>NW_024513099.1:553362-903362 GCF_017590135.1 Pyrgilauda ruficollis | reverse complement strand
CTCATTTGCATATTTATCTAATTAGCTCTAGTGTCTCATGGAGTTGAAAATAGGAACAGGGATCAGAACAAAAATGAGAGTGATACCCAGTTATGCAAGACTTCCCCAAATATGTTTAAGCAGTAAGCAATGGAGATTCTTAACTGACTATGCTCAGAACACTTGTCCCAGAACCTTCAAGTTCCACCTGCATTAAATATGTTCTCAAGGTATGGTTAGTCTCAGGAAAAACATTCAGCTCCACAGAAATAACAGTAAAATTGATAACTCTCCATTTTATAAGCATGTTATTTAGCCTCAAAGGGTGGTAGAAAAAGTTCTTTTTGAAATCCGCACTTTATAACATTCTGCTCAGCTTTCCCTCACTTTTGCTTCCCCTCACTTTTCCTTCACTTCACAACCTTTTTAACAAACAGTGCCACATGCTGCTAATTTAAGAGGCCCCATTTTACAAGCTGGATAGCAGATTATTTTTTACAATAACAATAGTAAAAAACAATTGTTATTGTAAAAAATAATCAGCTATTCAGCTTGTAAAAACAATTTAATTTTGCCAGTTCATTTTTTTTTTCAGCTTTACTTTTAAAGGGAAATTTAAGAAAAAAGCCACAATCTTATGTCATCATTTCTCACTTGAGAAAGGTCAGAGTTCAGAAGTTAGAGTAAACTGAGTCAGTCTCATAATTCAAGCCTTTCCTGAGTCAATGTGGTATCATTACTGGTAATGTGGCCACGTACTGCACGATCCTAAGGGCTGTCTTAGCCAGCCCACAAAGTACACTTTTCATGTGGAAAGAAACAGCAGTGCACACCTACTAATCTCTATGGAAGTGTGACCTCAACACTTGCCATGCAACAGTTAAACTATGCAAGAGATGTATTAAGTCATATTTTCTTTTTAACTACATTTAAAGAAAACAAAATTAAGATTTCTACATAAATGCAAATCAGTCAAGTGTTATAACCACGTATTCTACTGTCTTTTAAAATTACTTTCTCTGAATGTATAATTGATGTTAAAAACACTGTTAAAAACAGCAGTCCTCCTTCTAGATGATAAATATGTAGCTGTATGCTTCCAAATTTCTACTGGAAACACCATCATAGCATGCTATCCCACGTGGAGCTTTCAGATCTTGTCAGAAGAAGAGCACAAAACTGAGCTTCCAGAATTAGCACAAAACAGCTTCCAGAATTAGAAAGCACACAAAGTATATAAATCACCAAAATATATAAAGCATCAAGACTACATTACAAGTTAAACATCATTATCCTGTAATGATTTGTGTATTTGTGTATTCCAGCATCATTCCTGCAAACTCCTTACAATAATCAAACTGCTTGGAAATCAGCATGTGCAAAGCACACAAGACCTGAAGTCAGACAGAAGCAATCTGTCATCTTCAGGTAACTCAACCTCCCTCCTGCCTCCTTCCCAACACCCCAGCCTCTCAGTTAAAATCAGTTTTATGTGAGTAGAAGCTTAAATAACAACCTGATATTTCAGTTGCTATTTCTTCTATAATAGTTCACAGAGAAAAAACAACAAATATTTTGTGCTTACATTTATTTTCTTGAAGATGGTCAAGTGCAGTCTAGCAGCTCTATCTCCTGCAGCTGACAGCAAGAATGGTGTTGCCTCAGAAATGGCTTAAGAATAATGAATAAAGCATGAG
Organism: Pyrgilauda ruficollis; assembly: GCF_017590135.1. Lineage (NCBI taxonomy): Eukaryota > Metazoa > Chordata > Aves > Passeriformes > Passeridae > Pyrgilauda > Pyrgilauda ruficollis. The sequence goes on along the minus strand of NW_024513099.1, from coordinate 901,686 downwards.
CTCTAGAGAAATGTATGTTAAACAAGATCAAACACACAAATCCTACATGCTGGTGTGGTTTATGTCTGTTATGTGCACATGTATGTTCATGGACAGTCTTGTATAACATTTGTTGCTTCACATGTATTCCACTCTGTCATTTTTCCAGCTAACAGCCCAGAACCTTGTACAATAAACCACATCCATGACAATTCCTTATCTGTATTTTTACCACGCTTTCAATGTATGCAATCAGCCAAGACAGCGCTCTAGTTAAAAAGTACCAACTTAGTACCATCGTAAGCAATACTGGACAAGATATCAATTAATAAAATCACCTTATTTGTGGTTAAAAACGTTGCTGCCAGTTTTGTCTATATGAGCTACATGGCACCACTAAAATTCAAAAATTCCTAGCTACTTAGCTTATATTGTTGGAGTCAAAGGCAGCCTTGGATAACTTTGCTGACATCAGTATAGGTACAGCTTTTATCACATAAGTGTTTGCACAGTTTACTTTCTAAAGTAACTTCACATCAGAATCTCTGGATACCAAAACCAACTAATAAACTACTAATGTTGCTACAGTAGAATTGCTTGGCTTAAAAGAGCAAAACAACAAAACCCACAACACACACACTTCCTAATGTTACCAAACACAATACAAATGATACTCCTTGAATTAAACCAAGAAAGAGTGAGATAACACCACACTTCAAAATGTTTCTGTCAGTTCAGTGTTAGTGCTAGAGATGATTACAGTGTTAGCAATGAAATACAGAAAATTGCAAAACAGAAAAGTGACTTGCTATCACTAAATAAAACACTGGCAAATAACTGTGACCATGGCTACAAAAAACAGTATCAGCAGAACATGATGCACGTGCTGAAGGTAAAAGCAGTGATTTACTATAGGGAAAAGAAAAATAGTATTTAGGAATATGTCAATTACAACACATGCACAATTTATCTATTTATTTATTTTGTCTTATTTGACTTTCGAACAAAACTAACAAAAAGGCTACTCATCAAAACACAAATTATTAAATCCCAAGCAAGCACCATCCTGTGAACATCTATCTCCCCATGTCATGCAGAGATGTAAGAAGGGCCTCATTGCATCAGACCTGGAAGTAGCCACCAAAGCATTCATCCCAGCTCCTGAGAGTCAGGGAAACCTTCACTACAAACTTCAGTGAAAGAAACCTTCAGCTCATGCTTTTTGTAATACCATTTTTTGTGCTCCATTGCTGAAACACACACTTTCTTGTCAGACTTAGCATATGTTACATGGATCAGAAGCATAAAATGTCAAATCAGATAGCACAAATAGAAGCCTAACTAAACTGGTATCAGTACAGACCTCAACAGAGGGTGCATTGTTCAATTTCCTTTATTTTTGCACATATGGATGTTCCTATGACCTGCAAGGTCAATGTGCACTGCTAAACAGGAAGTTTGAAGCTCAAAATTGGCCTCTTGCTTTTCTACAAGACACTCACACTCTTACAACAGCCAGTTTAAAAAGCAGACAAACTTTGAATGATTCTCAATTAGCTTACCTAACCAGAAACAACACAAAAAACAAAGATGAGAGAAAGCAAAGTGAACCACAAAGGACAGTCTGAAGATAACAGAAAAGATCTAGTCACAATTAAAACATACCACTGGAATTACACTCTATGTGAGGAGTACAGGATTGGGAACACACAGTTCACAAAGTATAGTCCTTCAGCTCTTTCTGACTAAGGCTATTTTAAAAAGGTTAGATAATCAGGAAAGCGGACATAGGTCTGTCCATTAGCCATTACGAGGCTAGGAAAATATGCAATTGGCTAGATACAGGAGAACAAGGGAGAAAAAAACAACATTCACAAATTTTGTCAAAAAACTCATATGGTTTAAAGTAGGGCTTTTCTGTCAGATTAAGTATTGATATAAATACAAAAAGAACCAAAACCAAAGGATTAGTCTACAAAATGAGTTACAAACCAGAATGGCGACACACTAGCATTTAAGTGTGGGGAAGAATGCAATGTTCCTCTCTTGTCATTTGTGTTTTGTAAGTAGGTTGGACTTTTTTATAACCACACTTACTCGCACTTTCCGTAACTAAATCCGACACAGTGCATAATGCTGTTCCTCAGCAGAATAAAAATTCTGATTTTCTTTGCAACTTGGACCAATTCAGCAGAATCAAATTTGTAACATTAATAAATCACCAAAACCCAAGATAGCATCTCAAAACAGTGCAATATATAAGCCTTAACTATGTTTTACAAACATATTTATCATCAACAGATTGAATAGCCCCACAGTAAAAGAATTCATCTGCATTCATCCAAGTTTTCAATGAGTCACAAAATATTCTTACATCAATATTCCACAGTACTTCCACTATGTTTTGCCAAAGCTGTTCAGCAGACCCTGATCTTCAAAGTAATTTTTCAGACACTTAGATGCATGCAAAACATCACTCAATGCATGACATAAATCTTGGGTACCCCATTTTGCTACCACCACAACCACTCTAAAGGTTTCCTGTGGTACTACTAAATTTTCAAAGAATGAGCTGCAAATCAGGTCTATGCCTATATTAGCACAGCTTGCTCAGGAGTGGATTTCCAGACCGAAGTAGATGATTACAGCATTTTTATGTTTTAATGTTTAGGTTAATTTTAACTTTTAATGTTTAGGTTAATTTTATTTCAAACTATCTAATCTGGTCCTATACATCAAACCTCCTTAAGAGAAATGCTGCAGTGCACATCTCAGTTTTGTTTAGTCTGAAATAATCCAGTTAAGGGATGGATGCTCTGTTTGACCATTCTCTGATGTGATCCGAGAACCAATTAAAACAACTAGGACAGTCACCTTAAAATCACTTTTCTGACCTGAACATACTAATGTGGACATGGTCCCAGTCACAGTACTTAATGTTAAATTTCTATCTCACCCATGGAAGAACAATCCAGCAGATAGAAATTTCAACAATGGGCAATCTAGTAACCCATCACCATAAATGAGATACAGAACAGAGCCTCTAATAGGAGATAAGTGTCAGTGGTTCTTTGTAACCCGACCAAATAAATCTTCCCCAAATGCCTTCCCTTCTCTTCACTTGATCATATTTTTCCTTAGACCTAGGCTGAAACCACTTCCTCAGTGGCCCACTTCTTACCCTTTCTCACTCATCCACCATGTGAAATGCTCTTTCTGAGCAATCTCCCTACGCCTTTGTTCCTTTTCTCCTTAAACTAGCTGTGAGTAAACATTTGGAGTAATCTGTCATGCAGGCAATCTGCACCATCATCTAACTCTCATTCTTTTAAACCAAGACTGAGGCTCCAGCAGACCTGCACACAGAGCCATGAAGTGCATCAATGGTGCCAAAAAAACATTGAAGAAGAGGAGTCAGCCTGTGGCAGCCTGGAAAGGAAAAGTTCTCAAGCTACCTGAATAAAACCAAAAAGAACTCTTGAAAGTTCAACAGCCAGGGAATAAAACACACTTCTGGAGAGATCATTGGAAAGAAGACAGTCAAAAAGCAATCTTATAGAATACAAGGGGAGAGGGATTACAGAGAGTAAAATTGCCAGAAACAGAATAAAAATGGATCTTAGAAAGTACTAGATGCAGTGCAGAAACATAAGAAAAAGTGAGAAAAAAATTATAAAGGACAGATGCAGATCATTAATATGGCTACTTTTTTATCAGAAAAAAATCTAAAATCTTATTATGCTAACATGTTCTCACTAACATGCCACAAAATCTTATATTTTATGCTAAATAAAAGCATGCTTTTATTTCAAAGCATGCTTTTCATTGCAAAGCTCAGCTAGGGGACGAATAAAGAAAAGCTACCACTCAGTATTGGTAAATACACTATTTAATTGACCTAACTAATGCAAGCCAAGTATTAGTGCAGTTTCCGAAGAAAAGCATAAACATAAGTGAAATGTAAAAATAAAATTAACTTACACCTTATTTCACTTTTATTCATGTATGTTTTCATATTTATTGTCCTTGAAAAATTGTTATTATTGTAAACTTCACATCTAACAAAATTGCTTAAAGAATGAGTAAAGAAAACTATTTCATTTTATCTGACTCTGTCCACTCCTCTTAGCTGGACCTAACCTAACTCCAGCCTTTCACCTAGTGAAAAAATGGTCCAGTGTTTGCTATATATCCAGATTGGGATCTTGCTTTCGATAGGGGATTAGGTATTTCTAAAAGCAGGTGGTAGTAATAAGAAACTACTTTGCAGCACTGTCTTTCACTTTCAGCAAAAACTGTAATAGTAAAAACAGGAAAAGGCTTAAATCAGCCCAACTTAATAAGAAAGGCAAGAAAATGCAATAATAGTTTTCACAGCTGAAGATCTGTGCAAAGGTTCTAAGTCAGCTCTGTAAGAGGAAAGCACTGTAAGATGATCACGAAACTGAAGCACTCACTGCTAAGTTTAAAAGGCAAAGAGAAGCAAACCTTTTTTTTTCTCTCCAATTAAAACAAAATTGTTATGAATAAAATGTTATCTATTTTTGTTTAAGGTTACAGAGCTAAAACCGGTTAGACCAATTGCTGTTAAATTAGCTTCATTGATAAGAGTTCTTCTTTAATTGCCCGTCAAAGGGTGGTGATTTAGCCATTGTCCTCCTGATGCTTGCCCGGGAGCAACACCTGGACACGGCAGCATCAGGAAAATAGGAGTGGCCTGAGACCTCGTATGCAGATGAGAAATGCACTGCTCCAAATCTTCCCGTTTTCCAGGAAAACCCCCTAAAGACGAGCCAATATAGAATTAGGGGACCTAGGTGATGTCTAAGGATGGGCGCGAAGTCCAGTGCCTGCTTGAATCCTTTTTGCCTCTCACCCTGACCTAAAAGGATGTTCACCAAGGAGGAGACCGGAAGTGTTGGACCGAAGAGTAGGAATCTAGGAATCTGCGAATCTCCTGTGAGGACGCAGTCCCCAGCTCTGCCTGCAGACCAGCGGACAAAGCTGCATCACCCTCCTCCTCCGTGCCACTCTTGGGGACAGCGGCGGCGTGGGTGCAACCTGTCGATTTCTCCCCACCTGAGCTGAATCTCTTTAATAAAGGCATTAAAAAGGAGAAAGATCTCCTGCCCGTTTATTTCAAAAATCATAAAATACAAATTAAAAAATCCTTCTTTTTCAGAATAAGTATATAAAAAAGTGAAGTACTTTCCCCACAGCACGGAAAAAATATAAGGTTAAAAATTTAGGCCGGTTAGGGCACATCAATCTCCTGCTGATTGAAGAGCATTAAGTTACAAAATCCCACGTATTTACAGCAATATTATGGAAACTGCATTACATTACTTGATGTCCTGCCCAGTAACACAGTCAATCCAGATACTGTTTCTTGATAGCACTTAACACACTCTAGTCTCAAAGACAGGGTGATTGTTGCTGCCTTGCTCTATATTCATTCCTTCCTCCCTCTATTGTAACCTTAATACTTTCAGTAGCCAAAGATATTTTCATAACCTTTTTTGATCTAATTCCTAAGACAGGAAAAAATATTTAAGGGCATTTCCCTACTGTCAAAAATATAATTATTCCATTTCAAGCATCTGTCAAATCTAAGCAATCTACTGTACAGTATTTTATTTCTGTGTAAGAAGTTCAGCTGAAATTTTCAGTTATGCCTAAAGCACATAAGCTGCTTTTTCCCCACCACTCTTAAAAAAAAAAATAAAATCTTGCCTTCTTTCTCTTATATAACTTCCCCTTACAAGTACAACAGATAGGAAGAAAAAAGTTAAAGCTGCTCTGAACTACAATGTGCCAAAATGTAATAGTCTTCAAGACTGCCAACAACTCTAAAATAATCTCCAGACCAACATAACAAAATTTGCTATCCTGTAATCTATGGAATCTCCCTTAGGTCAGAAGTAAACCAGTGTCCTAAACTGAGTGTCTGTGGTCTTGACAACACAATCATTGGGACAAGTCTTAAACAAAGTCCCTTACTAAAAATCTAGGACTCTTTCTACAGTCCCTATTCCTTAGAAATTGATGTCACTTCAACTACACCTGGAACAAAGATAATACATGTAAAATTTTGTAACCAGTTGAAACTATATTAGTAGATTAAACAAAATCCTTCAACCATGAGTTTGACGTATTCCTGCCCCACCTGCTTCCTGTCCTCAAGTTTGACACATGACGAAATGCAGAGATAATCACTGCTTACACACACAGTCTGTATTTCATAATAAAAACAGGGGGGACCCCACATAAACCCCTGTTTTGAGTGAGTAGAAAAAAAAATCACAATTCTGCAGTCAACTCAAGAATTATTCAGCTATTCTTGAATCTCCTAAGTGATAATGATCAGCTTGATTCTCCAAATCATCAAGGGACACTTAAAGGTCTTCATACAATGATAAACAAGCATACAACTGAGCCACAGGTGGTGAAAGATTCACTCTTTCTTGTATTTAACTTCACCTTAAATGTCTTCTTAGTCTCTAATCCATATCTAAATAAAAAGGCAGCAAAAGTCTGCAGGTCACCTACACCAACATCACCATCGGTCCTTCTCAACACAAAGGCTGCTAAACAACTGCAGCAAGCTTAATATTTAGAACTGCCATGCTCTGAAACATTTCCAGGATACAAAGCTGAGCTTATGCTGGTCTGAAGTGCATTGAAGCAAACTATCTTCCATTATTCTAAGCTCTGCTTATAAAACCTTTGTTTCCTAAAATCCTGTAAGATTCTATATTTTCCTGAAAGATGTCTCTTTTCACTCAGATGAGCAAAAGATTTGTCCATATATGGACAACCCTGAAGACAACAAATGGCTCTTTTCCCAGTCTATTATCAAGCCAGGAAATTAGACTGCCTGAGGTATTCTGCCTTCCTTACTCAGTTCAGAGCCTAGAGGAAACATTCTTGAGTTCGTTAATCATTCATTTTCACACTAAGGTGAATGGATGCTTTTCCTTTACAGCTTTAGCAGCAATCGCCACGATCAATTACATGGAAGATTAAAGTCCTCACACAGCCAGGGGAGATAATGGAGTGCTAACGATGACAGCGAAAGTTACAGGGCAGACAGCCGTGTCCCTGAGGGCTTGGTGGAGGGAAAAAGAAAATAGGAAAAAAATAGGAAAATTTAAAATAGGAAAAGTAATAGGAAAATTTAAAATAAAATAAATATCACACATCAATAAATCCTGCAACACTGAAAAAGTGTAAACAGGAAAAAAGCAAAATCCCAGTGTTTTCAGTAAAGTCTCAGCTATTTTCTTGCTATTCTTTATGTTTAAATGTAGTTCTACATAAACCTACAGCCCAAAGAACTCTATGGATATGAAAGGCTTTCCTCTCTGATACTCAGGGGCCTGTAAAATTAATTTACGTTTCCATGCACAACTTGTAGTTGAAGTCACTAGTAAGGAAAAGACCCATACATGTGAGGAATCTATAGTCTGAACAGATCCGAAAAATAAGTTCAAGGTACAAAGAATTAAAGACATTCTCAATGGCCAAAAAATTTCATCCTCCGTTCACACTGGAAACCCTGCAAAGAAACCCCTCTCAGGGAGTCAGGTCAGCTACCTAGAAACTTAGAGGCAAGCCATTCTTTGTATTTTTAAGCTGCAACAAAGGAAATGATTGAGGAAACATTAAAACCCAAGTGCACCATAAAAGGCATCTACCAGAAAACTAGCTGCTGTTTCCATTGAAGAATGTGCCTTATTTAAATGATAACAAATCACCATAGTCCCTATGTCCTATTAAGATATAAACAATGTATCAAAAGAAATATGATCAAAAGCTGGTATTTCAGCTTCTCAGAAACTGGCATATTTCTTTCAGAAACTTGAGTAGGTGGGACTGTATTTTCTCAATGGAAAAATATGAACTGATGTGTCATAATCTATTTATGTTTTGTTGGTATTTTTTAAATCTTCTGCCAGAAAATTCCTTACTGCCCCTTCTTGGTGTCCCAATTGTCTTTTCAGCTAAGTTTATTTTCTGATGGGCAAGGAAACTACAAAATTCTATCTGGGGTTTTTTTTAAATATGCTTTCTTGTTCTCTTCTGTTTTCCTCCTATGAAGACATCCTGCGCGTGTTAATCTTTCGAAGTATGTTTCACAATGGAACCGTGTGGCTGTTTATGCTGCCAGCATTAATCAAGGCAACAAATAGTTAAAAGATGGACAGTTAAAACAGTCACAGAATTGTAACTGCTGGGTATCCATTCCTAATACTTCTCAAAAAGATTATGAGTATCACTCAGTTAACAGCTGTTCTCCCTTGGTAAGCTGTCAGCATGGGGGCAGGTGTTTGCTCTTTCTGAGGGAAGTATCTTCGGAAATGAAGCTGTGATGGGATAATAAATAACACCGCAAAAAACCCTCTTCCTGATGCTACTGCATCTACTAAAAGGCGGTGGCAGGAATCAATTAAAAATGACAAGTTTTGGAAGGAGAAAAGACCACTGAAAGCACTCTCACCCTTTCAGCAGGTAGCCCTAATAGGGGAGGCACCAGGAATGCCGCCTTTGTATTTTAGGAAGATATGAACATATAGTTTTATGTTGTTAAAAATACTGCTATGAGCACTTGGTAGTACTCTATTTCGTTCCCTAGCTTCCACTAGCTGCCCACCTTCTACATGTATAACACATGGGCATTTTACTAATGTATCGTACCTTTGTCAAGAAAAATATATTCACCATAAATCTAAATTTAAACCATGCATAACTTAAAATCATCAAGGGAAGGGAGCAGGTGACTAAGTGAAACTGCAGCAATTCTAGCAGTTTGCCATTTAACAACAGCATCTAAAAGAATTATTTCTCTTCCTCCTTTTGTCCACTACATGAGATGAAGGGTTATTTCATCCCTCCAGCACAGACTTGAAAATGCTACACCACTGAAAAACAACTGCTGTGTATATGTAATTATGTGAACACCAAAAGAAAAACTGTAGAATGGAAAGCTGGTTTACATATATAGTTTGAACTCCAGCCTCTCCCCCATTACCAGCAAGACTGTTTCCTCACCACAGCCTCAGAAACAGCAACTAGCATTTATTTTCATAAAGCCTTCTGCTTTATATATATGTCACAAGCCCATCTGTTGAGTCAAAGAAAGGGATGTCTCTAAAACTTAAAAAAAAAGAAAATTAAGCTGAATTGAAGCCAAAGGTAGCAAGTGTATGAAGTATTGCTGTGAGCTCAGATAAAAGGGTAAAGGAGCTTTAAATATGCTGTAAACCAGATAAAAATCTCCTGCAACAAAAACTTCTTGGTCTCCACTTTCAATAAAGAAAAACTTTGTTAAATACAACAAACTGGAACATAATTGGATGCCAAATATTCTTGTTCAGGTGGTTACACTGTGCTCTTCAAAACCTGGAATTAAGTTAATTATTCTTATCCAAATCATTATTCCAGCAACTTTTAAGTGTGTTTGTTATGGAGCTTTGATGGTCTGCTTCCACAAGCGTCCCAAAAAAAAAAAAAAAAAAAAAATTATGTTGACAGATTTTCAGCCCTGAACATTGCACAGCTGGCTGGAGGACAAAGCAGGGATTTGCCTGTTTGCAGCATCTGATCAAGAGAACCATCTCCTCACTCTAAAATTCCAGCTGCTACAGGACTAACATTATCCTTACCAATTCATTTTTAATACTTGTCACAAACACTAAGGGAATGAAAAGTCTGTTTCAAGCCCAAAATGTAAGTTACAATTCAGAAATACACCTCTAGTGTATTTCACAGCTGGTGTCCCTTAGTACAATAGCTATTTAATGTTCTGATTTTCTAAAAAGCTCCACAAAAATATCACAATCCTTTCATAAGTAAAACACAAGCTGCCATCTCCACTCCCATCTACAGACCAGTAGAGAAAAAAACCTATTTTTTATTATGGGGGAGTTAGTGAAAGAAAGCTGCTTTTCATTTTCGGTCAGACATACAAATAAGGAGAAATCAGCAGCAAAGCTGTGTAGAAGTTTCATTAGAAAAGTACACCATGGCTTGCAATTCCCTCCTTTCCTTTGATTTCTATTTTTTTATACACAAAATGCACGTCATGCCCTTGAGCTTCTGCCAATGTATGATTTTACAGAAAAGCCATGTGAATAACTGAATGGTTAAATATGAAGAAAATGATGAAAGAAACAAAATAAGAGGATGACAGTTGCTTCAAATGACTTTTCTCTTTAGTAGGAACTGAGTGCACCAACAGTATAAAAACAAAAACTTTCACCAGCTAAACATACCTTAATCATTAGTTCAGATCATCTAAGAGTGTAAAAGTTAATTCTCCTGAAATCTGAAGCTAAAACAATTTTTATTTAATTCACAAATGAGTTTAGAGATACATCACTCCACTTAAAATAATAAAGGTCTATTCGCAAAAAAAAAAAAAAAAAAAAAAAAAAAAAAAAAAAAAAAATCTAAGTACAGTTTTCAACTGTGGATCCAGCTCTTGTTTAGAGTTTTATTGCTTTTTGAGTTGCAAATTCATCTTTGGCCTGACAAGAGGAACAGCCACAAAGCGACCATAAACAAAGTATCTTACAGCTGTTACAAAAACATACTTTGCTTTACTTTACAAAATAATTTTATCCTACTGTTTTTAAACCTTTTGCAGAAGTTCTCTTCAGCAAGATTTATGCAGAGTTAAGCCAATTAAAAAAACAACCACTGAGTCATCTATACTACAATATACAGAAGGAACAACTGTCTGTCTAGCTGCCATTGCCTTCAAAGCAAAGATGAGGTTCAGCCCATGCCTTTCAATCTTCCTTGAGATCATGCGCTAGAATTGAAAATTACCCATAACACAATTCCATAACATAATGACTATTATTTTTAATAATAGAGATCCATCAGAGTACCATTATGACTAAGACAGAAGGGAACTTATGCAAGTAGTCATTTTTGCTTCCACAACTGCATGCATAAGCAATGGTTAAGAGTGTCTACAAACTTCTACAGAACTTTTCACAAGATCATCACAACATTCAGCAGTCTGGCTGAAGCCTAAAAAAATCTTGGTGATGTCTGTACACAGGAGGGACGTTTTTGCTTTATATATTTTAATTTTTTTAAATTGGCTGTATGCTTTCTGAGCTCCTATACCACCATTGTTTTATATACAGCAAAAAACAGCTAAATTTACTAAACATCACACCTCTCCTCCAATCCTCTCCCCACTGAAACCAAGGCTATATAAGAATAAATAAGGGAATGCTTCTTCCTTTGGAGCATTTTTGAAAATTTTTCTGGTTACATATTTTATACACAGAGTTGTTCACTCTACAAGTTGCCACTAAGGTAAATCTCTGTATGGTGTTTTCTAACTGTGATGAGACAAAAACAGTTGGGCACTCCAAGCATTCCAACCAACCACCTGTACTTCATGTAGCTTAAGTTCTTCCATATATTGCCAAAACTTTTTCCAAAGTCAAGCAGAGGAAGCCATGTCAAAAAAAACAGCAAGACAAGTCACTGTGTTCCACAGGTCAAAACACAGTATTCAGTAGTACACACTGAATACTCTCTAGTGATGAAATGTAATGTGTTTCCACTTCAGATTAAATGAGATTTTAGGCAAAATAGAAAAAAATAACATATGAGACAAAAAACTGATTTGGCTTAAACATTTACAGTTGCAGCCAACAGGAACAAAGTAATACTGTTTCAACTTAATGCATTTTAGTTTCCAAGACAGACTCAGAAGAAAGAATGCATCTTCATCAGAAAATACGTTCCTGACAGGAGAAATACACACTACATAGATCTTGAGAGGAGTAAAATGCATTAGATAAATATTTAGTCTATTTGAAGAATTTTTCAAGTCCATCTACCTTGATATGGCAAGTGGGCACCTAGGCCCTCTTGCCATATTAATTATGTTGATCTCCTGTTTTAGCAGAGTCTGCAGAGAAAAAGACTAGAAGTTTTGCTGAAATCCGATTTAATTACATCATATTTCAAAATATTTTGTAAAAATACTCTTCATTAATAAAAACTTTCAATACTTCTTTGAGGGACCAATGTCAGGAAATTGGATTCATAAAGCACAAACAACCCATTACAACAAAAAGATCAAATTATAGGAGTAAATATGATAAATAAATAGTGGTGCTTCATCTCCAGCTGGGCTTAAAACCATGACACATGGCAACAGAAATAAATGACAAATTTCACATTAAACGAAGCAGAGCTGTGATTTTTGTTCTGTTTCCAGAAAATATAAATGCATTGAATCAGTTGAGATGCACTTCCTATCACGATGACTCGATCGCAGAGTCCTTGGTAAATGACACTTGAGAAGGCAAAAGCTACTGAAAACATCATTGACCTCTCCTGCAGAGGTTATGTACCTCTGCCTTGTGCATAAAGCACTAAAAACCTTAGGACTACAAAGAAACTAGAGCCATCATTAATAAAACTTCAAGCTATCTATACAAGATTCAACAAGAAAAACCCAACATATCCTTAAAAAGTCAAAAGTAGCAAAACATGCAATTGCCTTACTGGCTTGTCAGCTACAAAATTTGCCCATACAAATAGATTTTGACCTTATAATTTACTGTAATCAAATTTGACCGTACCACACATGTGTCAGATGAGTTCATGAAAACCAGCAGCAGGGAAGACAACAGTGACATTAACAAGTGTCCACAGAAACTGTGCCCATCTTATAAGATAGGAGACATTCCAGACAGCAGGAAAGGCATGGAGAAAGAAGGAGAAAAGAAAAAGCATCAGGAATATCCAGACTTCAGATCTAATGACTACTGAATTGATTGGGGTTTACAGGTTTTTGGTCTTTTTCTTACTAAATTTGAATTGCACAGGTGCAGATTCATGGTGTTTCAGCAGAAAAACCAAGCAAGCAAACTTTCTAAAATATGAAGACATATAAAATAGGAGAGCAGCAGTTTGGCTGGTACCCAAGTTATACGCTGCTCTAAAAAAAGAAAGCATTATGTCAGTAAGATGACAATATTTGCATTGCAGCATTTTACCAAAATAATTCATAATTCATAAATATATTTTGGTTTTCTTTTCAGAACAAGATTATTGCCAAACAAGTCTGAGATAAACTGCTAAAAACTAACTAAATAAATCCCAAGTCTTACTTCAAAAGTTTCACTGAACTTCACATCAGGTGATCAGTTGATAAAACTTAAGGACTAAATCTTCACTGTCGGAACCCGGACATCTCTCTTGATGCCCTGGATGGCTCAAAGCCCTGGCAGGGGCTCGGAGACTCTGGCAGGAAGCCAAAGACACCTGGAAATTCGATTTAACTCATGGAGCAAATTACCAACGTTATATGAAGAATTACAGGTCACAAAAGTTTAAGTAGCATAGTAGTAGCAATCACAGGGTGAAGGGAAAAATTTTGGAGCATGGTACAGGGGGGGTTTGGAATTCTGTACATGGGGGTCAGAGGTTCCAAGATGGAGGGATTTGGGTGTGCCCTGTCCTTCTTCTTTCTTCTCCCTGGCATCCATGTTCAGGATGATGTTGGCATTCACAGATTGGTTTAGAGTAGAAAGTCACTGTCTAACATAGGTGATAGGTATTGGAACATAACTGTAAACACAGTTTTTAGAATAAAAGATAGCACCAGCCCGAGAGGCGTAGTGTGTGCCTCAGACCGACCTGCAGAACAGACCTTGGCAGGCCAGACAGAAAATGTTTTCGATAAAGAAATAATAAACAACCTTGAGAACATGAACCGAAGACTTCTCGATTCCTTCTTTGGCTGCTGGGTCGGGGAAAAGAGATCTTCCCAACCAGACCAGACCAGACCAGAGGAGATTCCAAGACTTCACAGGCAGATTTTGACAGCCAAACAATATAAAAGACACCAGTAAATAAAGTAAACATTTAACCTCCAGCAGTACAGGACAGGAAGTGACTGCTTCTGCATGTAAATGACAAAGTGCACACTGAGTAGCAGCATAGGAAAGTATCAGTAACCATCATTTAGACTGATGATATATTACTTCACAGTCACTTTTAAAGGTACTTATCTATTTCTCCTTATTTACACCCTTTACTGATACTCCTCCCAAAACCCAATAATTATCCTGAAGTTCAAGAGCTCTGATATAACTTCAGAAAGATTTCCCTACTGATGCAAGGATGCAGGTTTTAGTTATGAAAACATCTACAAAAAACATTACATCACCAACTGAAGTTCTCCCTCAGTAGGCTTAATCTTTCACTTTTTAAGCAACAGCACTGACTGTAGCACACTCAGTTGTGACCAGACCATACCAATAAATATATAGGAAGAAGAAAGTATGTTCTGAAACTCAGAGCAAATTCATCACAAAAGGTGAACTAAAACTGCTTCAAGTTCTAACGCTCGAGATCAATAAATGAGGCAAAAAATGGGAAGTGCCCAGCAAACTATGAATTGCAAATACAGTCAAGAAGCATCTAAATAATATCTTCTAGTTTGTCTTCTTTTTAATGTGTTTTGTCTTCCCTTTCATTTTTTTCTCCCCCCGTCTTTTTGGTGATGGTGAGGTAATTTTGTCATCTGTATTGTTTTTACCATTTCTCACTATGTATTATATATAATGCTATCTGCTAAAGCACTAATTCTTTCCTCAATTAAAATGTAACTTAGAAAAGTGGCAGTAGCAGAAATAGATGTAGTCAAAACTAATAATTACCTCACACTTCATGCTTTCAATGCAAGAACATTTTAAGTGATTTCACTGTTGCCCTTGAAGAGAATTATGTTTTTCATCCAAGGCTCCCAGATTCTCAGCATCTGGGGGCTGTTTACAGAAAAAGATAGGCACAAACACAAAGTAAGTTACAGGAAGCTATAGCAACATACTGCTTGTATCATTAAAACAATGTGGTTTGACAGAGGGATCGCCAGATTAGAAGCCATTGTGGCTCTGCCATTTTTCTACTTTGTAGCTACTCATCTATTTTGGTAAGGTTTCCCCAGCTGCTTGGAAAGATGACAGTGTTGCTCATTTCAAGTTCCTGGTTTTGCAGAC
This sequence comes from Pyrgilauda ruficollis, assembly GCF_017590135.1. Classification (NCBI taxonomy): domain Eukaryota; kingdom Metazoa; phylum Chordata; class Aves; order Passeriformes; family Passeridae; genus Pyrgilauda; species Pyrgilauda ruficollis. Next base: position 886,666 of record NW_024513099.1, on the reverse strand, counting down.
TTCAGGGTTTGTTGTGAGAACTAGTCTGTGCTCACTCAGTGCCTGGGGAAGGGGCTGGGTAAGGGTGGTGGATATAATTATTTCAGGTTATCTCCAACCATTAACTGACTATGAAAACTAATGAATATTCTTGTACTTCTACCTAATCCCTTTCCTTTTCCATTCTTCAGTAATATGCAAGTGACAAGAGTTTATTACTGCCCTATACCACAAAAAAGGATATAAAGCTACTAGAGAGCATTCAAAGGAGGGTAAGAAAGATGGTGAAGGGCCTTGAGATGAAACCGTATGAGGAGCAGCTGAGGTCACTTGGTCTGTTCAGCCTGGGGAAGAGGAGACTGAGGGGAGACCTCATTGCAGTTACAGCTTCCTCATGAGAGGAAGCAGAGGAGCTGGCACTGATCTCTTCTCTGTGGTGCCCAGTGACAGGACCCAAGGGAATGGCCTGAAGCTGTGTCAGGGGAGGTTTAGGTTGGATATTAGGAAAAGGTTCTTCATCTATAGGGTGGTTGGGCACTGGAACAGCCCCCCAAGGAAATGGTCTCAGCACCAGGCTGACAGAGCTCCAGAAGTTTTTGGACAATATTCTCAGGCACATAGACAGTGCTCTCAGGCTTGTTATGTGATTCTTGGGGTTGTTCTGAGCAGAGTCAGACTCAATGGTCTTGCAGGTCCTTTGCAACTCAGGATATTCTACAATTTTATGGAAAATAAAAAATATTTCATGCCCACAATACCACCAGTAGAAAAGCCCAAAAGAAAAGTAGCAATTCCATCTTTGTAAAATGTCTTCATGGTAGAATTAGAAGGATTTGGGGGTTGCTACCAAAAAAAAAAAAAAAAAAAAAAAAAAGGTAGAAAGTAACACTTCCTATCAACATCATGCACGTTCTGGGCTGAGGAAAGTACTTTGCCAAAGAAACAAAAGTTCTGTGAGGGAAAAAAAAACCCCGACCACCAAACCGAAAAAAGCCCACCTGTGTTTATAAGAAGAAACCTTCATAAAGTGGACTTCCAAGATGGCAAAGCTTACATTAAATAGATCATGCTATATCCTCATCTTCCATGTTAAATAACATTTTAAACATACACTTCCAACCCATAAACATGCCTGCACAAGGGGAAGAGTACTTATGTATAGAAGTAGCAGCCCTAAGGAGGAAGAATTAGGCCATATTTTTAAACAGAAGGGTTAGTTTTCAAGTGACCATGAAACTATGGTGTAAGTGTACCAAGCACAGCAAGGCTGATCTAAGATGAGCTGCTGATGAAAGAGATTATCCTGTCATCAGCTCCCAGCAACAGGCTGTGTCACAAGGTTTCCCATCAGCACCAGTTACCCTTTGACTCCACAAATTCAACTTCCTGAACTTATTCAGGAAGTGAACCATTAAAAAACTTACTCTACGCCAGAGAGAGTCAACAAGCACCTAACATATCTCAGCCCCGTGAAACTGCCTGCTTTGAGATCAGACGTTCCAGAACTAACAGAAAAGTTAGAATGAAGCCAGACGGTGTAACAGTTTATGCCCTCATTGCTCCTAACAGCCTTTTGTAATCTGCTTCTAGAGATTACCAGCACACGAGTAGGACCCAAGGTCCTCTTTGCAGTTCTTCATCTATCACAGCAGCCTACAGCCCAATAAGTCAGCAGACCTTCACCTCTGCGTGTATCACAGGCTAGGAAGCCAAACAATGTGCTTGAGCTTTTTTCCTGCTACCTCTGCTGAGCTGGTAGTGACCTCAAGCAAAGAAGCACAGGTTAAGTACCTCAGTTGCCACTAGTAGACCTGCCAGAGCTCATCTCTGACATTCAAAACATACCAAAAATCATATGGGTTTAAGCCAATATTAAGTCTTTATAGAGGATTTAAAATCAGTTTGTCAACTAAATTTAATTTCTGAAGTGAAGTTCAGAACAGAACTATATTTAAATAAAGCTTAAACAATTTCTGTTCTGGCAAAAGAATTCAAAAATCCCAATATTTCTCAATATAACTGTGCAATTGTTTTCATGTTCTCTTTTCAATTTTGCTATATATAGGAAATTTCAACTTCCTTACTATTCCTCCCTTCAGCTCCATAAACAGGAAAAGAATTGTGAAACAAGAGAAACAAAAACCTCCTTTTCAGAAGTGCTTGGGAAGAAGTGTTTCTTGGCACAGCAGAATGGCTAGTTGCTTTGATTCAAACACAAGTTGTTAAAACAAGATGTTGCAAAGTGCTAAGAGAGGAGTTCAACATAATTTTTAAAGAAGTACAGACAGAAGTACAATTTTCTTGAATGAAGAAAAACAAACAAAAAGTCAGCCTTGCAGTCAAATCAGAAAGTAACACCTGCAACATCATCTTGTAAACAAGAACCAGGGCTTGTCATGGACAAGTACGAGGTCACCATCATCAAAGCAGCCAGCCACAGTGACGTTACCTATACTCACAACATATCCATGGCCAGAGCCCCCACAAGGCCATTCACGTTAAGAGACAGAGAAGGGCATGTGCTCTACGTGTAGCCAGAATTACATTTTAATAAACTGTTGGAAAAAAAACAAAAACAAAAACAAAAAACCAACCAAAAACCAGGAACAAGGTGAATCAGTTATTAAACTACAATTAAAGCAATTTAAAAAATGAAAACAAGGAAAGGAAATAAAAACCACATGGGGCAGAACAGTAAAACTTTCAGAGTGACCTTAAAAACCAATGGTAAAGGACATTCTCACCTGGCATAAACAAATGATTGTCAAATAGCAGCTGGCTATTCATGAAAATAACATTAAGCTGTAAAAAGTAAAGAAATAAATTATTATCTGTCAGCACATTCATAAAGTATATAAGATTCACCACACACACTTATGTTGTTAGTAAGGAGGAAAAAGTTAATAGTCAAGCAGAAAGAAAGCATTTGTGACATTAAAAAGAAAAATAACACACACTTAAAAAGCAGTAATCTTTTACTTCAGTCCAATCTTATACTTCATTGAAGAGATTCCCTTGAAATTTGATAATTTGCTGAGAGATATTTACATATCAAGCCTTTCATCTACCCCATAAGAAACCTCTTAAAGTTTATAAATAGCGTTCCCTATAAGGATGAACATTTTCTTCTGCTGTGATTGCATTCCTTTGAGCAATAAAAATGTTAAACTCCTCTTACTGTTCCAGTCTTCTCCCTATTCTATTCCTGATTTTTGTCCCTTCAATACTGCTTTCATAGATGGACAAGTCTCCACCATCATCATTAACTTCAGATACATAATACCACCACACACATTTCATTCATCCTTGTCAATTGACCAAATTTGTGTCTTCTTGTTCTGCTGTGAACACTCATTTACACATTTTAGTCACAACTTCCAAAGATCCTTTCAAAGCAGCAAGTCCAGGAAACAAAGGCAGAAAATATAAATAATTGTGCTGTGCTGACTTAGGCAGCAAGCCATGTCCTCCAATATGGTCCCTTATTCACTGCATGCATCTTTCATTCAGGACTTTGTAGAACCTGTGGTTCATTCCCTAAGAGAACTTGGTGTGTAGAAATGAGGTCTGTCCACTGCCACAGTTTAGACTGTTTGGTTCCTCTGCTACCCCGTAGAACTATGTCCCTAAACAAGTAATTAAAACAGCCCAGAGGCTGATCTTTAACCACAAAGTACAGGGGCATGACACAGCTTCTGTCTGCAAAGCTAAAATCTTATCCTTTCATAAGGTGGGAAGATCGAAGTATAATTCCCAGTGCTTTTTGGGAACAGTCTGCATCTGCTTACTCCCAACACACATGCAATTAGGCATCAGTCTAAACTGGATCAAGGAGCTCACTAAAAATTAAGCAGAACAGACAGGACTAAAGCTTGAGCCCACATCCGCTGTGCTTAGTTCAAAAAGCATGAGCATTGCATATAGTTCCAACAAAAGTCCAAAAAAGGTCTGAAAGATACACACAATCTACAAGCACATTCCTACCCGCAAAAAGTCTATGAAAGTTCCTGCAACATGCCAAATGATCCTATTCTCTCTACCATCACAAGAGCTAAGCCAGAAATTGTACTCTTCTATAAACATTGGAGACTGCAGGCCAGCCATTCTCTCTGATGTCTCAAAGCACTTCTCAAAATGGCACCCCTAACCCAAAGACCTTCTTGCATTCATTATCATGAGCTGAAAGCCACAAAACTACATTAAACACTTAAGATCCATGAAAAAAGCAACTTCCACAAGCAGTTGTCTCAGGAGTCTATACTGGTGAAAACTGAAGTCTGAAGAAACAGGAACATTGGGACACATCCACACACAAGCAATTTGCTCTCAAGAATGAGACACGGAAGCCTGGCACAATGAAACCTGAGCATATTAGCTAAGGCAGTGCTGTTTTGAGAACAGATGAGTTCAGTTTCCTGTTACATCAAACAATAACTTTCATCAGTCCTACATGTGCTCATAAAAAAAGGAAGAAAAAATTTCTACTGACATCACACTTAGGGCTGGGCAGACAGTGGTAGATTAGGAAATACAATGAGTCACTGCAAATACAGAACACATCATGAAAATTTTCAAACTACCATGCAAAATTTCTTCTCACCAAAAGAAATCCAGACAATACAGTTTAAGTGAACCATACCAGAATAAAAATAATACCACTATAGTGCCTTCACACAACAGAACTATTTGGGAGAGAAAAAAAACATTGTAAAAAGGACAGTATAAAACACTAGACCACTGCAGGAAGAAACAAAATCAGCACAACTCAGCAATCAAGAATGAAACATCAGCTAAAATAAGCTTATGGGCGGACAAGGCAAAAGTAATAAAAAACTGAAATAACAATATAACTAAAAGACAGGCATGCAAAGAAAGGACAACTGACAGAACTATGTTCCAAAAAATAATTCACTCTAGAGAAGCTGCCAAGTTATCTGTATATGCATGAAAGAAAACTAAAATATAAACACAAAAAACCCAGTGTAAGTAAAAAAATGAGTTATCATAAACTCAGCTGCTATGTATTGGTGAAAAAAATTGTTAGTGAAATACTGGGACCCTTTTTTTTTTTTTTTTTTTTTTTTTTTTTTTCTTTTTTTTTTTTTTCTTAAGACTAAGTCAAAGACCTTTAGAAGAAAGGGAAGTAGCTTTATCCAGTTTGGAAGCAAATAAAATAAGACCCTATAGAAGAAACACAATGGAGATATAAAAACTAGGCAGCTAGGAAAACTACAAAAGAAAAAAAAAGGATGCACATTTAGCCACCTTAATTCAGAGTAAACATCTTATTCTCTGAACCACAATGTTGCAAAAATGCTACTTAAATATACATCACAATGAAAGTGGCTTCTTTCCTGCCAGTGTGGAAATTTCCCCACAGGGTGAAGCAAAGCAAGCAATATTACTAAGGTAAGCATAGCAGTGCTTGTCAGCAGCTACAAATATCTGCTATTTTGGGTATGTATGGGTCAGAAGAATTAGAGATGTGAGGCTTCTAAAAACAAAGTTATTAGAACTTCAGACGCAAAAGTTTCCTTTTATTTAGTAAGTATTTGTGGCTTGACATTAGGGGATTTCTTTTTGATGCAAGTGGAAGGAGAGAGGAAGGAAAAATGCTGAAATTATTATCGGTTGAATAAACTTCATTAAGAGAAATACAGCTGTAGTGCATGGGAGTGGGCTGATAATGCAGAAACAAGAAATCAGATCAATAAGTGCTAATGAAAACATTAAAAGTTTTCAGATGGAAGGAGGATTAACTGGTCTCAGACCCTGACAATCTCTTCTTTGGGGCCCAGCACCAAAGAAGGCAAGATGACTACTGCTGCTTCTACAGTGAGGTTTTTTGTTATTATTTTCATTAGATATCAATAACATTACTATGGATTTTCTGAAGGCAGTGAATAATATTCAAAAGCCTTCTCTTTTAGTATTCTTGAGCCAGAACTAGTTAAGAAAGTCTTCAGGTGATATACTGACCACAGCTGTAGTCCTTCCGAATCACAAGATTTGGCATCTCTTAATGAAATGACATTTTATTGTTAAAAACCTCACTCAGACTAAAACTTGCTATCAATGTGTTTTCCAAAAAAATATGAAATTTGTAAAACCAATATTTTTTTGTTCTTAATGCCACCTGTGACAAGATGCTTAGGAGCTGGAATTAAGAAAGCTTCCTGCAGCAACAAATCACTGTGAAAAGGTATATTAAAAGAATTTTGAAACAAAGGAGTTCTTTTATATATGTAAATGATATATTTTTTAACTAATTCATATTATTGCCAAGTTTGTTTTTTTAAGATGTAATTAACATACTTTAATGTTGAAATAAAGCATTCTTAAAGTGCACTAAACTAAAGATTAATGCATGACTTTCCTGTAAAAATTTAGAACTTTTAAATCAAACTGTCCTTCTCTCCGGCAAAAACAAACACATCATGAGCATTACGGAATGTTCATCTGTTAGCAAAGTCATGGTGGTGAGTCTGTTACCTGCCTTTTGAACGGCCTCATTTGAGTGTGCAACACGTCATTACATTGTCTGGTATTGCAGGAGCCAAAGTCTTCAATAAACACCAGCCAGGCTGGTTCCTCCCACACTAATTATGACAGCTTGACAAGAAGTGAAGAAGAAACCACAGAAATATGACACTTTCTCACAAGCTTTTAAAAGGGGACAAAGATGGCAAGGGAAGCCCACCTGCCAGGATGAAAATCCTGTGTCCTCACCTTGAAACAAATTAGGTTAAAAAAAACCAACCAACCAACCAACCAAACAAAAAAGCATTATTTAACAGCAGAGCTCAAACCTGAGACTTGATTCCACACAGTTGTCAGGTTCACCTGCATTGACTTGCCACATCCCCAAGCCAAGCAAGGCTGAGCTGCGAGAGCCTCCAGAAAGCAAAGGCAGCAGCGCTCTCGGAGCTGTCAATCAGTAGGTGGCACTCTTCAAACTCCGACTGGGGGAAGCCAAGCACCAGCACAAGCAAGGACACGCTACCGAGTAGCCTGGAACTTTAGGAGAAATATCAACAAGAAATATTGAACTGTTTTAGCCATAACTGACGCCCATAGGAAATTCAATGGCTTCATTTCCATAATACATAAAGCAATCCTTGTGTATAATCTCTGAGGTTCCTAGAAATTACAATTTTTGGGTGCTATAAATATTTTGGATGAACATTATTCTACTCTACTATAACAAAATCAGTACCTTAAGAAATTATCCCTTACATCTCCAGAACACTTTGAATTCACCATTGTAGCTAATTATGTAAAAGGAAGTCAAACTCATAACTGAATTTTATCTTTTTTTCATTTAACAAAAAATAGCATAATGATTTATGTTTTATCACAGCTGTTCTTCAAAGCTGGACAATAAATTTGTTACAACAAATGAAACAGATAAACAATAATTTGGAACAATATATTAATTGTTCTTTCTGTGAAACTTACTAGTGAAGATGGAACCCACACACCCAAAGATTCAACTGTTTTTAGGACAGGAGTTAAAATCAATACAAGGTATAACAAAAATGGAAACACTGTTTCATTTAAAAAAGTGTCAGATTTCCCATTCCTGCAAATCGCGTTTCTCCATTTAACAATTATACTTGGAAAAAAAACCCAAACAGATTTAAATCAATACACTTTACTACTTATTTGATAAAATAGTAAAAGAAAAAGCAGATTTAGTAACAATGTTCAAGTACAGGTACTTGTAATTGAAACAGCCAGCAGAGGGAGTATAAAAACAATTAAAAAACCATCAAACAGCCTTTTTTCTTTATATATATATATATTTTACTTATGATTTAGCTTTCAGTTAGAATACAATAATATGCTGACAGTGCAAACATTGTAATATTTTAAAACAAGCAAAAATCAAATGCTCAGGTGTTAAACAGAACTACTTGAAACTCAAATACTTTTTAAAGTGGCATTAAAAAAATGAGCCCATATTAAACTCAATCTGAATTTTAAACACAAGCAAGGTTAATATCAATCAACAAGCTGCATAAGCCTTATCCAACTTCAAAATCCAGTCACCCACAGACTCTGATTCTTAACTTTCTGAATGTAAAACTAAGTCCACAATTCCATAATATTGAGAGAACATTGGTTGTCATCTATTTGTATTAGAAAATATCACAGAATCTTAAAACTGAACAGAAGTTACTGTTGTACTGATCTGTATGACAGACGACATAAGAGCAAGACAGCCAGGTATATGCCCTAGATCATTAGTGCAAGTAAGAACTCACACAACTGTTTTCAAAATCAAGTCACTAAGTCACAACATGTTGAAGAAAAACACATCTTCACACTTCAGGTTTTCACCATGTCCAGTTGATGAGGGTGGCTTAAACATGAGCAAAACCAAAAAGGACACAAATGGGGTGAATGAACCTGCCAGCCTTGTGTCAGAATAAGCTACCATCCTCCTCACACAAGTGGCAAAAATAAACCATCTCCCAACTCATCTAAACTATCCCACTGTGCATAATCACACCTTCCACAGTTCATCTCACAGGAGAAGCAAGGTTACTGAGTTAACAGGGAAGGCATTACCTCCTCTCTCAAGACTTATGAGCACTAGGTACTCCCAAACCATCAGGCACAAGCAGCAGAGCTGAGGAGTCTAAGGGACAGAACATTAGATATTCCAAATTCAAACTGCATGTTTTACAGACAACCATTTGTAAAAATACCTGATTTGGAAAAGCAAGCCTTTCTCCACTGCTCGTGCTTGCATGGTTTTCATTACCTTTCCATGGCATTCCTTGCTGTTTGCCCTATGTATTTTTCTGTCATCCCACTAAGTAGAGTGGCAGTGCTGCAGACCAGGATACATCATGTTTCTGTACATTAATGCAAAATGTGAAACACCAGTTGTGATAGGAGCTGTTGAGTGACATCACTCATCATAACTATAGCCTACTTTAGTGATAGTTTTGCTTTCAATTAACCTGGAGTCAGAACCCATGGGGTGAAAACCACATGTAATTCATTTCTTACATATTCTAAATTTTAAGCATGATTTAATTGGAAAACCAAATCCTGTTTTCCTTCACACAAGGGATTCATTGCTGAAGATCAGAATTTAACTTAGAACACCCTGACTGCAAAAAAATTAATACACAGACCAGGAAAAACAGAGTCAAGACAAGATTAACTTTTCCATTAGATTAAGTAACAGGAATACTTTTGACATTATTTAAATTTCAATTGCTATTTTCTTCCTGAACAACATATCTTACATGTATTCTTTCTTAAGAGTGCTGCTTAATCAGAAAGTCTTAGCATGTGGCATATGAAGTATGGACTAAAACAGCCAGAAAAAAAGGTAACTGTATACAATAAAAACACACTGATAATTCTCTGACAAGCAGAAAGCCCACCTAGTGGAAAGAACTCATACCTGCCAGTAGACTTATGGGACACAGATGATACATGATACATCTGCACCATAAGAGAAGACCTGGAATGTGAAAGGAAGACGGTATGCTCTCCTAGAGGCAAGACATTTCCCAGAAATCTGAAATACTGGAATAGCTGGCAACTTGCAGTATTCTAAATACGACAGAACTCCACTGGAGTATTGATCCAGGATGTTCAATACTAAAAGTTTCTTAAAACACTGCGTAATGCACCAAGACTTTGAACAGTTAAGAAAAAAAAAACATACATCACACAAAGTTCATAAAAGCTTCTGCAGTCCAGTCTTTCATTAGGAATTTTAATAAGATAAATAACCAGATATGGCACAAAGTGAGTATTGCAGAACCTAAAATTTTAATAATAATAACCTTTTAACAAAATCCTGACTGAAGAGCATGCAAGTCAGAAGAGCTGAAATGAAAGAAGGACTATATCTCTAGCAACTTCACTATTTTCCACTCTTGATGATTCTGTTATGCCACTTTTAAATTTTCTCTCCAGAAGGACTCCTCTCAGTCCTCTTCCCTACAGCTCTCCTCAGGTTCTCTGCAAAAATATTTAGGCTCTTTTCTTTGTCTTTAAAGTCAAAGAGCATATATATGCACATAGATATAATTTAGAACTTAAAATACAATTCAGGAAACAAAAGTTATGAGACACAGCACATTATTTCCATTATTTTACATGATCTCATCCTCTTCATAACAATGATAGCCTTCCAGCTGCATTGTAACCAGGACTGTGGACACCACTCCAAACAGCTGGACAAGTGCTCTTTGCAGTAGCTGCACTGGAACCAAATAGTATCTTGTTTGACTTCCCTCCACTCCTTTTTTCAGCCTTGTTTCCTAAGGAAATCAGATTTATGCAATCACTCGGGAGGGAGGGAAGGGTACAAATATGTACATACGCACCACATGTGAATGTCTGTCTGTCAGTCTATCTGACCTCACTAATACCTGCTGAGCCCACTGGTCAGTTTCAATCCCATTCAAAAAAGTGCATATCAGACTTTTAAGTTCTTGAAAGTTTCATGAGCACGAGCTGTGGAGTATGGAAAAGTGTATCCACAGAGAGAGGCTGCATATCTTCTTAGACATCAGTAAACTCACAGGGGAAAGAACAGTTCTGCTCCCTTCCTGCCGGAAAATCTTCAGTCAGAGGTCACAATCAGTGAAAGACAACCAAATTTCTTGTGTTCAAGAGTTCATAAAGTAGCGTAAGTTGAATTCACTACTGCTTTTAAAGCTGTTTAGAACAAAGCTGATGTTTTCCACATCATCTTTTTCCTCATCTAGCATAGGAGTGAATTGCCGTATATGATACACATTCCCTTTTTCAGTTCATTGCTTTCAAGACCACTTATTCTAAAACATCAGCATTGTACCACATGCATGTCAGCATTCTACCCCACTCAAACACAAAGAAAATTAAAACTGGAAGAGTTTAGGATTCCCTTCAGGTCTCAAGACTAAACAAGTATGTGGCTCTGTGCTATAATCAGCTATTGAATAAAGTTGAAAAAACATAGTGCAGCAAATATAATAATCATCTTTATTCACCACTACTCTGGAACACAAGTACTACCACACTTGCAGGCTCTTGTACTTAAGACAGCTCTAAGTAATAAAACAGATAATGAGGTTTCAGTGGACATCTCTGTAGTTCTTCTCACATCTCCCCAATGAACCATACACGGTTCATCTGTATCCAAAAAGCCACCTATAAAAAAGTATACTAAAAGACTACAATTCAAGTCTAGGGACACCTTAAGGCATAGATCCACAAACTAAGGAGCTGTCACAAGAAGAAAATATAGCCACAGCTGACAGAAGTCATCCTAAGCATCACAATACAAGCAAAAAAAACAAGCAAAAAAAAAAAATTAAAAAATTTATTTATTTTATATATATATATATATAAAATATATATATATATAAAATAAATAACTGATACCTGCTCCGCTTGTAAATTCTTTAGTCCCGTGACCACACCGAAGCCCAGCGCATTTCCCGGCGGGGTGCTGGAAGTGAGGGCTGGCAGGGGGACGGGTCAGGCAGACCCCGGGAGGTTTCGTCCCGAAGCCCCGGCCGTTCCGGGGCCACCCCAACCCCGGGGCGCGCAGCCGGCGGGGCGCGGCGTGCCGGGGAAGAGCCTTGGAGGCGGGAGAGCGAGACACCCAAGGGGCAACGGGGCCGCACGTCCCTGCGAACGGGGAGTTTGTGCCATACGAAGCCTCCTCCCCGATCCCACAACCCGCCGCAGGGCTTGGGCCGCTCCCGCCGGGCTCCCCCGACCAGCACAGGGAGGGCACTCGCCGAGCCCCGCACCGAGAGGAGGCCGAGCTCCGGCCCTACTCCCGCCTGCCGGCACGGGGCGACCGCGGCCCCGCGCCCTTCCCCCGCGTTCGGGCTCGGTGGGAGCCAGCGAGGCTTTGGGAACAGCTGGCTGCGGGAGCCCTTTGTGGAACGCCTTAATCCCCCCTTTATTCCGCACTCCCCGCCAGCCGTTCACTACCCCCGTTCCAGAGCCAGCCGCTCGTAGCAAGGAGCACATGTTTCCTCTCGGGCTCCTGGCCCGCCTTACAACGAGCCACAGCCAAGGGAAGGCGGCACCCGCTACCGAAGCCGAATCAGAAATATGGAATGTGAACGCGCGTGGCAGATCTGACGGGGGATGCAGAAAGAAGCGATCCATTTCACCCTTTTCGGTCCTCCCCTGCAGTTTGTCTGTCAATTGCCGATACCATAATGCTTCCTTATTGCCTGTTCAAGTAAGTAGGGGGGACAGTCTCCATTCCTCTACGCGTCATTCCTGAGCAAATTAAGCATGTACCAGGCGAAAGGCTGACATACATACACGTAGAGTTGTCTGATACCGGAATAATGTCGAAATCCTCGAGGCATTAACAGCCAGCTCCCACAAAGAGCACTCAATTACATCCAGCATCCCCTTTGTCCGTACATCCTCAATACACACCCGGTCGCTCCTCCATGCGTCCACGCACGCCCCACGTATACGGCCCCTTTGTGTCCTCGCCTCCCCCCTACTCACAAAGAAATGCCCTTTCCACAAGGCATGCACCCAGCCTCGGACACAGCCCTTCGCCTTGCCGCAAGACACGCGCGACACGCCGCCCGGCACAGAGCTCCGGTACCTACTTGTATTCAAGAAACAGTCCGTAAACCTCCTAAAGCAGCTTGCAGAATTAGATCCATCTTCCATGTCTGGCCCTAGGAGCAGGGGAGACGAGAAGGAGAAGAAGGCGCCTCTCTGCCGCTGCCGCCGCCTAGGAGTCCTGCTCCCGCCGGGGCCGTCGCCTCCTCGAATCCCGTCGCCGCGGGCTGCTGCTGCTGCAGCACCGAGGGAATTGCAGGACCACGGGCGAGAGGCGGCTGGGGAGAGGAGGAGCAGGGAGTGGTGCTGTCGGGGGCCGCCGGCTGCGGAACGGAGCAGCAAGCCCTGGACGGAGGAAGAACAGAAGAGTCTCCTCCTGCCGCTGCCTCCTGGATGGGCGATCAAGTGAGCTGCTGCTGCTGCTCCTCCAACATCTCTTCCTCCTCCTCCACCTCCTCCTCCTCCTCCTCCTCCTGCCGCTCTCGCTGCCTCTCCTCCTCCTTCCCTCCCTTGGAGACTTGTGAGGTTAAAGGAAAATGAGGAGGGGAAACGAGGAGGCGGCGGCAAGGAATAAAAAGAAGATGGAGAAGCGTAGGAGAAGGAGGGGATTGGAACGAGGAAAGGAGCCGCTGCCGCTCTAGAGACGATGCTGGCGGAGGAGGCTGTGCCTGTAGCGCGACTCCTGCTGCTGTTGGTGGTTGTTAGGAGGAGAGAGAGGGAGCTGCAGGCAGCCGAGTCGTCTCCAGGAGCGGGGGGAGGAGGAGGAGACCCGCCGCTGCCTCCACCTCCACCGCTCTGGCCATGGGAGTGGAGCGGGCGGCTGCCCGAGCCGGGCTTTTCCCCGGGTGCTGCAGCTAGGGGGGCCAAGGGGCGGGATAAGATCTGCTTCTCCGAGTTGGACATGCTTCCGCTCTTCCCTCCCTTTCGCGGTAGTTTAAGGCAGGACGTCTAGAAGATATACAGGAGTAAAGCGAAAGAGGAAGCCGAAAAAGGACGGAGCCAAACAAGGGGCAACAGCGGATCAGCCCTGCGTTCCCTCCGACAACTCTTGGGCATTATTTCCTCGGCACCCCGGCTCTCCGCCCTCATAAAATCCTCACATTTCCGTTCCCCCTTTAGGCCAGAGGGGACAGGGCGCGACTGACCGCCAAGAGGTTTCAATCCCCTTTAAAGTCCGCTTTTCCCCATGCTCCCACCTCGCATTCAAAGCAAGAAAACGGAAACAATCTGTATTTTCTTTGAGCGAGGCAAATATTGCCCTGTATGTGTGCGCTCGCCTGCAAAAAGGCAGATACAGTCACTGCAGTGCCGCTTCCACACCAGCCCCGGCCGCCAGAAAACGCCCACTGGCGGAGTCAGCGCTTCCCAAGCTCCCTCCCTCCTTTCTCCCTCTCTTCCTCTCACTGCTAAGCGCGCACAGGGAGCTACAGCACAGCGGTTACCTAAAGGCAAAGCGGGGAGAAACACGAGGAAAAGATTCTCCCTATGCGGTGTCATTATTTTAAACATACATTTCCAGCTGCTGAGATCAAAAGGCGGATGCCCTGCTATTCCTGGGCTGGAGATATCAGAGAGCTGCCCCTCCGTTTCTGTGGGGCATCCAACACCATTTCCACGAGAAGATGTGCAGCATCACATGTGTTTGCTTTGGCTCCCCCCTGCTCTTCCCACCACTTGGCATACGGACAGCCACCCACCCCTCAACCCCAACCCTCCGGCTCCCCGGAGGCTGCCTCAGATCCTGCTCTCAGGTGCAGTGTGGACCCGGGGCTGCCACGGGCCTTGCTCCGCAAGCACAGGCACCGTCGCTCGCGGTGAGCCAGTGGAGCCCGTCGCGCTGGCCAGCCGCCACCTCAACCCCGCGCTGGGGTCCCTGGGCATTCGGGGCCCTTCCCCTCCGCCTCACCCCGCCATCCTGGCCGCAGCCCGCCCGTCCCGGTGCCTCGGCGGTCCGCGCTACGGCGGCCCTCAGCGGGGCAGCCGCCGGCCGAACGCCCGTCCAAGGGAAGCCCAAAGGCGGGGTCGGATTGGAGAGGGGCCGACGACCGCGCTAAAGCCTCCGCCGCTTGTATTTCGTTTTCGCCCTAAATTCTCTCTACCCTGCTCGTCAGCTGCCGAGAGGCGGGAAGAGAGGGCCGAGCCCACCGGGATCCATCTCCAGCAGCAGGAAAGTGTGGACAGCATCGCCAATTTGCTATGGGGCTCCCCTCAGCCCTGCCGAGCGTTCCCGTCGGGCCGGGCCGAGCGGGACCGCAGCCGTCGTAGCGCCGAAGCCCCGCGCCGCCCGTCGGCACGACCGGAGCCCCAGGGCTTCGGGTACCCTGCCGCCGAGCTCCCCCCCCCCCCCCCCCCCCCGGGGGCCGCCCCCCCCCCCCCCGCCTCGGGACAGCCGTGCCCCCAGCACTGTCAGCGCCGGGAAAAGGCCATCATCGTTCATCATCCGGCCATCCGGAGCAGCCCTTGCTTGGCGCCCCTGCCCTCACCCCGAAGCAGCGGCGTTCACCTGGGCGGGGGCTGCGATGCCCGGCTGTCGCCTCCCCTCTCCCGGCGGCAGCTGTCGGGCGGCGGGGCGTGCCCGGCTCCGTGCTAGAAAACACACGGAGGGGACGAGGGGGCTCAGCGTGGGCTTCCCGAGCGCCAGGCAGGAGCTCCCTCCGGGCACCCGCGGTGTCGACCGCCAGCGCGGGGGCACCTCTGGGACCCGGCTGCGAGGGACTGGTGCCCGGCGCAGTGCCACCCCGCCGCGGCAGGACAACGCGCCCGGGGCTCCTACCCCGCAGCTACCTGGCGGAGGGAACCGCTCTCCCCAGGTGGGCGACGCATCCCCTCGGCGCTACACCCCGCCAGGGGGAGGAGGAGCGGCCGCCGCGCTGGTGCCCACCCAGGCGGGGCCGCCGCAGTGCCACTGGCAACAGATTTTGTTGTGGTGCGGCGGGGTCCCCGTGCAGCCAGGGCGGGCGCTGCCCCGTAGGGGAGATGGAGTGGGCACCGCCGCAACCGTTGCAGATATTGGCGGAAAAGATGTTTGTGTTGCCGCTGCCAGCAGGGCACCCGAAAAGCGGGAGATTCTGTTTTGCTCCTCTACCTTCCCGGAGATCAGACCTCCACGCCGTCCACCGCCGCTCTAGGTGCTAGGTCCAGATGGTGGGAATCCTCATCGAACTACCGCAGTCTTCCTATTTCCGTTCAAAATTAGTCTCGCTCTTTCGAATTTCGATTCCTGCTTCGATAACAGTGTAAACCTACGCTGTTGGGTTTTATTTTAAATCGTTCAAGTGTTTTATAATTATAATTACAGGACTTCTTTCAGTGCTAGAAAACACACCAACTCATGTTACAGCTACAGTCTTTATGTATCAACCTGTAACGCTGAAAAAGATACTCTTCTGAAAATAGCAACGATCTCAAAGTGCCTTTCCAGCCAGCTCAGCTGTTCAGTAACAGTGAGAAACAATCCAGAGTTGGGAAAAGGTTTAGAATGCAAAAATAGATTAAAGACTGTAATTAAACAAAACCCCCACGAAACAAAACAAGAAAACTCAGGTTTTACTAAACTGTTTCCATCTGCATGGTTCTTAAAACTTAAAAAACATGAACTAAAATGCAGAAAACTGAATATGTTTTGTGATCCACTTTCTCTTAGGACATTTACCTTTACCAAAATAGTTTAATAACTTCTATTTAATATGCCTCTTTGTGTGAGATTCTTTTATTTCCTTAAGTCCAACCATTACATAGAGGGCTTTCCCCTGAAAACTGCTGCACAAGGACTAGAGATTCAGTGAATATTTAAATTCTCCAAGAGAAAGTTTTGCTAATGGAAACAAAATTTCAGTGAATTGTGTTTTGTTATTGCAGCCTGTTTGTTTAGCAATCAACAATTTCTTATTAGAAAAACTCTTATACTAAAATGTTTAAACTGAAAGAGCTAATCGGATTGAAACGACTGACAAAAAGCAAGAGCCAGTCACCCGAAAATTAAAGCAGGTCCTTTAGACAGATTAGTCCCAAATTGTTCTGTTAATTAAAAGAGTAAATTACTGACACTTTATATCGTCAATTTATAATTGTAGAAATCTTGTTTAACTATGCTAATCCATGCTAAATTCCTCAACTGCTGCTCATCCAAACTGCAGTTGTTCAAGTATCACTGTCTCAGGCTGGATATCTGTGTATTCATACAAGGCATATCAATGGTGCATGTATAAATACGTATCTGTATGTTCATGAAACAGGCAAAATACATTTTGATTTGTAAAAAAATCATCAGATATTCTAGAAAAGCAGCTTTCAGGTTAAGGGTAATTTACAAGCTATTCATCTGATTAATATTCATTAGCCATTGGCAATTCATACCTGATTGATCACCTGCTTCTTGACTGGGCAAGCAAAAGCAATCACAAAAAAAAGTTAGATGAGAGTGAAAATTATTTTTCAAGCTCTCTACATTTATATTTGTAAATTATACAGACTTGCACACAAGTTATCTCATGGCCATCTCAATACCTGGGGATAAATTAGTGGTGAATCACATTTGCTCATCAATGTCAGTCTGGGTTTTCATTGCTCAGTCAGCATCAACATTTCCATTGCCACAGAGTAGTGATGTCACTGATCCCACTGTAGTACTAACCATATACTCACATCATTTACCAGAAAAGTCTCACCCACTCCAATACGAAACAGTGAGATTCGCTACGTCATCCCCCATACATCCTCTCCCCCTGAAGAAAAAAGTATTTTAAAAATGTAGAAACACAACAAAATGCATGTTAAAATACTTCAGTGCATTCCCTTGTGCCAGGTGCAAGGGTTTGGGTACAAATGCCCTGTGTCAGTGCAACCATGAGCAAAGGATTTCAGTTGTATTTATACGGATAAATGTGATTTCATGGGAATTCAGAAGTCACAGCCATCAGGAGGCCACTGAAGCCATCAGGTGCCCTGTACTTACAAGCACAGGCCTGGTTTGAAAGCAGCTAATAAGACTGTATGGGAATAATTTGGCAATATTAATCAACATACTTGAAGAAAAACATTGTCGGGAAAAAACATAGTTATAACAAAGGTTTTTTTGGTATTAAATACAGCTTAAACTAAAAACCTGTTCTTTCCCAGTTCTGTCGGCTCCATTTTAAGAATGACAGTGACTCGTCTTTTATCTGGTCCCACTCTTTTGTCTGGTAAATCCTCTTATCTTTATATCCTGAGTCCATTCTACCATGTATGACCAATTCCTTGAAAAAAAAAAAAAAAAAAAGAAGAAATAGGACAGAATATGGGGAAAGGGAGTTTATAAAAATGTAGAATGACAGCAGTAGAGGAGCTGACAGAACTAAATACCTGAATGTGGGTGAGACAGAAACATCCACAATGAAATAAAGAGAAGGCAACCTACTGGAAACGTGGGGCAGGGGCAACAAAAGGATAAATGCAGTTAAACCCAAGCTCTGAGGGTGAGTAAATACAAGTAAAAATATTTATAGAAAAGTCCTGAGCAAGTTGATAAAAATAATTCTTTTGCGCTTTTTTTTTTTTTTCTTCCCCCAGGGATTTTCTGCTAAATGATCTTACGGAATACAGTAATTGCCATCCAGATACTGAATTGCTATAATGAATTAGAAACCTCCAGAAAAGACATTGTTTCCTAAAATTGTAAGAGTAATTTATAGAATCTCTTACTTCATAAGAGTTTGTTCTTACAAAGGACAATTCTCAAACACATACTCATGCAAGGAGTAAGTTCGTTTAAAGGGTATGTATCAGTCACTTTCTTTGATTCCCACAAACACTCACCCAAGCCACCTCTTTTCCACACGAATATTAACTGCAAGTGTTGGCAATAGGCAAACATGGTAGCAGCCATCTTGAAAGTATTCTGGGGAATTACTTAGTCAAGTTGCAGAAGAAATGCTGTGAGATAGAAAATGAATGACAATTCTTTCAGAAAATAAAAAACCCCTATTTTTTAAGAAGTCCAGGTCTGTTCAGAGATAACTGACATCCAGAAAAATAATAATAAAAAAAATGTAGATAAATATCTAGTTTACTTTCAGTATTTTGTTCAGCTCTGCTATGTCATTTCACTTTCTGCTCAGCTTTCAACACAGCTGAAAGGTTTTGTGGCTAGAACTGTATATGATAAAAGTTTGTCTAGAAGTGTTATGCTGTGTGATGTATGATAGTGGGTACATTAATAAAGCTGTGAAGACCATTTCCTGCCAATTTTTTTGCTTCCTCTTAAAAACACACAAAACTATGAGAAGTTTTCAGCATTATTTTCTAGGGAAAAGCTACAATTCTTTATGGAAAGGTGATACTTCACATGCAAAGGTAGGACATTTTTAATCACAAAATTTTCTGGTAGACACATTACTAAATGTTACATTGAAATAAAAAAATAAGATTAATTTTAAAATGGAAAAAAAAGCTAGAGTCAATATACAGAGGGAAACATTTACAATAATTGTACTCAGATTTGTTTCCTATAAAAGACTATGAAAGAAGCCAAACAATGCCTGAAGAAGCCATCTAGCATTTTGTGCTTTCCTATGCAGAACAAAGAACAGATATTTATTGGTTTTACTTACAGGGTTTTCAGAGAGCAAAAAGGCTGCTTGCGTTTAAGTTACTGTTAAGTAATTAAAGTAGGGAATACTTCTTCAGAAAAACTGCCCTTTAAAGAAGTTAAAACTTCAGTAGCAGCTTTCTTTATGGAGATACTTTATTATAAACCCAAAGCAGCATAAACACTGCAAGCTTTTTGATACAAAAAACATCTTTTGAATTCTGTCCAGAAGAACAGGATCATGGCCTGGGACCAGGGCCTCTGAAGCAGTAATGAAACACAAACAGCAAAGGATGTAATAGTTAGCATGGCAGGCAACAGCATTGCTGTTACCTAGTACTGCTGGAAGAGCCATTTTTATTGCAAGAAAAATAAACATTAAAAAGCGTTATCAGGATTTTTGTAGTTCTAGCTTTCTGTTTTCATAATGAAATCTAGAGTTAATTTATGATAGAAATTTGTTACAATTTGCTATCTGCTACTGAAAAATAAGTTCTTTATATCTTGTACTTAACTGGAACGTAAAAATTCTAATCTTTACATGAACTAAAAAATAGATTTAACAAAAATCCAAAAGGAAAGGTTAATACTGACTTATATTGTACTCATTCACCGTGAGTTGTGTGTGCATCTCGCTTAGCACATAGCACAGAGTACACACTGCTATTGTCACAACAGGGATGCCAGCTTTTCCTTGTAACTCTCTCTTGCAACCTCTTTCTTCATTTTCCCAAATTTTGCAACCAGTAAAAAGAAGCAGACTTTTCCCCAATGTGGTTTGAACAGTTCATGAAAAAGTTCTACTGGCAAATTCTTTGATGCAATTAGCAATCTCAGCTCTGAGTTTAAGTGTATAATTTTGTTCTAGTCTAAACCTACAGCTGGTTCCTCTTTGATATTAAGAGCAGGTAAAAAAAAAAAAAAAAACAAACAAAAAAAACCCCAAACAAACAAACAAAAAAACCCCACAACCAGACACTGAGTCCAACCTGTAGAATTACCTACAAACAAAACAATTTCATCTTGAATGCAAGCACTTTGTTGTGATGTCTAATCATTGCTCAAGGGAAATAAGTGCTTTTTTAGAATGCTTCACCATTTTAATTTCAATTCCTCCTTCCTTCAGTTGTACTGACTACCAAGCTACCTTCTATGAGGAACAGGACTTTTACTCTGCCCTTCTGTTAAAAAAGTCAGATCTGAAACTGTGGCTGTTGACAGTGAAATGCAGTCATTAGCATCCAGGGTTAACACCTTGATGAGACAGAAAAGTGCACAGAAGTGCATACCTCTAGTAACCACAGATTATTTAATGTGTTTCCTAGAAAGTTTGGTTTCAAAACCTAGAAAGTTTTTGTTTCTATATAGAAACATGACCTGTTTCTATATAGAAACACACCTTTGCAGTCCTGAACACTAAAAAGCTTGACTTTGAAAATGGAAGCTTGAACTCTTCAAGTTTGTTGTACAAACATAGCTGTCTCACATGGGCTCTCAGACTGCTGTAACATGCATTTATTCAACACAACTGAGTTAATAAAATTGAGAAATGTTTTTTATCTAAGCAACTTTTCTCCATCCCATCCTAACCTTAGGGACCAAGAAATTCAAACCAACTTATTTCTTTACAGCAACATACATGCACACACTACAAACATGCACCTGCTCTCTTTATATTCCATTCTAGGACATATATTCCACCATAGGACACACTTGATATATTTTTCTTGCCTGCTCTTCCCACTTCTCCCATTTTTTAAATCTTTTTCCTTCTCCCTCTCTTTGTCTTTTTCACATAGACAGTATTTCTCTAGCTACAGAATCAACTTAACAACACAGATTTTCTTTACACAATATTTTAACATGGGCATGTGAAACCCACCACATAGAAGGCTGGGCTGTTACTGCCATCATCCCAGAACAAATACTCTTGTATACACAACCCTAGACCATTGCAGACCAGCTTATATGATTCAGTACAATTCTTCTCTAGAAATAAGAGAATTGTCATATACTTTTATTCATAGGCTTTTATAGCTTTGTTTACTTATTTCTCATTACCTCCTTTGCCATCATCCAGCAGCTCCTGTTATTCCCACAGCTTTCTCTCCCTCATGCATGATCCATTCTTCTCTCCAGTTTACTGTTTCTCCCCATGCTGCCACATCTACATCTCAGCTGGCAGCATCTCTGTTCTCTCAGCTCCAACAAGCTCTTCACCTGTTTTCCCTTTACTACTTCCAAAGTCTTTCTCCAACAGAAGTACATCTTCCTGCCCTTCTGCTGTGCAGGTCCCACAAAAAGCTCTGGTCCTCAAAAGGGGAGGGAGATTCTTCCTAAGCCTTGGGTTTAAATAAAGGTTAGCTGTTGAAGTAGAAGGGGAAGGACAGAGACTGCTTGTTCTCTACCAGAAGCCTGGGGCTGCCTATGGATGAGGCTTTAGGATGGCAGAAATGAAGCAGCATTATCTTATCAACTTGGCCACAGAAACAGGGAGTTTTTCATCTCTCCTGCTTGATATAGGTCCTTTGAATGAATGACTGGAATACTTGAGTACAGGCCACAGAGTTCAAGCAGAACAAATAGGACACATCCTACTCCTATGATAACACAAGACCAGCAGTCCAGAAATAAAATAGGCACAAATAATTTCTTTATGTGTTCTCCTTAGAAAGAAAGTAAAACTGGATTCCATAGGTAAAACTGACAGGAGTTCTTATTCTTGCTAGCCAGGCAGGGCAAGGACTTTAAAATATATTGCTTGCTTTATTATTTAGAAAATAAAATGGAACTGTATACTGCTGCCATATTTGGAAAGAACAGACCTGAGTATCTACAAAATTTTGAAAAAAAGTTAATTTGAACTTATCTTTTTCCCTTTTTTTCTGTTAATATCCTGCACCTTTAGGACAAAATCAGAAGGGAAAGCACAATGTAACCCACTTGATCTCTACAGCATCCTCAGCTCAGGTCTCTTTTGCTGGATACAATCTGCAGAGATGTAAATGCTGAACCTTGGGTGTAACTATTTTCAAAGTAAAGCAACAATGTGCTTCCCACCAAACCCCATAACTCAGAATCCATACACTGAGAAAGCTTCTGGCAAGCTCCCATTTTCCCAGAGCAGAAAAAGTAAATAACACAGCAGTCCCAACACCGAAGTCAATCAGACCATCTCTACATCTGATATGGCTCACACACACTCGGATATAATTATCTATCATCACCTTTTTTTTTTTCTTTAGTACAGGTTGACATCCAGACAAAACAAGCCATTAATGCAGGAACAACTCTGGGTTTATTTCTGCAGGAAGGATTCCTTTGTGAGACTGCAAACCTCTCTTTTAGCTAAAGCTCTATGTGAGGTTTTCACCTGTGGTTACTCTAATCTAAGTTGTGGTTTGACTGAATGGGCCTTCACTAAATAAAATCTGATTAATTTTATTGGAAAAGCAAAACTTTTTGCTGCCAATGGTTTTTCTTGCTTACCAGCACATGCTCTGTACATGGTTTATCACAATACAAACTGAATACCATTTTTCTCACCCAGAAAATGGTGGGAGTTAATATTTTGACTATTTCAGCCCCATAGAGCTTTAAAATAACAGGATAATATTAATGCAGCTGTAAATTATCTATAGAGGAGGGCTTTAAATGAAGGGGAAAGAAAGTCACAGGAGCCTTTAAATGGAGTAGGAAATAACAGGGACAGGAAATTTTTTAAAAATATATCTTCCACTTTTTTGACATTTGTATTTAAAGACAGTAGTATCTTTCTCAGACCATTTTCCTAGACTAATCAAGGCACAAGCTTTTAGTTCTTTCATATAACAGCTGTTCTGTTTCCTGGTGTCTCACCTTACAAGGCCTTCACTATGCCTCTTCCACTTGGAATTCACTTTTCCTGAGTGCAGGTGACTACAGTTGCAGACAGACATTAGCTCTGGCTAATGTTTTACAGACAGCTTGAACATTTTCTGGTTCTTTTGGAGACATTTTTCCTGATACATCATGATCATAGTGCTGGATGGGTGGGAGGAGTTACTGCTGCCCAAGTCATTTTGTGATGAACACAGCCATGAGGACTTTTTTTCCTTTTGATTGTTTCCAGCTGAGGAGCTCAAAGACAGCATTCATATTCGTCCCTAGGTGAATGATATTGTACTTTGAACTGCTATGTTTCATTCTGCTTCCAGTCATACAGACTTCAGAGCTCTCTGAATCATACTGAAGTCTGCACCAGTTCCCCTCTGTGCAGAAAATGGGCTCTCAAATTTTATAATCTATAAACTCTGCTAACACACCCTTACTTACATGTAGGAAAGAAAATATAAAAGCAGTTCAGTCCCCAAACAAGTTATTGCCAAATTCAATTTGTAACCTTCCTTATGCAAACTTAGCACTTGTCTTTCCTTTAGCTATAAACACTTCGTTCTCAGGTGGTCCGCAGCACCCAGTACATTTCTGCAGACTTCACAGATACTCAAGACACTGCCTGACAGCTCGGCAAAACAGGGAAGCATTATTCACTAACGCTGCCTTACAAAGCAAGAAACACAAAAGTATTTTTTCCCCCTGAAGTTGTGCAGGAAGTTTTAAAAAAGTGTTATAAAAAGACCACTGAAAAAATGACACAGATGTATTCTGGTCCCCCCTCTGTTCCCTTGCCTGCAACATCACCGTCTGTTCTCTCCTCCACCACATGTAGAAGGACAAAGTCCAGGCTGGGGCTGGCTTCAGGCAGAGGAAAAGTAAGCAGATCCCAAAGCTGCAGATTGCTGGAGGGCACCTGGCTCCTGCTCTCCCTTTCCATGAAGGCAAGCAGATAAGTTCTTCCAGCAGGGTAGCCACCCGAAGAGCACAACTGCAGCCCTGCCTAAAAAGCCTCCTGCTGTCTCGGCCACCAAAATCACAATCACAGTGCATGTCTTGTCTTTAGTGCCTGCTGTCTGCTTTTTTAAGGAAAACAAACTTCTGCTCTCCTTTGTTGTCCCTCTTCCCATGGCTGTTTTCCTTTGCTATACGTGACACTAAATGTATAGCCTTCGTATTCAACGGAAGTGTAATTTTTCAAAACCACACTCATGGCTGAGATCAAACCATCCCTGCTTTTCTA
Organism: Pyrgilauda ruficollis; assembly: GCF_017590135.1. Classification (NCBI taxonomy): domain Eukaryota; kingdom Metazoa; phylum Chordata; class Aves; order Passeriformes; family Passeridae; genus Pyrgilauda; species Pyrgilauda ruficollis. The sequence continues at coordinate 862,442 of NW_024513099.1, read as the reverse complement.
TGAACTGCCAGTCTTCTGTGCAAGGCCACTCTACCAAGAATTAAGTTACAATGTACGTAAATGACTTAATTTAATCTGAGAAGACATTTAGAAACTTCAAACAACAACAATTGACCTGTAATTTGATTAAAAATCCAAACCAAAACAAAAAACCCACCCAATCCCCACCAACCTATGTTTACTTTCTGCTCATAGTGAGATGCAGAAAAGCCCCCACCTCCCCAGTTAAACCTACCTTCTTGTAATTGAGAACTTGTTCTTTGTAATTAGATATCTGGCCTGGCCAGAGTGTAGGAGGAAGATTCTCACCTAGAGATTAGTGCACTGTTAATATTAACAGCTTTCATGAGATTACTGCATTACTCTGCCAAGTGAAAATATTTGATCTGCATGAACTGCGCCAAAGACTGACACAAAATTTGAGGTGCTTCTGAGGTTTTTCTTAGATTTTTCCAATTGATGGGTTTCAGGCAGCAATACAAGCAGCAGCTGCTGCAGTCGCACTGGTCTGTACTCCTTTTTGGGACACAAATGGCCTGACCCTAGCAGGATTTATTACAGCTTCTACTTCTGTGTACACTGTGCGTCAGATTCAGTTTCCAAAAGACTTTTTGAAACCAGTCTTGTTTTGAATAACAACAATGAAAAGTTAATTCACACTACTACTTTTCCATGAAAATCAGCATACCTGTGTTTCAGCAAAGATACTTCTCTTTTAGAAAAGAGATATCAGTGTACACTACATTCCTAACTCTCTATAGCATTTCAAGGAAATGCAAGAATAAATGTAGGAAGGTATGAAAACATGTACTCTCATGTATGAGAGTACAAAACAAAAAGGAAAAACAGCTGTGTTAATCAGATGGCATGTTAAAATTCAGAAGGAAGGGAAATTTAGTGAAAGGTAATGGAAAAGTAAGTGGAGTCATCTTGGAGCTCTGGGGAAGTTTTTTGCCATTTAGCTAGTAGTTATTTTAAATCTTACCACACCCCTGCAGCAGTTTCAGGCAATCAGAAATATGTTAATCTAATGGACCCTTCAAGTTCTTGCTTCCCAAACCATAAAACATCTGGTGAGAAGTCCAAGGCAAACAATGATAATTCACTCATTTACCTACATGAAAGATTGTGTCCTTGCTTTGCCTGAAACCTTGCACCTGTTTTTTTCCCCTTTGTGCCAGCATAAAGCCATGGACTTTAATGGATTGGGTTATTTCTATAGCAATCAAAAAAAAGAGCCAGACCACATGTTTTTGGCCTTTTCTTGCAGCCCTTCCCTTGCTTGACTGCTTTATTCACTCTTCATGATTCTTCTATTTTTTCCCATTTCAAAGCCTCTCCAGTTGCAGCTTACAGTGATCTGGCTAAGATGGGGGTCTCTTCCTTCCAAGAGCAAAAAACGCAAGAAGTTATTTAAGCCTCATGCTGCAGGTGAGTATTTGCCGTAGTTATAGGGGACAAAGAGTAGATCCATTTCTCTATGAGCACAGGATGTGGTGGTAGTCTAGGAATCCTCGTGCAGGTATTTGAATTGCACAAAATGAGCAGCAGCAAATAACTTCAAGCCCACCACTCCAATTAGATGAATCCAGATGAAAAATCACTTAAAAAACTAACAAGACTGTCATATTTTTCTGATTAGTCAGCATGTGCCTTCCAAGCCTGCCTGAAAACAAAACAAAACAAAACAAAACAAACATCTCAGAAAGCCAGGGAAAGCAGAATTACAATTGGGCTTTCCATGCATGAGATCAAATCAAATTGCCCCCATATGTAGACACAGTCTCCAATGGCTATTTAGATATAAGTTACATTTTTCAAGCCCATTAACTGCATAATAGAAGGGATTTCTTTATAGTTCTTTATAATAAGTATAGTTTTAAAAGAAAACCATGTGGGACAAAAGAAGCAGATGCTATATGAAAGCATCTTGTACTTAATACACTAGAGAAATTATTTAAAGTTCATTCTTCCTTGGCCAATTAGTCTACTCACCAACAGTTACTGTGGGAATCATTCTGACTTTGCAGGTAACTTCAAAACCATTATGTCCTGCTGTTTGGGCAATGTTCTGTTTACTTGAAAAATAGTCTTTCTGAATTTCTTTACTTTTGTCATAATTATTTGCATTCTATTTCCCATAAAAACCCAATGAAATGGTATTTTTGACTCCATTAGTACATATTATTGATTGTGGGTTTTTTAGAGATTTGCATATTACAGGTACAGGCATTGACTGAGCATCCTCAGCTGACAGGTCACTTCAGCCCATGTTTAATCCTTGGAACATTTTGTTCTTGTGTGTTTAAGGACTGTGTGAACACTATGTTCGCACAAATGACTACTATGCACACTAAACTAACTAAATAATTAACACTGAATGCTGAAGTATACCTAAGCACTTGTGCATTTTGATGGTGCCTGGTTGTTTTCAGAAACTCGAGGACCCAGTGTAGTGTAGTTAATAGCTAAAAAGGTTTGCTTCTTCTCCAGAAATGCTAAAACTGTATAATTGATTCAAAATATTTAGAATATGCAATGTTTAACCATGCTGTGTGAATCACTGCTATTTTAAAAATCTGCCTAACAAGGTTAAGCTTGAAATTAGAAGTTCACCTAAGTTTCAGAATTTAGACTGGTAATTTAATGAATGAGACTAGGAGAAAATCTTCTCCCATGACAGTTTGTTCCACAGTTAACTTCACTGAGATTTCTTGCAGATTTTTCCTAACTTTCTAAGAATGGACTCTCTAAAAGCAGCGCAAGACCACCAGACAGGCTTATCTGCAATGGCCTCTTCTATGCTGCTATCCACACTAACTTTGAAAAAAATTGTTGAGGGAAAAGCGATGCATGTTTTAACCAGAGCTTTTCCATAATAATGGCTTCAGAACAAAGCCCAACAAACAGAGTGCCTTCTCAAGCTGGTAACTGGCTGAAACAGTTGGTTTAACTTGTTCTGTGTGATAAAACAGTACCTAAGAGTAGGAAGCAATCTAAAAATACTAGTTTTCATATGTTAGCAATAGTGTTTTTGTAAAACACTAAAACACTGTCAGAAAGTAAAGATTAAAGCATGCAGCATAAGTGTAGATGTTGCCAAATGTCTCTGTCTGGTATCGTTAGAAACTCTGAAACATGCCTATCGCAAATGCCTTCTGGGCACTGATTTTCTGCCTTACTGTCATACTCCTTCCCCCACCCCAGTCATCAGTTTTCCCTTGCAGCTCCGTGAATCACAAAACTGAACACACTCTGAATCATGCCAACACTCATAGAAAAGGTAATTCCCCAAACAACAATTTGCTTGATGTGGTGATTGCAAACAATATACACATGGCTGAGGGACAAGGAGATGTGTGTCACCACCACACAGTTTTGGTCACCGAGGTCAGCTGAGTTCAGCTGAGAAAAATATTCCATGTTTTAAAAAATTTAATTATTTTCCCCCTTGATTTTTTTCCTAAATCAATGTGTTTGCAAAAACAAACAAATAATAAAAAAATGACAAAACCAAACATTTAAAGCTGTCTGGAACAAAAAAAGTGTAAACATGAAACTAAAGGTGATTTATGCATGTAGACATACAAAGATCCCCAAAATCTCTTGAAATATTATATTTTCTTGACCCCATCTTCATGTTTGAGAACCTGCACTTCATATTCACACTGGGAGATATTTTTGGGACAACTTGATACATCTAAACCTAGATAGCATCTTTTTCTACTCTGTTCCACAAATTGAATCTGTTTTAAAATGAGAATTAAAGAAAAAAAATTACTTACTCTCCCAGTAGAGCAGCCTCTCTCAGGGGCAGATGAACTAAGAAAACAGACTTAGAGGGCAGAGAGGGTACTCCTGGGTTAGGGATAGCACTCTGCTCCAAAATCAGGTCTCCCTCTGGCAGCCCACCTTCTACCCCACAGGACAGGAATTCCCCTCTCCTGTCAATCCTCCTCACTCAGTTTCTCAGATGGTAAATCTACTGGTACCCTGCTGTCTCATCCTGCTCTCTGCTATCAGGAGGACCATGATGTTTTAGCTAGTTATCCCAACTACTAGAAGTTTGGTCCGTTTTCCTCTCCCTTAATAAATGATGAGGTAAAACTGACAACACAAATTTGCACTGCCTACTCCTGATTCTTCATGTAGGCAGACAGGCATTGCCACTACCAGGAAACATGAGTTACTGCTCAGCAACAGGTGATAGAAGTTCTTACACTGTTTCTTTTATGTTGGAAATCTCTTAGGCATGCCTTCCCTCCATTTCTGCAGGTGTGTTACTGAAGTAATTTTTGTGTCCTTATATTTCAAGTCTTTGTACATGGTGCTTTTCCTTCTTGTCTTTCTGAGCTGTCCCCTTGACATATTTTGCATGTGAGTTACTAGGAGCTGGTACCTTTTTTCATTTTAACATCTTTATGACTGTGCATGAATCATGGCTGCAGTGCTGAGTACAACGAAGGCCTCTCCAGAAAGTTCTTACACAAATACTGTCCCCTGTACTTATAAAAAACATAATCTTTTCTCACTGTGCTATCACTGAATCAAGGCCTTGGTCTCCAGGGGTTTGAGGTGGGCTCTGGCCCCAGGAGATCCAGTCCCCTCCAGACCCACCAAACTTGTCCAGATGCCAAGCTCTGCACCTTCACCTGCATTCAGCCCCCAAGGGGATTCCATGTGCTCTCCATTCCCCCACCTCTCAGTCAATATCAAACTCCTTATTTTTACTTTCCAGGGTCTCTTTACAAGGATAGTCCCTTCCCGCCAGCCCATCCTCCTCCTCTTGCTGTCTCCATCTGCTCCCTCCCCCATCTCCATTCACTCTCTCCCTCCATCCCCTTTGTGTTTCCCTCACATGCCGGATGCTTTTCATGCTGCCTATGCCTGGATTTCTCTTCTTAAACCCCATCTGGCATGCATTCACTCTTTCTTCCTCCCAACTTATTACTCTTCACAAAATTAACTTCAATGAAACTTAAACAGTCTCTGACACACTCACATAAAAATGCCTTAAAACTTATTTATATTAATCTGGAAAACTCACTAGTATCAGTCATCTGAGTAAGTTTTTCCAACAAGCATGCCATTCCCTTTCTCTCCTCTTCCCCCCCCCCCCCCCCCTCCCCCCCTTCTCTCTTGTTTGGTCTCCTTTTAGCTTGGACTGGAAGCTTTTCAGGGCATCATTATCTCCATCAAAAAGTGCCTGTTGATAAAAAGAAGGATTGAGATGAATGGAACCAAAACATCCTGCTAACTCCAAACACTACTGAACATCCTACAGCTAAGCTGTGTTAATAAACACCAGCCAGAAAGGGTGAGTTGAAAAATTATTTAAAACTGGTGGTTTGCTCTCCCAGCTAAAGGCAGCAGAATCCACCAGGAACTTTGGGCAAGCAGAGAGGGAAGACACGGAGGTCAAGGACAAGAATGAGAAGCAGAGACATCTCCTGACCAGCTGTGAATGGGGAAGGAACCAAAAGTCTTGTGAGAGAGGCACAACTAACTCTCCTGCCTATTTCTTCAGCAGTACCCAATGGCAAATTGAAACCATACAATTAATGCATAACAGGTTGGTTGCATCAACATAGTAGCCTAGCATCAAACACAAAAAGCAGCATGTGCTTGCATGCTGGCAGCGCAGTACTGAATTAGCAGTTTCTGTAACAACAAAGGAAGAGCAAAAACATATCCAAGCAACTTCCTTTGCAGGGTAGAGCATCAAAATCAGTGCGATGGTACAAAACTATAGTGGAATGGATAACTCAGGAGGCTGCTAATAGCAAGAGCATTTCACCTTGAGAATGACTAACAAATGAGTATTAATGTCTTAAGACTCAATACAGCACTCCTCACCCCTTAAGAAAAGGTTTCTCATTTCATGTGCAGGTAGATGTTTTTGCCAAGCACAGCTCAAATCTTTCTATGTGCTCTGATGGCTTTCTAGTTGCCTATAGAGCATTAATGGTGGCAAATAATTTCTATGAAAGGCAAGTCAACCACACCTTGAAAATACATCTTTGGGATAAAAAATAACCAAGCCTTCTTGGTAGTTTCAGTGGAAGAAACACTAGGCTAAATTGGTTGCAGACTTAACTCTCTTTTTTCATTTGGAAGAGTCCTTCTAGCTAGAATAGAAGAAAACATGACACTGCTTCTGAGCCTAAATCTCAGTCTAGGCCTGCCACTCTCCAAGCTATTGGTGAGAAGCAGGTGGAGTTTCCACCAAAGGGGTGACTTCAGCATCCCAGTGTAAACCCCCTGTAATCCAGGAGGAAGTAGCTAGGGACCTGCTAAGCCTTTAGACACTCACAAGTTTAAGACCAGATGGTATTCAGCCAAGGAAGTTGATTGGAGAGCTCGCTAAGTCGCTGTCCATCATTTATCATCTATTCCTGGCTAACCATGAAGGTCTGAGACAACTGGAGTTGGCCAATGTGATGCCCATCCACAGGAAGGGCTGTAAGGAGGATCCAGCCTGACCCCAGTGCCTGACAAGCTTATGAAACAGGTAATCTTAAATGTGTTCACATAGCACATACAGGATAAATAAGGGATCACACCCAGACATCACAGAGGTGGGAAAGCCAGATCCTGCCTGACCAACCTGATCTCCTTTTATCTCCAGAGGGCTCACCTAGAATCTGCGGATGTTGTCTTGGACTTAAGCAGATTTTGAGACTGTCTCCCATGGCACCCTTCTGGAAAACCTGGTAGCCCATGGCTTGGACAGGTCTACTCTTTGCTGGGTTAAGAACTGGTTGGATGGACAGGTCCAGAAAGTGGAGGTGAATGGTGCACATCCCACTGTCAGAGGGTCACCAGTGGTATTCTCCAGGGCTCAGTACTGGGCCTCGGTCCTGTTCAATATACTTATTAAAGATCTGGACAAGGACATCAAGTACACTCCTAGTGAATTCTTAGCCAAAATCAAGTTGGGTGGGCTGTTGATCTGTTTTAGGGTAAGTAGGATCTGCAGAAGGATCTGGGTCACTGGGCTGAGGTCAAAGGTATAACGTTCAATGAGGCCAAGTGACAGGTCCTATACTTTGGCCACAACAATCCCATGCAGCACTGCAGGCAGGGGCAAGCGTGGCTGGAAAGGGTCTGGTGGAAAAAGACCTGGAAGTGCTGGTCTACAGACAGCTGAACATAAGCCAGTGTGTGCCCAGCCAAGAATGACATCCTGGTCTGTATTAGCAACAGTGTGGCCAGCAGAAGCAGGGATGTTATTGTACCTCTGTACTTGGCATTGGTGAGGTCACACCTCAGGTTCTGTGTACAGTTCTGGGGCCCTCACTTCAGGAGGACAATGAAGTGCTGCAGCAGGCAGAAGGGCAAAGGAGCTGGTGAAGAGCTCTAGAGCGTGTCATATGAGGAATGGCTGAGGGAGCTGGGGTTATTTAGCCTGGAGAAAAGGAGCCTCAGAAGGACTCTATAACTTTCTACAATTGCCTGAAAGGAGATTGTAGCCAGGGAGGTTTGGCATCTTCTCTCAGGCAACCGCCGACAGTAAGAGAGTACCTAGGTCTCAAGCTGTGCCAGGGGATGTTCAAGTTCTACATCAGGAGGAATGTCTTCATGGTTATTAAACACTGAAATGGACTTCCCAGCAAGGTCGTGGAGTCCCCGTCTCTGAAGGTGTTCAAGAAATAAATGAACATAGTGCCATGGTCTAGATTACAAAATGATGATCTGTCAAAGGCTGGACTTGATCTCAGAAATCTTTTCCAACCTAAATGAAATGATTCTGTAATCTTATTGGCATTTTCATGGTTCAGAATTTCTATCATAAAGAGCAACCACAACCTTCCATCTGAAAATAAATTTAACTTTCGATTGATTATCACTAGCCATTACCATGAGAGCAATCTCAAGACTCCTCCTTCCAGTTCATTGACCTTCAGTTACTAACTGGTTGTCAAGAACGGGATTTTTTCATGGAGAAGTTTTAAAAGAGGGTGTAATTAATCAAAGCATCTGACTGCAAGAAAGTGCTAACACCCAGGAAAGCTGATTTTTAAGGACTTGTAAAGCCTCATGCAGCTTTCTAATAGTACTACAAAATCTATTTCATCAACAATTCTTCCCTGAGTTTTTATCTCTGCTAAATTAGTAACCCCAGGGACAGTCCTGGAGCCTGATGGAGTGATGAGACCAGACTGTGTTCAGCAACCACTATACATTTCCTAAAAAAATTACCAGAATTCTACTGAATTTTTTGCTCTTTTTCATTAAGAAGAACATTGAGTTGTATTACTATGAAGTAGCAGTTGCCTGAATCTAGCTTTATTTTTTTTTTAGACTTCATTTAGACTCTGTATTTACCAGTTTACTTATCAGTGCTTTGAAGGAGGGACAATCTATTGTTCCACATTTAAGCACTATGAAAAACTAGCATAACAGACCTCTGTTCTGGTAATTGTGGTAATTCAGGGCAAGGTAATTCTGTAAAAAAAATAGCAGGTGGTCAGTACAGGGGACAGAAATGAAAAAAAATTCAATTGACTTTTCTTCACTGGAGTTTAGGAGCAACTTCTAACCTATGTAAACAGTAGCACAGTGGTCTCCTCCCAGTATTAACAGTGCCATAGTGACAAGACCTTGGCACAAGCATTTTTTTTTTTTTTTTTTTTGTCAGGAGAATACCAGACTGCTTGCTGAGCCTCCCTGCATGTACATGCAGTGTGTACTAATGTCAGGGAACAGGAGTGATTAATGAAAACCTGATCTAAAACACCTTACTTTACAATAACAGTCCAAAATGCTGTAGCCATAACACAGTGTTAAGATGTGGTTGATTTAGCCACTGCTGTGAAAGACTAAGTTTTATTTTGGTCCTTTTTAATAAGAGGGAAGGAAATGCCTCACACTGCTCAGCAATGATTCCTTTGGGCAATTAGGAACAACATCAACAGGCTAGAGGGAGGTTTGCCCAGAAAAAGTTATGGGCGTGGGCCAGAAAGCAAGAACAGCAGACACTTGGAGGTTTGAAAGTAACATGAAGGATACCCAGAGGCAAGACTGGGAATATCTTAAATCAGGGAAAACAGCAGTAGCTGCATAAAACCCATGCTGCTTTCTGTTTTCAGGTTTATGAAAGCTTCTGCAAATGAGTAAGCCATGTGAAAATCTTAAAAGGTTACAGATAAGACATGGAGTAAACTCAGCTGTATCTGTGTCACAAACAGCAACATGCTGCGTTCCTAACAAGAAGATCTGGATACGTTTTGGAAGGGACTCAAGCTGCCAGGCTCTAAGCCAACACAATCTGTGGTGGGTGTTGGATGCTTGCCTTGAAATTCTCTCCTTGCCAGCAAACCTATGAAGTAACAATGGCATCAGTTTTGGAGGGAGATTTCCTAGTGTTTAAAGCTAGAAGAGACCACAGGCTGATCTACTGTGGCCTCCTGACGTTAAATTTTCACTACTGCCCTTTCTATTGAGAATAACAATTTTCATTGTAATAAAGCAATTGATTCTTCAGTCAACCAAGCTGTCAGCATGCTCCAAGACTATGAGCAGGAAGAAGGACAGAACTCAAATCTTTGCAACCACAGGTGTGGTACAACCACACATTCCTTGTAGGTGATCCACATATCTATCTTAAGAGAAAATCAAGTTGATTTCCAGGTCTCAACCAAGTGATCAGGAGAATATTTTTTCCCCCTGGCAGATCCAAATGTGATCAGCAGTTTCACATGGGATATAAGACTATAAGACAATACACAGGTATCTTAAAAATCTCCCTCTACTATCTACTATGAGATTTCTCACCTACAATTCTTTCCTGTCCTTGAGGAGTCAAAAAAATGTGAAAACTACTCCCAGGATGCATAAATAGCATTCCTAACTCCTGTGGGCAGCTGGATGAAGCCCTAGAGAATGAGACTTTATTTTAACATCAGGATATATTCCAGAAAGGAAATTGGGGGAAACAACAGGATGGAAAGATGAATTACAAAAATATGGCACTGTCTCAACTGCCAATAAACCTGCCACTTTCTGCCTCTACACTATCCAGGAAACTTACAGGGTTGGCATTTTTGAAGATCACACTCAGAGATAAAATCGCATTATAAACTCCCAGTCTCTTGTTCTAACCTTGCTTGCCCTTCAAAAAGCAGCAGCAGAAGAAATTTCTATCAAAGAAGTTAAAAGAAAGTAGACTGAGCCCACTGAAATGATAGCATGAGAAATAAACCAAACAGAATCCTGAAAAATGAGCGAACAAACTAGGCTAATTGACAGATAACAAGCAAGCATTAATTTGAAAGTGGAAGATTGAGCCACTTTATTCTGTGTAAGAAAATAAATATTAACAATGAGACAACATTTTCAGGTGAACTAACTAGTACAAGGAGAAGAAAAATAAGTCATGAATGAGGGATAAGCAAGCGTATTTTAGGCACAGAGGGAGATCAAGTGCTATGTCAGCATGAGTTATCTAGAGATGAAAGATGAAAAACAGGAGTCATTCATCATTTGTGGAAGTATTTTCCAAGTATTTGGAAATAGACCCCATAGTTCCAGCATTTAGCAAATAAAGATTCTAAAAGATAGGCTGATGTTATCTTTCTGAAAGACAAACACCTACATTTTTTGAAACCCTCTGAGATATTTATGAGTAGCCAGGGGTGCACTTGGAATTGTGAAATTTAAATAGTGAGTCACTACGGAATTATGAAGCATAAATCAGATCAAGTTCATTTTCATACAGTAGCTGTTGGTCTTGATTCAGGCAAGGAACCAACAGATCTGACCTAACAGCCCTTCAAGGATATTTGCTTTTTAATCAGGTTCCACGTGGACTGGATTGCCAAATAATTAACTTAATTCATGAACAGCATTTTTAAGAAATGAGCCTAATTCTGTGGCTGCCATTTTAAAAAGCCCATCAGCTATCACCACTGCGAAACCTTTTTATATAAAAAAACTGGAGCATGGAGGCAGATACCTAAATCTTGAGGGTTTGTGCCCTGGAGCTGATGAGAAGCAGACCACCAACAGGGCTCTATCCTCACCATTCATTCATAATTTACATCAAATACTAGAACTTCACCATCCCTGGCACTGTACTTTCCAGGCAAGGCTCCCCTGACACTTTCCAAAGGCAGCTGTTGCACACAGAGCTAGGAAAGGCTTGGCCATTCTTCTCAAGCCACACAGCACGAGTCTGGGTTTGTTCTGGGGAAGTAGTCATGGTTTCCCCAGTGGGAATGATGAGAATAAACTATCAGTGGATTCTATCAGTGGATTTCAAAGACGTGCTTGCTTCTAGCAAGGTCATGCTGAGTTCTGTTGCTAGTATCATTCCTACTAATGCAGTGGCAGGATTTTTTCCTCAAATCTCTCCTCTGTTTCTAGCACCTTTCATTATGAAAAAAATCCATGCGGTCATGCTCTTATAATCAGAAATACTCTGTGCCCATATTCCCTGTGCTCATCAATCTCTTCACCTCCCTCTACCAGTCTGTCCCGGACCTGATGATTTTGACAGGCTCTGCCTCCCATTCTCTGCTCAGAGCAGAACAGCATTAAGGAAGGCTAGCAGCTTATTGATTGTAACAACCATACCATGCTTTACAAACCCAAGCAAGAGTTTCCACATTGCAAGAGTAATGCATCTAATCACAATGTGCTGTGGTTGTCTGGCATCAAAAATGGTGGGATATGAAAAACCTGATCTGATCAAGGCAAGGATTATTTCAGCTTTTCATATGTGTCCATTTGAACTATTTGTACCAAGTACAGAAAGTCAGAATGAAGTAACTGCTCTCAAAATCATAGCTCTTCAGTTTATTCCTATAATGGAGCAGATGGTGGTTTCTATATGCTTTTTTATTCCTCTTTTTTCTTTTGTCCAAAAACATAGAAAATTTTCTCATAGAATATTTTATTTTTCTAAAGCCATGGTAATAGTGCTTAAGCTGCAGTCTAATAATTAATCACTCAAGTTTTAAAATCATGTTAAATTTCATGTTCCAAAGGAATTTGTCAAAAGCATAAGGCAGGGATATTAGTATATAAATTGAAAAAAAATCTACCAAAACAAAAAACCATCCAAACTTAAGAAAATACTGTTATTTTACACTAAGCTGTCAATAATTGAAGCTGATGCCTCTAGCTAAGTAGCAGCAAGTATTTATACAAAACCTGGAGGTCAATATGGTGTGTACCAAGAAGGTACTTGCTGAAAGCAAAACAGCAAAATACCATCCTTGTGGATTTAACAACTTTTGTATAGTTCTACCACCCAGCCCAGCCTAGTCACTGGGCTATTTCGCAAGGCAGAGTTTCTGTGATCGTTCTTCCGAAGATGCTCTAGAAAACCTGAATTTCTGTTGATAACTATTTTACTTTCTGGCTACAAGGCATTGACATGGGGCTCCTGTGTTTGGAGCCTTCACAGGGTTAAAGGAAGAATTTAAAAGTTTTTAAACCCACTTTCTAGCCTTTCCCCATGAAAATGAAGACTTGAAAATAGTTTGCTTCAGACTAGTTTTGCAATCCAAGGTTATACATTAAACTCAACAAGTAAATGCTAGGCCCCAACTAAGTTCATACTGTCATCTTAAGTCTTTGTAATCACTTCTCTCAAAAGAATGAGAAAATTAAAAGCAATAGTCTCAAATTAGAAGGTAGACTCCACACACAGTTAAAGGAACACCATTCAAAAGCAACTTCTGCATAGAATGCCCAAGGTATTGGCATGTGCAATCAGTAGGAGAAATCAGAATTATCTCAAAACTATTTTAAAAAAATGAAACAAATAATTTGAGAACCCCTGTTTTTAATGAAGACCTGTGGGAAGACTGTGTTCTATATTTGCAGTTTCTCTGAATATTTTTGTTACAGTGAAAACTAAAGGATGTACATTGCAGTTCAGCCTGTAGTGCACAAGCCCATTCAAAGATGGTATTCCCAGTGAGACATGTAAAATGTGCTTTACGTTCCCCAAACTCTTCTTAGGGCTCATCCATACTGTCCTGTTAATTGTGGTGGGAAAAGATACTATCCACTAGTTGACCAAACACACGCACTCACGGGTGAAACAGCAGGTAATAGCTTAGGTAAAGGCAGTGTATTCTGAATTTGTAAAGTCACAAGGGATCATCTTGTCTCCATCAGGACATAGAAACCCAACAGTGAGCCAACACCAGCAATACAGGCACAGACAATAATACGAATACTGCTATACTGCCTTATGCTGCAGACTTACTATTTGTAGGAGCCGTGCAGCCTAGCTATGGGGGAGATGGGAGCAGCACACACTTGACCTTCTGGCTGCCAGCTCTAAGCCTGGAGAAGGAAGCTTAGAGAATGTTTTCCAGTTTTATTCCAATGTGTATTTACATAGTTAGTGTTTCCATTTCCCCTACACCATTATCTGGTGCTTTCCCCACCTTCATGAGGTAGAGAGACCATGTTGTTAAGAGTGGCAGGCAGATAACTTTTTTCATGAGCAATTCAGGTGAAAATGGCTTCAAAGGCAGAGCACTGAGAAGACAGGCTTGATACCTCAAGCCTCAAACTGAATCCAGTCAATGGCTCTGCAAGAGGCTTTCAGCATGATTTAATCCCTCTACTGACACCCTTTAGAACCCCGCTAATGCACTTCTCAGCTTTGTGAGGACAATCTCAGGACTAAGCCTGTAGTGCTACAGATACTCAGATTTGATGGGGGGGCTTTAGCAACTTCCATAATGAGTGACAGCGGGCAGTACAGTACATGCACTTATCTTTTTACGGGTGTGATACTAATAAAAAGCAAAATAAAACTCATTATCCCTTTGCATATCTTCTGAATCTTAAATTACTGATTCTGAATTCCCATAATTTCAGTATACAGAGTCTAAACACGTTCCATGCAGTTTAGTAGTTATAAAAATATAATCATTAAACACCAGCAGCAAATACTGCAACAAGGAGTGGAAAAAAAAACCCTGAGAAATCTAAGCTTGCCTGTAAAAATGGGCAAGCCACCCATCCGCCCCTATTCCAGTCTGGAAACTTCTGGACTTTGTTCTCCCTTTCCAAACCGAATTAAATTACAAGTGACCTGACTAATTTTTGCCTCTTAACCTTTAAGGTTATTTCCCCTTGGCTGGCAATATTTGGATCGCAGTCCCAGCAGTGTATCCCACTAAACCAGACAAATAATGACACCACATCTCCTATTCTGAGAGGATGGTGAGGGCAGTGGGGTAACAAGGCTACAGCCCTGTTCTCATCACTTCCCTGCTTCCTGACACACGAGATGCAGCCAACAGAATGCCATCTCCCAGGTCCCTGCAGCACCAGCCCCTCCTGCTCCCTCCCCAAGACATGAGCATCTTGCAAGGAGCCAGTGCTTGCTTTTTCTGTCACAGCTAGCTCTTACACCCAGAAAGCCTCCTTTCATGGGCAACTCGGCTTTGGCTTAGTGTCTGGCGCAGAGGAACAGCAAGTTTGGGGACACTTGTTGGTTTTGTTTCTTGAAACGAGTAACTATTTAGAGTAATGCACTGCCACGTTTTCCAAACAGTTAAATAAAAGTGAGATATAGAAATACGGTGACTCACCACCTCATAGGACCACTCTGCAGAGAAGAAAGTGACAATGTTGAGCTTTGAGAGTTTTGAGTCCTAGACTTCCAGTTAAAGAAGAAAGTTACATAGTGTCTGGTTTGATAAATTTCTTTTACTCCTTGTGACTGAATGTGCAGAAAGATTTTTAAGCACGTTCAGATCTTTTGTTGAGGATTTGGAATGGCTGGAGCATTAAACAGTCATTTTCTCCAGCTAAGAAAAGCTCCAAACAAAAACTCCGAAGACAGCCAACAAGACAGAAAGCAGTTTTTGGTGGCCCTTACTACTCAACACCTGACATTCAGAGGAAATTTACCTATCTGTGCACTCACTATTGAGGCAGCTCAAGCTGAAGACTTTCTGAAACAAAGAACTTTGCAATAAAATTAAAATTGTAATAATAAAGAGGAATGATAGAAACAAATCTTATCAATTGAGAGGTATCCTTCTACCACCTTTGTTTGAAAGCTAAGTAAGCCTTATCTACTCCCAAAAGAGGCTCCAGTATGGTTGTTTTTTTTGGGTTTTTTTTTGTTTTTTGTTTTTTGTTTTTGTTTTTGTTTTTGTTTTTGTTTTTGTTTTTTACATATTGCTCCAAGGAAAAGGAATCAAAAGCCTTTTGGGAGGGGAGACTTTTCTGAAGTTTCACTAAATTGATATATCTGAATCAAATGACAGAGGCATAAAAAAATAAGAAGGAGCTTATTTTCTCCATTGATTTTTGAAAACATCTGAAGAAGTTCAAGCCCCTACCTACAGATAGGGAATCTTTGAGGATAGAAGAGGATCTCCATGCTACAGCCCATACACGTGACAGCAACTCCTGCAGAAACAGCCTGCTCAGGGAGATTCATCCCAGTACTGCTGCCACCTGGCACTGATTGTTGGGGGAGTGCTCAAATAGGAGTGCTCCCAGCATGTACTGGGAGGTACAGTGCTGCACAGCCCACCTGGGGAAAAAGCAAGCAATGCACAGTATTTGTCACTAGAACTTCTAGCCAGCATGGAGAAACACGGTATTATTACTGCCGCAATATCCAAAATACAGATACTCATGACCTGTGGACAAAATTATCCCAGGTAACACCAGTGCAATATCCTGAAGGTGGGGAATGAATCACTATCCTCATCTGAAGACAGGGAAGAAAGCAAATCCCCTGTATAAATTTTTATATATCTTTCCTACTTACTGCTTTCCACATTGAGGTTGCCCAGATGACTTTAGATGACGATGTGCATTACTTGTGTCCTTAGTATATAAACAAGAATTTTGTGGTGCTCCAGATGTTTGGGTAGAAGCTTCCTATACACATCCCTACATGTCAATAGACACTGGTCCTTCAGTAAAGCACCCTGGCACTTACAATCATATCTAACACCTACCCAGAATTGGATTGGTCAAATATACTGTTGGCTGCTGCCATGTCATCACTATTCAGGGCCACATCGAGGAGGGTTAAAACTCTCTCTCTCTCACTTTCAGTTCAGTGAATTTCATACTAAACTCTTTTTTTTTCTTTTAGTTTTACAGAAGGCTCTTCACTGGTTCTGCTCCAAACACTGAGTCCACAGCTCAGGAAGGAAAGATAATTTCTTTCAAACAAGACACAAAACTTAGGTACCAAGGAGCTACGTCATTTAAGGAATTCGAAGAGTGACATGAAGCAAAATTTTCTTTAGTGCTTGCCCATTACCATACTTAAGTCTACTTCATATTTATTTACTGCCCACTACAAGAACTAGTGGTGAGTTCTATATAATAATTCTGCAGATAAATTAGGCTGCCACAGGGGCAGTTTCATACCCTCATAAACTGGAATAATTTCCCAGTAAAATTGTTCAGAACAAAACCAATGACAAGCCTTGCTCACAACATATTAGTCTGTCTTCAGATTGAATTGCTTCCTTGATATTATTTTAAATTCAGACAAATAAATTTAAAAACAAAAGATTTCTGTGAGAAAATAACCTGTTATTTATGAAGACAGTTATGTGTGCAATTACTTTTTCCCACTGATGGAACAAAATACAAATCAGCCCGGGGATCACCAGACAATCACATGGGTGAGCAAAGCTCACTCAGAGAGGCTGCAGTAGTGCCATACCAATGGGAAACAGATGGACTTTAGTCTCTTTAATTTAACAGAAAGAAAGCAGATTTTAACCTGTGTGCGAGAGATTACTGAGCCTTTAAGCTGTGGTTCAAATAGGAAAAACACCCAAGGCAACAATAAACAGAAGTTTACAATTAAAAAGGCCAATTGCAAACTGTGCAGGAACTGCTTGTTCATAAGAAAGTACACAGAAATATGATGCCAGGGGCCTGCAGCTGCATGCAATCCTGCTACGTATACAGCCACATTGCCCAGTGCCTCCTCCATAGATGGAACCAAAATATTTCTGTTATGACGTAGAGTTTTGCTGCAATTTTAAAGCTTTCTCAATGCTTTGAAAATATGGTTCCATTTGCCCCATAAGAAGAACTAGAAAAGCACAGAAGTGTTTTGTCCTTCATCAGTTATGAATCACCCATATGTGACAGGATGTTACTGGACTCATGACAATCCACTTTGCACAACAAACTGGACTTACATGCCACAGAGCAACCCAGGTAGTGTTCACCCTTTGTGCACACAGGGACCCTTAAAGTCCGCAGGAATGACACCTGCACTGCAAGTTGGACTTCTGCCTGAAAGACATGCTGAACGAGGATGTGAAGCCATAATAAACTTTTTTACAAACCCATCTTTTATGCATCATACAGTGGCCAAAATGCATCTGCTTTACACACATGTACTCATCACAGGCATATTATATTAAGATGTGTCTACGCAGCTGAATCTAGCAATTTCATTTGTTCTCTTCTATTAATATTTTTTAATATGACACTTGCCCACTTGGTGTTTAGATACTGATCTCCCTTTGGAAAATGATGTTTTATTGTTTATTAGATTTCCCCCATCAACAATAAAAAGTAAAACCATAATCTGTCTTCCATCCTGCTCTAGGATGAGCCTCACAGAAAGACACAGAGCAGATTTTTACAAGTGTTTCTAAAAGAAGTTAGAATTACAGGCAATCTTTAGCCAAACATCACATACTATGGTTTTGGGGAAAATAAAAATAAAGGAAGATTCATGAGAAACAGCATTTTTATTAGTAATTCTACTTTACCACAGTCCCTAATTCAAACCAGGACTGTCCTACACAACCACAGCAGAGATAGTGCAGGAAGAGAGGGAACTAACTGTGCCATTTAGCATTGCATCATAGTAAGTTCTCCTTCCAAGGGTCTGCTAACTGGGTAGATCAAACTCTCATTGCACCTCTGCTCCCCCTAGTGCAACATCTTTGCCCAGTGGAGCCCTCCTTGCCGATCTGCCTTTCAATAGAACCAAGAAATTATCATTCACTGTGAGACAACAATCTTGGTACCTTCAGCATTGCTAATATCCACCTTAATAATAGACATTTACTAACTGTCCACCTACAAGTGGGTATTATATGATGATACTACTATGAACACAAGTATCATGAATCACAGATCATGAATCCTAGTCTCAAATTGACTCCACAGCAGCATCAGTTTTTCCCCGCTCCAGTTATCTCCTACACCCCATCCTTTGCTGCTACGCTTCAGGGCTGGAGCCAGTATGTTCTACTGTTTGGATTTTGTGTGGGGAAGGAGAAGGAGCTAGTGAAGAGAGTGCAGAAGGGCAAGTTTTCTCTCCGCTAATTAAGTGCACGAGGTTTGTAGTAACAGAGAGGGATGGACATGTGGGTGGAAGGTATGAACTGCCCTCATTTTCCAGATTCTTCCTTTTCTTTGACTTTGAGTCAGCAACGCTGCTTGTACATCAGCTTTTGATTTTTATGTCTTTGTGGCTTAGGGCTATCAGGGTTGCTATATACACACAAACATACAACATAGCTCTTTCACAACAAAGATTTTTGTGCATTAATGTTGCAAAAGATTTGCCACCAGAAAGTGTTACTGAAGATGAGAACACCAGTTCTAGAAACAGATTGATACAGAGAAGCATGATATAAAACACAAAGAGAGGAAGAATGGGAACATGAAGAGAAAGGGAATACCAGATTCTTTTGTGGATTAAACAAAAGGACTGCTCAGATGTGTTTGTCCAAATTGTTTTCTGATGTAACTTCACAGGCTTCAGAGGAGGAGCGAGAATGAAAGTATCTGCTCTTGAAATGTATTATCTGTTCACCAGACTAATGTAGGTGGGCAGGTTACCTTTAAATGATAAATTAGAAATTTTATAAAAAATGAAACTGCTGAATGCAGCTCACTGAAAATCAGTTTGTCTACATCAATCTTACCTTCTCATAAATGAGTCACTAGAAATGGGACTAGAAACTAATTCCAAAAATTCAGGCATGCTTCTAAAAAAACCCGTAAAGTTTATTTAAATAAGTCAGACTTATGCTGCAGCACAGGGCTGACCTTGCAAATGAGTTAACTCTCCTGTCATGTCACTTATCATAACAAACAGAAGTGACAAGAACCAGGGAAGGAGAACCAAAAGTAGTGAACACAGTCTCAGATGCACCACCTCCTCTCATTTTCCTTTACCTCCTCTCATTTTCCTTCATGAGAAAAGGTACACTAGTCACTGGATTCTTCTCATTTTTTCTTTTACCTAGGTTCTCTCCTGGTTTCCTAGTCCTGAGAGACCTGACTGAGGCTCACAAAGGGCTATTCAGATGAACAAATAGGCACTATAAGGACTGTCACTACAAATTTGTATTTGTTCAAGAGGTCTGTCTTATAGAAGGAAGACCACAGCAAACATTACAATCTGGGCTACACAGCCTGAGATCTGGATTGCTTTTCATTTTGTTTCCATGTTGCATGTGACAATGAAAGGTTGTGACATTCTAAGTGGTTCCAGACTCCATCAGGCTGTCCACAATGAATTAAAACACAATAAAATCCAGATGCTTTCTCAAGTAAACACTTCCTTTCTCAGCAAAGCGAACCAAATGCAAAGGATACTGCTGAAGGTTTTCTTCTAGCATGTTTATTTTATATAAAGGTATCTTATACTTCACTGACAGTTAAGTGTTCTCTACTTCCAACACAGTGAAGTCCCTGGCACTCTTTTCCTGTGTTTCTGGTGATGGAAGCCAAAGCCTTGAGAAAATATCTCAATTACATGAATAATTTCAATTTCCTTCTAGATATTTAATGAAGGCTACATCTAAAATAACACAATTTAAATTGGGTCCTGGAATACAGTTTGCAATGACTAGTAAAATAAAAATATTAATTATTGAAAAAAAAAAAAAATTCAACTTTCAAAGCACAGAATTTGTGTCCCAAACAAGGAACATGTAATTGCTTACAAGTAAAAGAAAAACATACATATTTTTATTAGCAGACTGAAAGAAGCAAAAATTAATAAACCCACAAAAATCACAAAATAAATTCATTGTGTTAAACTATTGTTGTCATCCTCTAAAACATTGTTCATAACACAGGCAAAGACTTTCAAATGAAGTATTAATATTACCTTTAAGGAGAACTATGTTCTTAACAAGCACTTCAAATAAGAGATTCTAACTGCACTGCCTTGCAGTTTCCTTAAAAATCAAACCCAAACACCCACCTCCAGGTCCTAGCCTGTACATGAACACAGCCCATAGATGCTACCTTTAGTCTTTTCTTTTCTGTTTGTGAGGATACTTCTATTTTCACTGCCCTTTTAGTTCTCCTGGGTTATAATGAAGAAAAAAAAGATGGTGACTATTTGCACAGCCAGTCTCTTTCCATTAAAGTCAGCAGCACAGCAGACAGACACATCCAGCCCTTAGAAGCAACAACAGGGAATCTGTTTGTCAGGAGACAGGGACTTCATTCCTCTTTGCCATACATGTGGCTTTCTACAGATTCATCCCTGGCCCTCTCTGAGCTTCAGCAGTGACAACATGGAAGGCGAGACCACTAGAGCAAATTTATTCTGAAATAATGAAGTTCTTGTAATGACTGTACAAGCCATTGCTTGATCCAGAAGAAGCTCTGAGAGATTAAACAATTCTATAGGTACTCATCCTCCAATATAAGAATGTATTTTCAAGCTTAAAATATTGCCCGAAGCTTGTTGTTGTTTAGGGTTTTTGTGTGTGTGTGTGTGTTGTTTTTTTTTCTTTTCGATTCAGGATCTTTAGTTGATATATATCAATCTGCCCAAGGGGAAAACCAACCTCTCCTCGTGCCCCTACCAAATCCTATCCCTAATCTTGTCATTTTAAAAGCAACAAGAGATTTCAATATACATTGATAAAAAAGTATCCAACTGTATTTAACATAAAGCATGTACTCCTACAACACTCACAGGGTAATCCTGGAAACCAAGCAAAGCTTTCTATTTTATGGGACTTTTTTCCTCTTTGGAGAAAACAAAGAAAAAAAAAAAGAAAAAAAGAAGCAGGAAAACATGAAAGCCAGAAATGACAAACAAGTGGAACAAGGTAATCCTTGGCAACAACTGGAATTGTGACTATAGCCATTGCTCCATGCTTTAAGATGTTAGAAGAGCTGAAAATATTTTTGCATGCTAAAACCTGACATCACAGTCCCGTGCTTTTTTTCTGATGTAAGTGCCATTGCTCCCACTAAAAGCTGATCACTTACACCCATCTTACTTTCTTTAGCTTTGGGTAGTGTTAAGACATGTTCTCTCCTCCCTTCCATCTCTTTGAGGTCACAGTAACTCCACTGACACTGGTGGAAGTGTGCTGGATGTTTACCTCTCATAGAGGTAACAGTCCCACTGTGTCTTTAGAGCAAGGAGATTTTCAGATTATCTTAGCTGTTACACCATCTTAGTTCTGAGAAAAGGGGTTAGCAGTCTAGCAAACTGTTGAAAACACAGCCTCAATTTAACCCAAGTTCTGATAAAGTGATTTGGAAAGCCTTGAAAAAAAATCCTTGAAAGGAAAAAAGAGGTAAAGCATTCTTTAAAGACGGCTTAGATACAAAGAATATAAATTTCTTCTGACCAGGCCACTTCAGAGATGTACTTGATAAAAGCAACATGTCGATTTATTCAACTCCTTTCCCCTGCTGCCCAAGCTGTGAAATGGAGGCAGATGATGCAATCCCGCCGACAGAGAAGGAAAGGAGGGGGGGAGGAAGTAGAAGAAAAAAGGAAAAAAAAAAAAAAAATAAAGCCAGCAAACAGCGAAGAGACTATTTCACAGCGTAGGATATTGCTGGCATGGCCGAAGTTACATAGGCTGTTCCTGAAGGGACTGCAGGAGCTCCTGAGTTCACCGCACTGCAGGCAGCACTGGAACCAGGGTGTTCCAGACCCCTCCATCCCCAGAGCTCAGAGCCCAGCCTGACAAGGGTTCAGCCCAGGCAGCAAAAGCATCCGGAAACAGACTGAGTCTTAAAAACCAAGCAAAGCTGTCATCACCATTTGTGTTTTTTAAAACTGGTATCAAAGCCAACATTGGTGATTTCTCCTAACTAAAGAATAGCAGAAAGTCTTTTGTTCCAATGTCTGAATGCATCAAACATGCTTGCCCTTTCAAAACAAAACACAACAAAACAAGCAGAGGCAGGAATCATAGTCTCTTCTCAAACTCTGCGTACTCTTTACAGTTTCTTTACAATTTTACATT
Source organism: Pyrgilauda ruficollis (assembly GCF_017590135.1). Classification (NCBI taxonomy): domain Eukaryota; kingdom Metazoa; phylum Chordata; class Aves; order Passeriformes; family Passeridae; genus Pyrgilauda; species Pyrgilauda ruficollis. The sequence goes on along the minus strand of NW_024513099.1, from coordinate 840,222 downwards.
TACATATAATATGTTTCCAGGATTACATCACAAAAATTTACTTGAACTCAAGACCACTCTTTCTATTTATAAATGAGATATTAATTATACAACGTTAATTTGCACACAAAATAACATGAAATTAAGCTAAAATCAAAGCATTAAATGACTTTATAACAAGATGGGTTCATTTTTCAGTGTAAGAAATTATTTTAATATAACATATGCGTCTATTAGCTACACGTATGTGACATGAATTTCCCTGCAAAGTCTGGAAAAGCTTGCTTTATTTCAGTGTGGCTTTAAACTCCACAATATCTAGTGTATTGCTAAATTCCCCCACTTCTCCCATTCTCATTGTATTGCAACATGAGTCTCATGATATTTAGTCTCTTGGAAAAATTCGCTGTGTTCTGCTTTGAAAGAAACAGCTTAGGACAATGAGTTCTCATTTATATGATTTTAAGTAAAAGTTACATTAATTTTTTATCACCAGAGATTTACTTAGATTTTGTATTAGTCGGATCCTTTAAAAACCAAATGATAAACAGGGGGGAAAAAATCAACCTCCATTAAAAAAAAACCCCACCAAAAAACCCCCACGGAGTTCTCTATAGTACAGGAATAATTAGGATCAAGATCATCCAGTTATTTTCAATTTCAAGACAAGTGTCCTCCTAGGTTTTATCTTGCTTGTCACAGCCAATTAGTCAAGGAAAATAATACACAAGGGCAGTGCATAATGAAAAATCAAACGTTGGCTATAACAGTATATACACAGAAACACAATAATATAGAGATATCAATTATTCCTTCTCACAGCTTCATACACTCATACAGTCTTCCTACTTGGTGGATATCAGAGCTGTACTGAGCAATGGCTAGATGTACAATACAGCAGCCTGCAGCAAGAAGTGAAGAACTTGGTTAGATGAAAAAGCAAAGGAAAATAAGGTAGAGGGAGCACAGTGCTCAGCGACATTCTTGCCTTAGAGCTTCATGCCAAAAGATCATGACCAAACACATAGGTATGTCCTAGGTCATCTGATAATACAGTTTAATGCCAGCCATGGACAAACACTTTTTTTAGCGTATATCTCCTGACAGAAGAGACAGCCCAGAACCCTCAAAGGTCAAATCAGCAGAGGAGGTGATTCAGGAGGTCACTGATACAAACATTCAAATTTTATTGCCTACTTCAGTCCTCTCCAAGCTTCCCCATCATAATTGCTTCTTAAAAATATTTATCATGTATGGCAAAAAGCTTGCACTGATGAAACACCAGCTGAAGCAATCAGATCTAACTTTGCAGAACACATAAACACGGCGGGCTTCATATCTGCTCTGTGAATAGACCTAATAACCAGCATCCAGGCAGTCTGACTTGTAGGTGGCCCAAGTATCTTGAGGAACACCATTTATGTTGTGCCCTATTCAAATCAACAAATAAAATAATTAACGGTTCCTCAAGAGAATGTATGGGTTAGTGGCTGGACTGGGGGAATGTGACTGCTCTACCTGTACTTGATTTGGGTGCTCTATTGCAACAGCAGTGTTGTTCAGACATTTCTAACCCTTTTTGAAATTAGTACAACCAGAACAATGAACCAGAACTGAACAGTAGGACCTGAAGAGCTACATCTAGACTTCCGAAATGCTTTTCAGATTTGGAAAGACCAGCCCTGCTGAATCCATCTCCAGACATGGCATAAACACTGTAAATTGCTAGCTACCACCCTGCAACAGAAGCATTCATCATATCATCACTTTGCAGCAATTCCAAAAGTCTTTGTCACTGAAATGGCAGACATAACCTTAATTGACCCTGGCCCAACCTCTGTCACCTCTGACAGCACCAAGAACGAAATAGCTTTTGATTGGTGCACTGTCTGACTTGCAAACTTGAAGAAGGAATTCTGTTTCTCTGCAAAGGCAGAGGGCAGAGGCACTGTGCACCCAGCCCCTGTTCTCCAGCAGTCAGGAAGCTGGTGATAGTAGCAAGGACCTCTGAAGAGGAGATGCTGGCTATACACTTGCTCACCCTCTTCTTGGAGGATAACTAATCCCCTCTCCCTGTTACCTATGTGTTTGAGCTATGTCACAAAACAGTGAGCAAACCTCTCCAGGATAGACCATATCACTCAGAGAGCACTACTACAAGCCTGAGTATTTCAGGTTCTCCCAAAACCCATGTCAAATGTTGTGATGAACTCTCCATGTGTGGAGACACAAGGCTTGACTCCATTTCAGAAGGCTGATTTATTATGTCATATATTATACTAAAATGCTACATTAAAACTATACTAAATGAACAGAGAGAAAAGAAAGATCAGAAGGCTACAAAGAACAAGAATAGAATAGAATGCATAACAAAATCTTGTGACTGCTCACAGCCTCGACACAGGTGGCTGTGATTGGTCATCAATTGAAAACAATCCACATGGACCAATTGAAGATGCACCTGTTGCATTCCACAGCAGCACATAGTTATTGTTTACGTTTCTTTCCTGGGGCTCCCAGCTCCTCAGGAGGGGAAAAATACTAGGAAAGGATTTTTAATAAAATATCATAGCTACAGTCAAAACTTAATACTTCCCAAATCAAAAGCCTTTGTGTTGTTCCCTACCTTAGGTTAAGACCTCTCCTACTTCTCAGTCATATTAAGACCAATTCTGATTTAAGCCTTCTCAAATATCAACTACAACCCAGACACCAGAGGGTAGCTTCAAGACAGAATACACTGCAGTTTTGAGAAATTTACATCTATTAGTCTACAGCTAATAGATGTCTACACCTGTCCTCAGAAACAAATAAATCTACCACTGATTGCATTGCTGCCAGCAGGGTGTCACTGATGGACAAACAGAAATTTGGCCCCAAATGTCCTGCCTCTCCCCCTCCCCTTGCACCACTCTAAAGCAGGATATGTAGGATAGTTCCCACTTATTACAGGATACTGTCTGAGGCTGTTAGTGAATGTTTTTAATAGGAATAATGAAAGAAAAAAGTAATTAAAATAAAAGCATTATAAACAAAAGAGTTGCTTGGTATTGCATGTCAAACCAAAGGAGGGAGACTCAAAGAAGTTAAATCCAGAAGCACTTCTGTTCTTTTTCAGGCCTACCAGTCTCAAAGGTATACAACATACAGCACTGCAGAATATTTAGACTAAAACCAAAAAATAGCCTTACAGACCTGGAAAACATGGACCCATGCATTTCTCCATGTTTTTTAGACTGAGATTTAACCTTAAGTCTTACTTAAATAAACAAAGAAGCAAATATTTAACATTTTTATTTTGCAACAACAGCCTCAGAAAGGCAGATGGATCAGTGGTGGTGAATGGTGTGGCTGTTGGGCCCCATTCTCCCAGTGTCTCGGAGATTGGGACACCCTTGAACAGGCACTGTTGCACATGGACAAAGTCCCAATACTGCCACAACAACTGCAGGTAGTGTAGTTCAAACCAACATGTCTCCACAGCTGAGAAAAATAGCTTATTGCCAAGGATTTATGTAACAGGTATAAACAGCCAAGGAAATACTCTGGCAAGCCTACAGACTCAGCCCAAAATCCATCACCAAGACAATAAAAACAAAGAAAATAAATAGGGGGAAAAAATATCCAGCAATTTTACAAACACACTGACTGCAATGTTAAACAAACATCCCAAATTACTTTGTAAGTTGCCAAGTCCTGTACTACTAGGTTTCCTCCTGCACAGTGTCAGTACTGTGACCTCAGGTCTGGTTAGGATCACCACTGTGAAAAATAAAACTTGTGGGATAGGGCACACAGTTTCTTTGAACAATACATCATCTTTCGACTGGTTTGAACAGCATTAAAAGTGCATACAAAATTCAGCATGGAAATGTCTGCCTCTCAAAAGTCAGTGACGAAAATTTCACTTGTGTCAGCACCATCAGGTTTTAAGCATGACCTTGAGTTATGCTTGCTAAAATGTCAAAAATTTGGATCTTGGATAAAGCAAGCAATACATGCATCAACTAGACAAAAAACATCCTCAGTTTAGGAAAACTTTCCTTTGGAAATAGCAATATTTGTATATTGAATTTATGCTGTCCTCTATTCCCAACACTGACTTTATACCAGTCATTTCAGCTTTCTACGTATCAGTGACCACAGTGGTAATAGGGAGGCAAAACCACCTCCACAAGCACTTTGTATTTAAACCTTATCCAGACTGAATGGAGAGGAAAAGTTCTATCCAGAGCTATAATATGATATTGTTAAGCATTGACACTGAGTTTAATAACCAGAAAAACTTTTCCACTTCCACTGAACTCTTTTGCTTTCCTTTTGTTTTACAGCCTGCTGAAACAGTGATAGTCCACATCTGGTTAGTGTCTGGTTTAAGACAGACACCAAATAGAAAAGCCCATGTTTGGGATGAAAGAGGCAGGCATGCACTGCACAGGGCAGAAAAGCCATTTAATGCTTTTCTGCACAGCAGCAGTGGGGTCTGTATGGGGGATATGAGTGGGGAGGGGAAGTGTGCTGCAATTCTGGGGACACTGTTCTGCTTTCTGAACCCCAAACAGTTCAAATTTAGTTTTCTTGATCCTTCTTTTCTCTCAACAGAGACTGTGTCTAATAAAAGCAATGAAACAGTAAAGATCCAGCTGTTTCAAATGCTTCCAACAGCAAATGCATAATGTTTATACAGGGAAAGCATGCAATGAATTTTGCAGAGATAGCTTCATCATACAGAACAGCCCAGAAGACCCCTCAGTGCCACAAACAAGAGATGGCAGAAAACCAGTGGTAATAGGTAGACAGGGCACTGGCAAACAATGGAAATAACCATCATATAGGCATGCTATTATAGAGGGACATCCAGCAATGGTGAATACACCAGTGGTAAAAATAAATAGAGGTCAATAGAGGCTACAAATAAGGACAGAAACTATGCTTTGCATTAAAACTAGTGAGAAAAAGCAGTGTTAAGTGGTATTTCTGAAGTATTTTATCTCCTACATTATCAACACGAGCTCCTTAAGCATCACTATGATGAGTTTACTTGTTGCAACAACAGATAAGTAATTACTTAATGCTGTAATGGATTGTATTCAATCTCTTTGAAATGTGATGAGTCTAACAGCAACCTGGCATGTAGAAAAAGTATAAAAAATCCAACATAATTAACCTTATTGCCGGAATAAAGCATCAGAAACAAAGGCAACCTCCTCCTTAAACATGGGCATAAATTACCCCTGAACACAAGCACATGCTATACATCTTTAGGGGGGGAAAAAGCTATTTCAGTGACTGCTCCTGTAAGAAGAGGATGTACAACTGAAAAAACAGAGAAAAAAACCCCAACCAAATAAACAAAAAAGCTGAAGCAATCTCCGGAGAGGCAGACAAGCAGAGGGAGCACGGCACGACTAAGCAGTGGGTTCACCTACCCTACCCCCTCAAGCAGCATTTTGTTTTCCATTTAAATAAGACCTATTTTGTGGGTTCTGTCCCATCCCTCCCCCCCCGCCACCCCCCTAAGTGCAGCAGTACTGGATTCTACATATTCTTTGTTGACATACACATGCAGGGCAGAGGCACAGATACACAACTCACAACATAATTTGCTTATCCTCATTAGTATAGCCTGCTGCACCTTGAAATTTTGCTCAACTGTTTGAGTCCAAGAAAAAAAAATTTTATTTGGTAACTGCAGAAAAGATGATAAGCAATTTGAAAATGACAATTAATTGAAAATGTTTCACAGCCATTATGCTAATGATGTTAGTGTCAGGGGAAACCTTCGATGTCAGAAATGTAGGCCCTGCATTAAAGAACCAAATGCAGCTACATAATTCCTAATGTGCTTAGAAATGGAATTCATGATTTTAACATTTCTACTGAAACCATTTTCCCCTAGGATGTGATTAAAGGCACTTTAATATATGGTTACAAAATATATGGTCTTAAGACATAACATCTCTTAAACCTGTCTACTGCTTTACAATGAAACATGTTGCACTGTATTCACAATTCTCCATTGTACCTGCTTACTGTGATCCTGTTAACAACACCTTCCTCACAAAAAACAGACAATAAAATGAATTGCAAGAACAAAAAATTCCTGTTACAAACGAAGTGCATTTGTAAGAAAATTCAATATTCTGCCCATGAAGACAAGAACTGGGTCAGAGTTTCTACCAAAGCTATATTTGTCAAAGTATAACTTGTTACAAATATATAGCTATAAAATGAATTAAGCAATCAAGAGACAAGATCTAAACTTCATTATCCTTGTTTCACTCTACAGTAGAGAGAATAATGGAGATGCTATTGAATAAGGGACGTGTCATCTTCCCCTGCATTATTCTTCATCAGGTCAAACCACGAGCAGAGATTAAATAGAAGCCCAGATAAGTTCAAATGATACAGCTATCAAACTCAGGTGCTTCTAATAAGCCCTTTACATGGGTACTTGGACTATTAAAAAAAGGTGTGAAATGGATGAGAGAAGAAAGACAAAGAAAATGAGCTAATCTGAATCTCTCAACAGGAAACCACAGGGAAATGGGGACAAAAAGGAAGAGGCAACACTGTGTTTAATTTTTATTTCTCCCAGTCAGCAATGCACATAAGAATTGATTTATCTCTCCTTTATACCAATGTAAATTATAAGGTACTACAGAGAAGACCATAAAGTCACACCAGTATCAATGAAAGAGGATTTTAAGTGGTCTTAGATTACTTCAGATCATCCAAATTACATTTTTGCTGAAATGGAAGGTGCTTTTCTCTACAGGGGTGGAGAAAACTTGGCTTTATTAACACTCCTTTCCAGTCATGATCCAAGAGGTCTCCACATCAAGCAGGAGGAAAGCTGGACTATCACCCTATTGGTGCCTTCCCTGACATACCCTCCAAGCATAACCCTTACTACACAACTGAGAACACACCAAGGTGCAGACGATGCCCAACCTTTCCCAAAGACACAAATCCACAGAGAAGCAGTTTTCATTATTACAAGGGTTGCTGCCTGTGGATCCATGTGTCCTTTTAAAGGGGATGGTGTAGAAGCCCACCCAGGGTCACTGTTCTTCCTGTCCCAGTCACTCTTCATTACTGCTCCCAGTCACAGGCAGCAAAATAAGGGGATTCCTCTGAGATCCTGGACACCAGCAGAAAATTAACAACAGCCTGGTGTTTAATAGCAACCCTAATTGCAATTACAGCATATGGTTCTTTCTCTGTGAGATAGGATTTCTTTAGGATAGAGATTATATAGCATTGTGTTTGTTAAAGAACGACCAGTCATATAAACAATAGGATAATACAATCAAGCAGTAAAGCTAATAGTGCCTCCTAGTCACAGATCTGAAGTTTAATGACTCAAACCTGGCAGCACCCTGGGAGACTTGAAAAGAAGAGGTTTTCCTAGCTGTTAGGAGATGGCAAATGAGAATACACAGACAAATTCAATCATGATCCTTTCAAAGGCAATAGAAGAATCTGTGGCTTAGTGGGTAAACTTGCTAATTTTAGATGCATTGCTACATGATGCCCTTCTCAGTAAAATAATTTTATCAAGGAGACTATTACAGACACCTCTATCTGTGCCACCCAGAAAAGTTATAGAGCTGGGTTAGTTAGAGATACTCCACTATGACTCCTGGACTAAAATGAAACTTCTTAATTTATTGTAGCCATCCTAAGACATATAAGCTCTATCAAATAGTCATCATTACACTGGAATAAAAACATTTATGCAAGGAATGATGTTTCTAACAATCCTGCTGTAATTATGCAAGTGTGACTAGCAAAATTTCCCTATATGAACAAGCTCCTCCTGTCTCTGGTAACAGATTAAAGGAGTTGAAAAAATACAAATTCAATTAATTTCCAGGCAAATTAACTTTTTAGCTGAGGGGTCCAGGTGTTAAATGTTTGCCATTGTTGTATTGCTCTTCCTTGATAAGTATATCTTATATATACTATATGTTACATATACTATATCTTATATATATGGTGCCAAAAGCCACTGATGCAACAAACTTTTACCTGCACTTGCTGGGAGCCAAAGCAGGTTAAGCTCATGGGGCACCTTGCTTGTCCTTGTCAATAACACTACTGTCATAAACTGAGCTATTCCACAGTGACATGACAGGAAGTAATTTCCAGTCCTATGACACATGGTAGGTCCACAATGCCTTGCTCCACCTGTGGCTCCATTTAAACTCTTCTATTTGTCGGTACCATGCTTTTAACTTGAAGTGCAGCAAGTCCATCACGTGCAGGGCCATCTGACTTTGTGCTTTCTGCATGTAGGAGGAAGATGTGGTAGGATGTGCTACTAATAGTCTCACAGAATTACAGAATCATTTAGGTCTCAATGCATGTCACCACAATGAGCCAAATTCAACAAAAAGAAAAGAAGAAAAGACTTTTCTGAAGTTTATTTACAGCTGATGCACTGAAAGTCTCCCACAGCAGCTCAAAACCTGTGCATTTTACAGCATGAAAAAAGAGATGGTGAGGAGGGTTTCTGGGTTATCCCATGCCAGTGATGTAGCTTGGGGGGGGGGGGCATCTAATTCAGCTTGCAGGGCTGGATTAGATGCTTCCTGCTCCCTGTCCAAAGCCATGGCAGTCTCACTGACAGTGTGCAATGGCTGGGAGACAACTACAGGGACAGGAATCCCTAGAAACATTCAAGGTCAGGCTGGATGGGGCTGTGAGCACCCTGACCTAGCCTCACTGCAGGTAGGGTGGGACTAGATGACCTTTAAAGATCCCTTCTAACTTCGATGGGCTTCTATAGAGGCCAGGGAGGATCTGCAGCTCCCATCAAGGTAGGGGGCAAACCACAGCATGCCACACCACGCCATTGTCACTGATACTCACCCCAAATGGCCTCATGAGAGCTTCAGGGAAGGGCAGCTGTGGTCTTGGGGAAAATCAGATCACAGTGCACAAAGCCAACAGCAGCATGGGGTGCCCATTTTGATACTACTTGTTCATATCCTGGTACTTCCTTACCAAATTTCTCCATTCAGTGCACTACAGGACAGGCAAAGCCAGACATTACTGGGGGAGAGGAGGAGGTAAAATTTATAGCATATTTAGCTTTTTTTGGCTGTTAAGTATCCTTTATGCATAACGGCAATATCTGCTGTAAAGAACTGCACATGGACCCAACCATCACATCACATTCACCTCAGCCACAGATTTGCAGGTCCAAGTCTCCTGTTGCTGGGTTGAAACCATTTAAATCCCCCAATACCAATGCACTCAGTGACAATTTACAGTGAAAAGCAAAATCAGATCTTAGAGAGAGGAATCAGTGTGAAGCATTGCAAGGACAAGAAATGCATCTCAGCAGATGTGTGAAACAAATTCTTGTGCTTCATCAGCAAGTGAGAAGAGGTTTGGTGGGCTCCTACAGTCAAGACTTGGCTCACAGCCAGCTGGGCATGGCACCACACCTCTGTACCATGCCTTGGGCTACCAAAGTGGTTTACATTGCCTCAGTGTTTCCCAGTCAGCAGGGAGGGAGGGTGCGCAGGGAAAGAGGAGCTACAAACTCACTTTCGTGGACCAGAAAGATGTAATGTTTGGCTCAATATGGGGCATGATTTGTTTCCTTTCCCTGACGCAGATCTCTGCTTTCAACTACCAGTGAAACACTAACAAGCAAAATACAGCATCTATAAACACATAGTAGCGGTATCACCCCTTCTGTGGATACAGCCCTGAGGGAAGGTGGCTAAGGGTCACTCTTAGCCCAGAAAATCAAGTGACATCACAGTCAGGCAGATGCTGAAGTCAGAGGGCCAGATTCAGCCTGCCTGCTCCCACTTCATTGCATCTTGCATCCCCTTCACTCAGAGATGATGAAGGAGCCACCAGCTATCCCCTCGGCACCAGAGGAGCTGATCTCAGGAGACTGAATCCCACCATTTGGCATAGCTGCTTGAGCCAGGAAGCTCAAGAGTTGATTTTGGTAGGTGTCACAGATCCCAGCACAGCCCACACATGAAGGATCAGGAATTTGGGCTGTGTGTATTACCTGGCAGCTTGGTCTTCAGCAACTAGACCTGCTGTCCACCTCAGGACACACACGATGGTAAGGCAAGGACTGGGATTTCAAGAGTCCTAGGATTGTGACACAAGAACCTTACCTTTGCCTTCACCACCCAAGCTCAGAGCCAACACAGTGGGAGGAACAACTACAGAGAAGACAGAGCAAAGGCCACCCCCAAATAGCTGCCAACAGGGACTTTGCAACAAAAAGACTCAATACATTAAAATTGCTTAGAAAACACATCTGTAACCTCTAGCATTCATGAAATCAGAGATGAGTAATCATATAAACTGTTGACTACTAACTACGGAGCCATAGCAGGAACTCATTAATGCAGTTAGAAAATTTCTATTCTTAGTCTGAATTTGGATGCTCCTCTCTTGTGCACATAGACTTGGTTGGGAAAGTTAAATAAAATCCATTTCCTTATAGAGAAGAAACAATTTAGGCTACAAGCATCCCATTCCAAAAGGATTTTCAGCCTAAAAATTACATTATAATGACAATTCAGACATTAATTCTTTGTTTAAGACTAGCAAATTGAGCAATTCTTAAAACACAATTCATTCAATAAAAACAATAATGAAAAATAAATCCACATATAGAATTATGCAAAAGTCTCTCTTTAGGAGGAAAAAAAAGATTTAAACAAACTTTTCTGAGAACTTGCAGTATCTTGTTATTTGTGTTGCATGTTTCCACTATTTTTAAGATAATCTTAGAGAATAGTGGAGACTTTTTTCCCTACTACTGTGCATGGTTCAGAAAAGTCGACATACAGATACACTTTGGTATATGAAAGCCCACTTAGAAAAAGAAACAAACAAGAGCTAGAATTCAAAAACAAACCCAGTAAATTTTCTAGAGATGCAGCTGAGCGAGGAAGGTTATACTTTCTAAAATACCAGGAAACAGAGTTACAGTAATGTTCTTCTACAGGATGTACCTACTTAAGTTCAAGTGTCAGTAAACCAAGGGAGCAAACATCCTAATTAATCTGCAGGCCACAGTCTCCACCCATTACCCACTGACTAGAGCTCTTTTTGTCCGTAACATGGATGTAACTGATGAAGAGCAACAGGCTGATGAGCAAACGCTGATCTGGCAGAGCTGGGGGCACAGCAATCTGAAGAGGTGCTCTTTCCTTCTACAACACCTTTATCCAAAAAACCAAAAGCTCCTTTTGCAGACTGTTTTAAATAGAAGGAATCATAAAGACACTGAAAGGCTAAATCAGTTGCTCACATTTTTACACTGACTGAGGAGCAATCTGAAGCTTCATGGTATCTCTTCTAGTCAGTCTACTTGCTGGCTTACTCAGTAAGCCAGGACTTTCACAGATATTGATTTGTATATAATAGCTCAACAGTGCATAAGAATGCAAAAAAAATTATAATCAAATTAACCATGAGCACAGAACTAGAATCTCCACACAGCCAAATGCATCCTGCATTTAATTCTGGGCACAGGAAAGTAATTTTTGAACACTTCTGCTAAAGATGTTGAATCCACACATACAGTTCCTCAGTTCCTGTGATAATCCTGACCCAATGCATACACAATCACCACCAGTGCCTGTGGTTCTAAACTGCAGTGCCAGTCCTGTCAATGTCTTGGATGGCCAGAGAAAAAAGCTGTTAAAATGGGACATATTTATTTGACAGAGTAGACATGCAGAAGAGAACACTGGGAATATTTACACAGACTGATAGAGAAAGACTGAACCATCTCACTTGACGGAAGCCACATTGGACAGTGTGGAATTTATCTCTAGATATGCACATTCATATGGCGAGCCCAGGTCCACAATGACCGTAGGGGATAGACAAAGGTATTGTCTTCTGCCACACCATCATAGTGGTCACAAAATGTGCAGAAGAATCCCTGTTTGCAGGCTTACTTAGCAACCTTTTTCTGGCAGGGATCAACTACACAGCACCATGCTCTGCAGTGAAGTTTCTCCAGTTGCCCCTGTTTAGCACAGGGTTTTCCCACATCAGGTATTTTTTGTGCCTGGGGACGTGCATGGAGAAGGCAGTGAAAAGAAGATAGTGTCCATGCTTTACATCAGAAGAGACATAAAGCTGGTGTTGTAGTATTCAAGAAATTAATGCTAAAATCTCTTCCTAATGGTTTTAAGAGGCTGCAAATCCATAGCAGGAGAGAAGGAGCCCTAGAGGACAAGAAGGTGAGAGCACTGGAGCAGAAAGCACAGTTACATGCTTGCAACTGCCCAAAGGAGGGTGGAGAAAAATGGCTGGCATGCTAAAATCCTCCATGTCTGCCTGGCAATCACACAGGCAATCATTTTTTTTTATCACAGAGTATAAAAGTAGTATAGTAGGCCCAGGAAATCATCCACAGAGCATAAAGTTAAACCACCAATACTAGCCAGCAACACAAGATGATGAACACAGCTCAGACTAAATGAAAACAGAGTGCAGCTCCACAATCTTCTGTAATGCTTGAGGAAGGCACATGAGAATTTTAAAGGTAATTTAGGGGGGATTAGAATTATTTTTAGCAATTTTCATTAATAAAACCCTGGAGTTAAAAATTAGGTGAGAGAGTTCAAACCCAACTCTGTAGTCTTACCACAGTGCATGTTAAATATATGATTAAAAATCCAACTAGTTCATTACCCCTAATAGCATTTGTGAGTTTCTAAAACTGACATTTCTGTTGACATCTGAATTGGTCACTGGAGGTGGTAAATAAGATGATTTGCCACAGATGTGAGGAACCGAATCCCAGAGCTGTGCAGAGAACAAATGAGAGCTCTAGTTGAGCCACAGAGGAGGCTTCTTTCCTCCCTGTTTGAGGCCAAACGCACTAACAAACAGCTGCAATAAAACCATCACATAAGTTGTGGCCCTACCACTGCTGGGGAACTCCACAAAGTTGCATTTACTTGTTAAAAAAGATTGATTTTAGCTGCCCTCCATATCCACACTCCACACAATTCCCTGCACGCTATACCATCTGCTTAATTCTCCCAGGTTGGCTGTGGCATACCATGACATCCAGAAATCAATCAAAATCACTCAATACGTCAGCAACCAAGGAAGAGCAGCTGCACATCTGATCTCACCACTTGTTTTGCAGAGTGCCCAGCTAGTGTGGAGACAGTACATTTCTCCCCTTTCCAACAATGTGATCTTATTTCAGGCAGCTGGCCTGCGCTCTGCACTTTCATTTTTATTGTGTGGGTTCTCAAACCCTGATGTAAATAGTCTGCTGAACATCCTCCCCCCATGGCATGTACAGGATTTTTTTCCCTCTTCAGCCTCCTTCCACGTGGTGCACTCCAGCGTCAGGCTGGCTCCAGCCAGCTCCCATTGTTCACATTGTTATTTTCATGTCAAGGGCATAAGAGGAATTTTTTTTTTTTTTTCTGCCAGAACAACCATTTAAAGCCTAGGCCTTGAAAATACACTTACCATTTGCAGGAAAACAGTTACTGGATTCTCTGCAAGGCCAAAGGTGACGGACAGAGCCACGTAGTTAAAAAAAAGTGAATGCTGATACAAATGAAAAACTGAACCAAAGAAGGAAGCCATTTGCAGAAGAAAATGAAAACACCAAAAGTTTAATTTGTTCTGCAGTGGCCTACATAGAAGGTGAGCTGCCACAGATTAGATGAGTAGTCCACTGGGGCTGCCGTGCCAGCACCGCTGTAGCTATTTCTAAAAGCACAAGAGAAATGATGCATGTGACCTGGAGTGACAAAAGGGAAGAGGTAAATAGCCAGCTAATTGTGCAAGGTTGTGCATGAGCTCCTTCCCAACACCTGCTTGGGAGCAATACCATCACTTATTCCTTTGGGTACTATGATACAAATGCTGGGTTGTGCTGCAAAATTGCCAGTACTTCAATGGTAAGTCCACAGTGTCTATTTCATGTGCCTCCACCTCTTGCAACTGCAAGCTGCAGCAGCTGACAAGGTGCTGGGAAAGGAAGTATATCCTTTGATCAGCTCTACATTTACTCTACTAACTTTACATTAAGAAGTGTAAACGGCCTTCATTCAAGAAGAAAACTAGGAAGGAAATGAAAATGTTTCACTATTCCCTTTATAGATTTTGGGGTTTTAAAAATATTTTTAGATATGATCTCCCTCACAGTTCAGAAAGCCTTAGGCCGGTCTCCTGTAACCTTGCTTTAAAATCGCTTACATACTGATCCTGCCTCCTCCTGTGACCACTTTTATCACATCTTTTCTGACTGCTGCCACTGAAGAGATGGCAATCTTTCACATGATATCCCTGCCTGCCCTCAATTCTATGCCATGTAGGTTTACACCTAGTTGAATTTTAATCCCCTCTTTAATATAACTGAGTATCCTAGCAACTCCAATGGCTATTGTGATGTCCCTAAATATCCCCACCAGGTTACTCACAAGAAACTGTAAGTGTTTGAAAGAAGGAAACCTATGAGAATTCATCGGAATCTCTCAAAATTTGTAGGGTTTTCAGCTAATATGGAATCTCCTGCTTCTCTCTGTGCCTGGTGTTCTTCATGCTCAGAGAACTAGTTCCCAATTTACCTTCTACTCCCTCTTACAAATCCTTCAAATCCTTACAATGCTCTTGCTTCAAGTAGCAACTTCTCCTAATTATGAGTCCACTCTTAACTTTTGCCTGGTCTGAGTTGCTGCCAGTCATCATTTGTTTATTCTGTGGCTTCAGAGCATGCCCCTTGTTTGGAATAGCAGGTACCTGCACTTCCAAATCTTACCTCATCAGTTCAGAATAGGGTTCTTGCCTAGTAGCTCTATATTTGCTTTCAAAGTTTTTATCAAAGAGGTACACTAAAAAGGTCTTGAAAGATAGAGGCCCTTGGCCAGGAACTGGTTCTTCAGGACCCTACACTGGCCTTTCATCTCTCTAATTATGCTCTAAGTGACTCAGCAAGCAGTCAATAACAGGCACTACAACAACAACAACAACTTCCCCTCATCACAAACAGGTAGTTATAACTGGCTAAAATACAAGTTATTCATAAAGCTTCTTGTTCTTTAAAGAAACCAACAAGTCTATTTCTTACTCAGGATATCATCCTCCATCTGAAGAAGCATGCTGAGACCCCTCTGGACTTCACTAGGATTGAGGTGAAGCCCATAATTAATTATTTTTGTAAGTCCACACTATTTGTTCAAAAAACCTTAGATATTTACTGGTATCTTTTAGTCCTGGTAATTTTTTGAACTTCAGGTTCTCAGAAGGCTTTAAGTTTCTCCCCTTAGATGTCCAGTTTCTGTTAAAGAGACACAGATAAGTAAAAAAATTATTTACAAAAGTCAGGTCTCCTTTCCTGTGCAAAGCAGCTACTGATATGGTACTTAGAATTTTAGTTAGTTTTGAGAAACCCCAGGTTTCAATCATGCTCTTCTGCATATTTCTAGCCAGATTCCATCATGTCACTACAGATGGTCATGGGAGGCCAATCTATTGACCCTTCTCACCTCTGTTGGCAACATGTGCATTTAAACTACTCATCCCTTTCTAAACCAGAAGCTTTTTGCCTGCTCTTTCCTTACCACACCCAGCAAACCTTCCTCTTCCGCTCATGTTGCATACATCCCCACACATGTTTTCTGCATGGCAGCCTAGAGAATTATGGCAATGGTACAAGGGCTGGCAGCAGAAGTCAACACCAGCTCTGACAGGGTACAATGAGTAGATGGATCCCAACTGTGCTCACGATTATCATTTTAGACAAACAATCAGCCTTTATTTCAGCCTTCCAGAGCTCAGTGCTTCCAAATGGGAGAGAAAGGAATGCACAGGGTTGGGAAGCTAAGTTTGGCATGACTTTCGGGTAATCCAGATGTGAGGCAGACAACAACTGCTCCTCCCTCAGAGGAGCTATCCACCATCAGTGTGCAGTCACTACTATTGCTACAGTCATGTCTCTCAGGGAAGCTTCTCTGGCAATCCTGTCCTTTCACCCCACAAAGAGCCGATGGAAATTATGCCATTTGCCCTCAGAAACGTGTGCACAAGTGTATGCATGAGTCCATCATGGAGCTACCAATGCTCTCTCCTAAAACCTTCTCTTGTGCTGGGGAGAGGATGACCAAGAGACTGACTATTGGAGAAGGGCAGTAGATCTTGGCAAAGTGCTTTGCTACTGGCCTGTTATTGAAAAATAAGACCAGCAGCATTACACAGGAAATTGAATTCCCCCAAATTTTGAAGAATTTATCTGATGTGGGAAGAGATCAGGTCATCTCCCTCAAGTAAGTATGTGCAACACAGCCTTTGAGTGACATGTACTGAGACAGCTAAGGAGGCATCTCACTTTAAACAAAGACACAGCTTGTTCCTATAGTCATTAGCCTTCTAAGCACTAATATTTTGTTTTGGGCTTTGACTAGTAAACCATTGCTTTATTTTACTGCTAGGCTTGCCCAGCTCTGTGGAACAAAATTAATTATGTTAGAACAAGAATGAGGGAAGAAGACAGATACAGTGCTGAACAATATGGAAACCAGAAATATGCTGCATGAGCTTGGGGGGGCAGGAATATGGAAGAGCAGGTAGATCAGGATGCTTACCCATTGCTGTAAGAATACAAATCTCATCTAACCTGTGCCTCCTCTCCACATCCTTCCAAAGCAGCTACTGGGGTACAAGCACTGAGCTCGCAAGGAACATTTCCACACCCCTGCCTTCACAGCACTTGCCATGGCACTGGCAGAGGCAAGCCAGGACATCAGTTCACTTCTAAGCTTTAAAGAGGAATAGATACATTTTGGTAGGCATCAAACAAGCTGTCCTTCATGCACTTTGTCTAGGAGACACATTTCTCTGGTGGAAGGATGTCAGGGACACCAGATCTTCACCACACCCTGAACTGTCCAGAGGAGGTGCAGGACTTTCCCACTCTACTCTTTTTTAATAAACTTTGCTGCTTCTTTTAGCCTTATGCTCTTTTGTGCTCATAAAAGTCAGTTATGGTCACTACCGAAGTGTTAGTAATTACTTAATAGTAATTAGCCACACTAGAAACAGGTATAGGTCCACAAAGAGTACACTCATTTTTCTTCCTTTTGGACATTTTTGACACTCACTGAGTAAGAATTATTTCTCAAAAAAGCTGGAGCTAATCTTTCCTGCACTTTAATTCATCCCTGAATTTTGAGCATGTAATTGATAAAACTGGAGTGAAAAAACACCAAAAAAAAACAAAGAGAAAAATAGCTGATAGGAATAAAAATAAACAGAAAAGAGCATTGGATTACGTTTTCAAAACTGCTACTAAATACTCTTTGGATTTGTCAGCCCTCTAAAATAACTTGGGCTAAAAAAAATTGCATTCTTTTTATTCCACTGAGTAATTGTGCTCTTGAGTACCCTGTTATGCATTTGTTTGGGATTTTTTTTTTTTTTTTTTTTTTTTTTTGGTGAGGATTACATGAAGAATTAGACAAATTTATTAACTACCCAGAGAACACATTTACTCACAAGCAATATAAAGAATACATACAGTTAATCTGATACATTCACAGCAGACCTATTCCTGTCTAACTAGTTCCTGGGAGACTTAATTGGAAAGGGTTCCCTAATGAGCTAGAGAGAAAGAAGACTGAGGATAGAGTGGGGAGCACCACCCCATACTTTAGAGGCAACCATTCTATGTCCTTGGAGGACTAGGTTTCTGACTCTAAAAAGACATAAGAGGGGAGAATGTTAAGAAAAGTGAAGAATGAGAGTGGACCTGACCTGCCAGATTAGGTATTTCCCATGGGAAGCCAACAAATTCCCTGCAGAGGATTTCTGATTTCTCCCTGTCCCCTCAGGTACCACAGTGCTACCAGAGGCACAGTCATGTCTCTCATGAATTTTCTTCTGCTTTGATACATACTTGCATTCTCAACCTCTGCATTATACTAGCTGCAGAGGACAAAGCATGTTTTGTGCCAAATAATGACTTGATTTGAAAGGGTTAAGTTTAACAGATGCCCATATAATTTTTTTTAATCACATCCAATCCTTAATTGCTGGTAACAAAGACTATTTGCAGCACACAGAGTTGCCGGGAATACTCTTCTTCAGTGTTGCTGGCAAGGAAAAGGCTTGTCGTCAATTGCTCATTTTTCTGTGGCACACTTGGCACACCCTGCTTTGGCTGACACCACCAGGGTGGAAATACTGAGAGGGGTACAAAAAATGCCTAAAGGTAGCACAGAAGGCTACCTAATCTAACTCTAAAAATAACAAGACCACGTTCAGAATAACCACCTCCAGACACTCCAGTCCCATGGCACTGTGGGCTCAGGAAGGCATCTAAGCAAACTGCTTAGTCCCACCTTTCACTGACCAGTTGCTAGTTAAGAGGGAGCTGTGGAGATGGAGGAAGGTTGAAGAAATGAGGGGAGGTATAATAAGGTAGGCAGACCAGGCGGTTGGGGCTCTCTGGAAGCACCTACTCAGCAGTCTTGCCCTTGATTCCTGCAGTTTGGGCAGGGCAATGTAATACACCAGACCTGTTGTTCAGACTGTACCACACTCATGAAACTTGCTATGCTATCATGAGGAGCAAAGGGAGGCAGCTGACTTCTCTGACTAGCAGGGCAACATTCAAGATGGGCAGAGTGAGTGTGCCACAGCAACAGTGTCCATCCAAGGCACCTTTCTGGAAAGGCCCTGTCTTCTGTGCCCTTATTACGTACAAGGGCAGCTGGCCACTGAACACCTTATCATTCTCATCTTCCCATATTCTTTGGGCTGAAATGAGACATCTTACCCAAACAGCAACAGGAAATGTTGGGCAACATAGTCTCTCCACAGAATAAAGCAGCAAGTGAAAAAAAACCAAAAACAACAACAACAACAACAACAAAACAACAACCAAAAAAATAAAATCAACAGTTTGGCAGCACTCATTCCTTGCAAAAATTTCCTCTCATTGAGGAAGTTTCCTGAGAAACACAGGAGTCACCACCATTCATTTGTCATCACCACTGTTCTTCAGTCCTGGTGCCACATACCCCAGCCCACACACACAGACACTAGCCTTGATCCCAACAGGCCACACTATACTTGGAACCTTTGGAAATGAGCATTAGTCACCTTTCTCTCCCCTGGATAATACTGTGTCCTCTTACATGCTTTTTCTTGCCCTTCCTTGCTCATAATCCTCATGGCCTTCACTTTCCCCTCCCACAGCTCACCAAAGAGCACCCCTGACCCATGTGAAGGTCTCCTGTGTCCTATTACTGACCATGGGAGCCTCCTAATCCTCTGTACTCAGTTTTGAGACCATTACAGATGCAATGCAGATTGAGGCCCTCCCAAGGTATCAGACTAAACACATCCTGTGACTTTCAGCTAACCTTCCACTGAGCAGCACTGTAATACTTACAGACACTCTAAGTGAAGGAGCGCTTTTTAATAGCAATAAAAATAATGTTCTTTTCACCCTGCTGAAAACATGGAAGATTTCCAGAAGCAAGTCAGGTAGTCAGCCTCCCCTCAACACCCACTCCTGCAGGCGTGCATAGGGAAGAAGTTCACTTTCTGACGTGGAAGCCTGTCATTCCTCCAACCTCTCTCTCTTCTCTGATGCCCACATACACACTCTTACACTTTGTTCCTGGATACCTTCCCTCCCTCAGAGATTGGCTGAGCCACGCAAGCAGATCACAGGCCTCTGTATTCAAGGTGCAGCTCAAAAAGAAGAAAGAGCATCTTTTTATAAGGCCACAGTAACATACTAGGGTCTGGCTCAGTGAAAGAATGTATCTGTCACCCTCTCCACACCATCATAAATTAACTTAAAGTGATAAAATTATTCATTCAGACTTTATGACCTCCTCTGATGAAGACTGTGTTGGCCAATTATTTCAAGGAATGCCATACTACAGATGGGAACTCGTTCACTACATTGTTTTATAGACCAGTGTTCATCAATTTTGCATAGGCTGCTTTGGTTTTAGAGCTAATTTCTAATCCTAACTCACATCACGGACACACATCTCTGCTTGGATTAATTAAGATTTCAGAGAGAACCTTCTGCTCCATTACCCTCTATTACTGATTTATAAAAGAGGCCATGAAGCAATGTTCTTAATGATAATGAAGAGGATCTTTTATCTCTTTAATTCCGTTCCTGTGCTTAAAATGCAGAGGGACGTTGATATTTCAAGGAATAAGGAGAAAATCTTTACTAGTTGCATGACATCCTTCATTGGCAATCCTCAATTTTTCTCTCCATAACAAGCATTTTGGTTAGTGATCCTTCACCCTATCAAACAGTGACTGATAAGAAGACAAGAGACCACCACAACCCAATACTAAGGGGACAGACCAGCAGGAACTCATTTTTAACAATAATGATGTGAAACAGCTCACAAGGACCTCAAAAACAGTAAAGGTCGTAGGAAACTAAGGCCAGTACTAACACGTGGAGACAGGATGACTATGCAATTCCTGAGAGTAAGGACAAGAGGAATATGGAAATCACTGAGGAAAGACAATAGGCTAAGTGAGCTCTCCTGCAGGCAGTAACTGAGATGCTTAGCCTCCTCAGATGGGAGAAACCACCTAGGTTTATTTTATACAACCAAAGTAAAAATGTCTGCATCAGCTGTGAGCCACAGACCAAAAAATTCAACCAGGTGGGTAGTGTAATATCAAGGATTTGCCCCTACCAAGCCCTGCACTGCTTGATGGGACAGAAATCCAGCCCCCGGCAGGAGAAAGCACCAATGGGAAGGTGGAAAAGCTGAGTTAGTGCAACACGAGTGGATTACTGATGTGGTTGAAACAGGCAGAGTTCTGGCTCTGTGGAGTTTGACTTTATTTGAGTGGTAATGCAAAACAATCTTATTCCCACTATGAATTTCCCATAAACAGAAAGCAGCAGTGACATCGCTAAAAATGACAGCACAGCACCACAGAGAGGAATCCCAGGATGTTCCTCTCACATGCAGTCACTGCTCTGCAAATGCAGAAGAGCTGCAGACCTTGGGGGGACAGCCTGTATTTCCTTGGGATGACACCTTAGTAGAGATGCACTTTTCCCCCCGGGTGTCCTTCATTACCTGCTTCTCTGCACCTCCCAGCATCCACCCGCAGCTACTTTCACATAGAAAATCAGACTATCAAAAAAGGTTATCTTCATTTTAAATGGTTTACCTAATCTCACCCAACCCCAATTCTAACTATGTTGTTTTTGTAAAGTTGAACACAACTGGTGAAACAAAAGTGTTTGCCTTTTACCTATCTGCAACATCATCACACACAAAACACACTATCAAAAGCAGGTCTGCTTCTTTCCAAAAACAACAAGTTAGGTGGATAGCCCACAGAATCTACTAGAGAATTTACCTGGACTTATCTCTCTAGCATCCAGGCACCTCTCTCTCTGCATTTTATACTAATTGGGCAGAAATATAAACCAGAATTGATTTCCTGTATATCACACAAAAAATTAAACAGAACAGATAAGCCCTGACTCCTTCAAAACCTATAACTGACATCAAAGAGGTGAATGGGCCATGTAGGTAGTCGTGTGCACCATCAGGCATATCGAAACTATATCCCACTTGCCAGTTCGTACAAGTCTGCTAAAAAGGATGTTTATCTCAGAGTGAAAACTGATATTTCGCATTTTAGAGAGATTTTAAACACAAGATTGTGTACCATGACTCATTTGATGTCCTTGTTTTCAGTCTCAAGAATAAGAGTTTTTATGATTTTTGGATTAAATACTTTTGATGTACAGAGAAAATTATTCTGCTCTGCTGTTGCTGTTTGTTTGAGGGCCCCTGGGGAGTCCCTGGGGGGCCCCCTAAGCTGTGTGTTTGCTGGCAGCAGCAGGCAGGCAAGGAGACTCCACACGGCTTCTGAGGGTGCTGATTAGATGAGGGTTCATTGGGGGTTCCACCCCCAGGAGCAGCGTGGTTTCTGAGGGAGAAGGGGGGAAGAGGGAGGGAGGGAGGGAGGGAGGGAGAGCCTAGGGAGAAAAGGGCCAAGAGCATGCTTAGTCTCCCTCGCACAGCTTAACAGGGAGATTCAAAGTGGGCACAGAATAAGACTTGGGCCAATGGGATTACAGATACATGACACTTCACGGGAGGATCACAGGCATGGAATAAACCGTACATTTTCGAGGGGTGAGACAGAGCATACCATTTAACTAAAATGTTACACCACACTCTGCAACATTTTTTTCCATATTTTTTATTTCTTTATACCAGCTTAATTTTGGTAAGTCATGCTAAGGGAGGCAGAAACTGAAGCATACAGCATTTACATTAGTAGCTATAGAACAAGAAAGATATAATCTGTGTTGTCTAGCATTTCTCCACCAAACCAAAGGCCAGTTTTACTCTTGCTGAAGCCCTAATCCCATCTGAATTCTTCAAAGGCAGGCAGAGTTGTTCTGTCTTCTACACTGAAGACATGCATATTCACAAGTAATTTGATAAACAAATTATTTTGCAGTTAAGATGAGTTGGACAGACACAAATGGAATCACACTAATTTTGTCTGATTGGGTCAAAATAGCATTCCATCTTGGCCACTAAAAGAAAATAAAAGGAGAACCTGCTTGCATTTTACAGAGTAATGCCTGAAGGCCAGATTTCTTTCCCACCAGCACCAAGATGCAGAGCTCTGATTCTGCAGATGTTCAGAACCTTTCCCTCAAGACTGCTCCCTCAGACACAGCTAATGAGAGCACCACCCTGCTACAGGGCTGGCAAAAGATGACGGCCTTTATTCTATAGGACAGTTTCATTGACACTGATGGCTGTGACTTCTGCAGCTGAGTAAAGACAACGAAGATATGTACTTGTAGAATATTGCTGGCATTCATTTGCTCCCATACACTATTATTTCTTATCTACCCTGTGTCCCTGCATTTTAGCCAGAACCTCACAGTTCCCAACAGCCAGGTCTTTCATCTGTGGCTAAGAGCAGTAACTTGTAAGAAAGCTGTTGAGTAAGCAGGGAAGTATTCCTCACAGCAAGGAATACCTGCAGGAAGTATCTGCAATATAAATATGCACACACATGCTAACAGGTGAATCAGCTCACACTCTGTGAATGCCCATATGAAGCACTACACAGCAAACACTGAACTACCTAATCTGTGCATGGAAGTCTTTTTCCAGCTTAAGGGGAATGCCTGGGCAATATGAGGTGAGAGCTGATTCTGCATCAGTGCCTCAAGCCTTTCAAGAACAGGAAAGGCAAAACCAGAAAAACACATTGGAGAAACCACTTAAAGGGATCAGACACAGCAGGTCAGTAACAGATCTATGAGCCAAACACCAAATCAGACCCCACCCTGGCTAGATTAAGGACTGCCCAACTCCCTGGGCACAATAATCCCAGGCAGATAATTGCATCTCCTTTTCCAAATTGGCTATAATGATGGCAATTTCTCCCATATACTCTGCCATGATAGCTCAAAAGCCATGCAGCAGAGCAAGCAGAGCTGAAAACGCCCTTCCTGGCTTTATTACTACATTGTAAACAATCACCTTTTCTTCCATTATATTCCTACCCAGACACTCAGAATTTTTTTGTTGTATTTTTTTAAGAGGGGAAACATACATGCTCTATTTTCCATTAAGCTCTTTACATATGTATTTTCCAGACATTTCTCATGATCACCATTGAGATATTCCTTCCCAAACACAAGGGGATAAAAAAAAAAAAAAAAAAGCCATTCACTCTCTCCACATTTACCACATTTCTAAAGCTGACAGTTTTTTCTTCAGGATTGATTGGGGGTGAGCAGTGTAGGGAAGTTATTTGTTTGTTTTATAATAACAGACAGACTTGGAGAACAGAGAGAATGAAATCTCAGAGGTCTCAAGCAGTCTTAAAAAAATTCCCCAGAAGCAGTTTAATAGCACTAAAGGTTGATTCATGCAATAAATGCATCAAAGTTATATAATTTTTACTGATAAAGCAAGAACTCAGTCTACATGTATGTATGTCCTCATGCATATTCACGGCCTGCAATACAACTTAAAGCTGAGACAAACTGCAAAAAGGCTTTTTCATTCTCTAACATGAAACATATCTTAAGAGCATGGTCTCTTTACAAATTTCAGCATAAACTTGGAGGACATTGATTTAGATACCAACATGAATTATGACATGAATTGAAGAAGATATCTCTATTTGAATCTTTAAAACTTCTGTTTTAATTGGCCGCATCCCAGCAAAGACAAAATGGGTAGCAGAGTCTAAATTCTAAGGCCAAAAGCTTAAAAGTATTTAGTAATTTTAGATGCTCCCTCTGAGATGCTTTGGGTCTGCCAAAACTGCAACAAAATAAATGCTCATAATTTTGTAAATGTCAAACTCTCTCTAAATTCAGATGCAAAAGCTTAGGTCTCTAGCCCTGTATTTGGTTACATTCAGTTTAAATACTGACAGTTTCAGCACATAATAATAATCCATACTCCTTCATGAGATCCTGTTTCCAGCAATCAATACAGTTAAGCACTTTAATGTATGCAGAGTGATATCCTAGGGTTCATTTCAGCTGTATTTGCTCACCATCTTGAAAGTCATACTATTTCTATTTAGGAGTCCTGACAAAGAATTAATTGTAGCATGATATTTAAGAGCCATACAAGTCCTGCTGTCCAGAGGTTTCGGTATTTTGTCAGAAATAATGAAATATCACAACCCTTTCACAGATAAGAAAACTTAAAGTGAGAAAGACATTTTATACAAATGGAGATGGTCTTAAAAAGAGGGCTACTTTTAACAGGAAATATGCAGATTGCAGTATTACAGCCTTCTACAAAGATAACACATTAAAGACCCTGCAATAGCCAAACATGTCACTGAAGTTAGGCAAGAAATTAACCAGATACTTAGCAGAAGCAAGGCTTTCTTGGAAAACTAAAGAAAGCTGCAATTTCATAGCAAGAGATCTGAATGCTATCAACTAAAAGCAAAAAATCCCAAAGGTTAAACAATTAGCCTTCTGACAAATAGTTCTAAAACAGAATTTCCATAACAGATAATATGTGGCTCAAAGAAGTTATGAACCACTTAAGTGGCTCATCTGGGAAATTTAATCCTTTGACAGTACCAGTGTGTAAGACCAATCCCCTTAGTGGCTGAATTTTAGTAAGTCCTATGCAGCACTAAGGATTCTGACTTAAGAATCTAAGGACCAAAAGTTACACTGGGGACTTCCTAGAGGTGAGCATTCCTCACCTCCAAGCAAGAACCCCTGCGATAGTCATGACTCAGAGAACAAATTTCCACTGTTTCATACAAAAATAGCAGTCAAAGCAATATCTGTTTCAGATCGTAAAGTTACGCTGAAACAGCCAAATACCAGCTCACTTACATAGCTTGTTGACTTGCTTTCTGCATTTCCACATTTCCAGCTGAATGTGAAGATGTACTTTTCTCAATTTCTCTGCTGCTTCATCTTCTGCATAAACGTAATGCTGGACAGCGCATCACAGAAGCTGTAACCTTCTTTTCAACTTCAGGCCAAGGTTCTGTTTACACATGCTGATAAAAATTCTCTTGATAGGTATAATTTACAATGTTAAGTGAACAGAAGCTTGCCATCCTGATGTAAATTTGCAAACCATAAAATAACTAACAGAATTTGGTCAGAGAATCAAGGCTTAGCAAACACGGCTTCCACAAGAAACCTAAGAAGCCAATAACAGCTGCATAAGGAGTTTTTTGTTTTACTTGGGGTCTTTAGAAAGCAAAACCATGAATTTGAAAGTGGCATATTGCCAACAGGTTTATGTTTCTTTTTGTTTTCTTGCTGTTTTTTATTATAAAGAATGATTTGTCAGGCAAGAGCTGCACTTTTGTGTGAAAGATATACCCAAGAGCCTGTAGACTACATAGGATGGGGAAATACTTGTCTAACTAGTAACTCTGTGGAGTGAGAGATTAATGGGTGGTTCTTGTTTCTGTCAACCTTATTTCCTGCAGCATCACCATGAAAGTGCAGGGAGCTCTCATTCTTCATGAATCAGAATAGGAGCAATTTTTTTGCAGTAGGAGGTCACCTCCCCACACAAAACAACATACTCAGTTGTTAATTCAACTATTTAAATCCAAACTCTAGGGACCTCAGCAGACATACTGAATTTCCATGTTAACAAATATTAATAAAAGATCTCCTGTTCTACACAGGTGAGCAATTTATTAGAGAGAAAGGAACAAGCTAGACATAATGCCTTTATTGCATTTTTTCTGCACAGGTCTCCACCCTCCACACTAAATCTAGCCCTGACAGCTAACTAAACACTTCTGCTCCAGAACTCAGGTAGGTAGGTTGATTGGTGGCTCACTGGCTGGAAATCCCTCTGCAGTGTTTAAAGGTCTTTATAAATAATGCCAATATTTCACATCATTGTTTTTTCAACCTGGCCAGGTTTCTGTGAACTGTAATTGTTCTATATCAATGTGGTAAATGCTTCCTGCAGACAATTTGTTAGGAAGTTTGGATTTTATATAACCCAGGAAATGAAGTCACCAGACCTGTGGGCTGCCTGGAGTGATTCAGTCCCCTTGTTCCTGCAATAAGCAGGCACTTGAGACACAAAATCCAGAGGCAATGACAAACTAGTGGAAAGAAAAAGGGTGCATACTAGTTTCTCCATACACTCTATTCATACCTAAAAATCCAGAAAGTTACAAAGAACTTCCACAGACTTTCAGCCATTTATTTTAAACCCTGGTGACAAAATTATAAATCCCTCTTCTCTTGTCTTCATTGCATTGGGGAACAGAACTACATGATGTGTAGGAGGGCACTGAAGTTTCTTCCTGTATCTTTTCACGAAGGAAGCAGTACTTTTTCTTCTTTACTTCGTATTTCTATTGGTTACAAAATATACATGTCACTTTCTATTAACTTGCCTGGTTTTGCGTCATCAATCACTTATCAGTGCTCTGGAAAAACAGTATATAGCTACAGCTACTGCAGCTTTCCCTGAAATGGCCTAAGAGTTCTGAAAACTTCATAGCTTTTAGTTCAAAATTAACTTGGATTTGGGGCTTTCTGATGGTTTTGATTGTTTCAGAAAGCCTGTGAGAAAACTCATGAAACCCTAAGATCTAGACAGTGGAACAGGCTGCCCAGAGAAGTTGTGGACTCCTTATCTGTGGAAGTGTTCAAGGCCTGGTTGGATGCTGCTTGAGCAACCTGGTCTAGGGGAAGGAGAGTTGGAATGAGATGATCTTTACAGTCCCTTCCAACCCAAACCATTCTATGATGTCATTTTCTTCCTTGAAAGTTATTTTACCAGTCTTTTTGAAATGTACAATTTGTCTCCTTTACTGTGAGTGGCTCTCCTAAGCCATGCTCTTCGGCACAAATGGAAGTTCTTGTCTAGCTGTCACTGCCATACAGCTGTGGTGTGTGACCTCAACACATCCTTCCACTGGAGTCCCCTAACTATACAAGAGGAACAAAAATATTAGCTAAGCAGAATAACATTTACTTTCAATGGCCATAACAAATGTCATTGCAAACAAAGAGGAAAAAGAGAGACAAAAGAGAAAATGTAAAAAGACTAAAGGAATTTCACACTGCAGACAAAGGAATAATCCTTGGCTGCATAACATCCTGGAAAATATTCCCCATTTAATAAAGGTTTAAATAATGAAATTTGTTCAATCCATATATGCTCCAGTGGTAAGATCACACCACAAAATCTCCTTCTGAACTGACTAGTGTTGGAGACAGTTGCTGGAACCTGAGGACTTCTGCATGTCTAAGCTTTCTACAGAGGAAAGATTACTCTGCAAATCATTGTCAGTTCCTCTTATATGATCCTTATTGTTGATGTGGGTGGGCACACTTAGGTATCTTTTCCTCTATCCTTCCAACACATAGGCAGCAGAGGGTTGAATTGGTACAGCTCCTACCAGCCTGTTACTGCTGGGCCTTCTCCCACAAGTCCACCACAACTGCAAATCTGTGTCTGTTGCTGGCATGCAAGGCTTAACAGTATTACATTACTCTCACACTGCTGCAAACACCATGAGGGATTAGCACAAGCCAGTATCTACCTGTGAACTCTGACTCCAAATTCAGCAAAATGTAGCTGTACCTGGCACATATCTTTTCTGGCAGGGACCACAGAAAAGTGTGAGCTGGAGAGGAGAAGGGGGAGAATTTGAATGATCACACAGGGGCTAAACAACTAGAGGAGTCGCAAGCAGAAGAGAAGAGATAAGGAAAGATCTGAGTCTCCCTTTCTGCACCTGAATACTGACAGGTGAGATCAGGCTTTGCGCTATCCCCATTTCAACACTGCATACAAAGGGAATGAGTAGAAGGCAAGAATTTCTGACTTTCTTGAAAAATACCAGTAAAAGCAAAGAGCAGAAAAAAACAGGTTGGCCTACCATGTGTGGAGATAGAAAACAGGTGGTGAAAGACAGAGCACCAATAGTGTCAGGGGAATAAGGAAAACAAGAGGATTTTGTCTCCTGCATTACAGAATATAATCATGTCGCATCAGGTGCCATTTAGATGTTCTTACCCTACTTTGATTAAATGCATATAGCCATTTTCTTTTTACTGTCTTTGATAATTCAAAGCCATTATGTATACTGCAGAATTTACTTTTGTTTGCTCACTTTTGCTCTCACTGAGGTTTTTCTCTTCAGAGGTCACTTGATCCTGGAGACAATGATAAAATTCATCTTCAAAATATGAGTGGAAATAAAATTTGAATTTAAAAATAAAATAAATCCCTTCTGGAGACCATCCTGCACCCAACCTGTCCCGTTGAACTTAATAGGAATACCCCTGTAAATTAGGCAAGCCTGATTTATCCTTCCATTACCCTCTATACTGGCATTAATTAATTCCCAAGCATAACAACAATTCTGCTAAATTTTTTTACATATTATGCATGCACTCACACTGCTAAGTTCTTCACAGTTGGAAAAGAGATTCAGAGCTTCAAATAGGTAAGAGAGGCAACAGTCATAAGAAAATCCCAAAGGAAAAACAAAAGGACTTAATAGCAGGCTATTATTAAACTCTATTTGATATATTAAAAAATCACAAGGAAGCCTGTCAAAAAAATTACCATGATCAAATAAATTGCAAGGGAAAGCTGCCAATCATGTCTTGCAAACTGGTATGGCAGAGATGAAGGGAAATAAGATGCCCAGAGCCCAACACAAAATCAGGTTGGTCCTGCCAAACACACTCCTGTCCTGCTTATGGCCACCCTGCCTTCACCCAGCCTGCACCAGCTGCCCCCTTGGCACCTCATACTTCATTCCTGCCTGGCTATGCAGCAGCTAAAGGTGCTGCAGAGGCTCAGCATTGGGGCTGGGAGCCCCACTCCCACTTTATTCCACCTCCTCCCCAGCTAAACTGTTCTGCTCCTCAGCTCCTTGTTATCTCCTGCCTACGCACATGCTGTATTCATATGTACTTTGCCACTTTGCAAAGTGCTCTTGAGATTACTTAGGTACTGCACCAACCCAAAGTTGCTCCATTTAACAGCGCTGGCTTCATAAAACTCAAGCTCACATTGCAGAGAGCTGCCAGGGAGATTAACTTCAAAATGTTCCCTTTAAAGTGCACAGTGTCACAACTCTGTTCAGTGGTTTGCAATCAGTGCTTCTTCAATGCAAAAGCCATTCCTCTTTCAAGAGGTTGGGTTGGTGAGGCATCTAATGTGCAGACACGGAAGAAGCCAAGGCTGGACATGCAGCCTCCTCTCTGTGCTTTTCTCCCAGTTGTGCCAGTACTGCCCAGGTGCAGCTGTATAATCTGAGCTGCTCTTTCTGCTGCTCTCCATACATGCATTTCCCATGCATGTGTCTATGGGTTTAAAACAGTAGCAGTATTACAGCACACTGGTGTAAGAGTATGGCAGGGCAAAGTTTGAAGAAAATATCAATACTTTACCAGGTTCAACTGAAAAAGCTGGAGGAAAAAAGAAAAGCATCTGGGCACTAGGGGCGCTTTTTCAGATTTTAGGAAGCTAAAGGTTTCACCAGGGGAATCTGAGAGCTAAAGTACATTTTTTTATCTTCAGTTTCTAGTATCATCTTAATCTCAAGTAATTTGTTCCCCTTCATTGCATTTACTAGACCTTTCATTTGCTTTCCTTTCTTCCGAAGCTGCAGTTGGCAAGCAAAACATCTGAAACCCATCAAATCACAGTCAAGAAAAAGTAGCCAGAGGCCTGGGTGGCTTCAGAGGTATGTGCTGGCACACCTTTGTGTACCCATGCAGTTCTTCAGTTACTACACTTAAACAGAAGTTTAGAAAGCAAAAACATTGCTCTGCTTACATTTCCAGATGCTTCTTGCTCCCTGAGTCCCCAACACCACCAAAAAACCCAACAAGCATTGCCTTAGTTTAAGGGGCACCAAGAGATTCCATTTAGTTGAGGATTTTCCCCCCTTAAGCAGTTTAAATCTTGATAATCTCTAACCTAGCTATCAAATCTAGTATGATTAAATGAGAAAACCCATTGACATCAACAGAACTACTCACGTTAACAGTTACAGATTGATTTGGCATTAAGGCTTTAGATGTTCAGATGACCATTTAGATAAATTCTATGCCTTGGACTGGTTTTGCAGTTTAAACCATTTAAAACAAGAAGCATCCCAAAGGAGGCCACAAAGGCAGCATGTGTGAGAGAGCAGAGCTGCTACTAATTTATTCACCATGGTTGTTTGTGGCAGCCCAGATACACTAATGCCAGCTAAGGCTTTCTGCACCTGCCTTGAAAAGCCCTTCTCCAAAGGCAAAAGTCTGACAAACCGCTTGAATGAGGCTCCTGGAGCCAAAACAACAGAGGGACTTACACAGTAAAAGAAAATCTGAATTTGAAAGTCTTTGTTTTTAGGCACCATCCTTGAAATTGCAGGGAAATTGTAAAATATCCCCAAACCAAACACTGCAAAGACAAGAAATGATCAGTTATTATACTCTATGTTGAAGTACAATTATGTAAATGCATTTTACAAATATATAGTAATAAAAGTGCAAAAATATCACCCAGGCTGCCCAAAGCAGGCATGAAATTATGCTAGGCAGTAAGTCTGGGACAGTGATGTGGACATCCTTGCATCAGTACAGGCCAGGTGACAGAGGGGATGATTGTGACTACCTCAAAGAAAGTGCTACAGCACTGGTTCAGTGTTATCTTTGACTGGACCTATCTATCACCACAGAAGCCAGGCCATGAAGCTCTATTTTAATAAGGTCTCACTGAAAGGCATTCTTTTACCCACTTCCTCTTGTTTACTATTTCAAATATCTGATAAGATACTTTTCAAATGTGGCTATTCACTTTCTGTTTGCGTAGGGTTTGGGTTCATCACAAGTTACAAGGTCAGCATTAATCTAAACAATGGTTGGTTATGGGTGATTTTGCCAAGTAGAAAACACTCTAAAAGCTAGATTGTTATCATCAATAGGGCAACGCACAGGCAGCAGAAGCAAGCTCTACTTACACACATGTAGATTAAGCAGAGCTACTCAGATGCCAGGTCATGGGTGTAGCACAGGCACCAGAAGCCACAGCTCCTGCCCAGGGCTTGTTAAGAAGAAAAAGTAGGGAAGGAAGGAGAAGTTTCTCTCCCTTCTACTTCAACATGGTCAGCATGGCCACCTGGCCAGGCACCTGTGAGGAACACGGAGGGGCCACCCAAAAAGTAGAGAAAGCCATCTTAAACCTGCAGCACATGTTTAAAGCAAGGAAAGAGTCTGCAAAGTGTGTATTTTCCAGCTGTGCTCTGTGCTGTCATCCAGCCCACAGCAATATCATTTATAAGCAACATACTAACAAGGTGTCCTGCAGAAAATTCCAAAACAAAAAGTCAGATTCAGTAAAGCAAGGGAAATAGTAAGTCTTTGTGAAATCTTTCAAACTGATTTCTTTGAGGACTGCTTACTGACAGCTGACACAAAAGAATAAAGCTTGTAATACCAAAATACTTTAATTGTATTTACAGTTTGTCACTTTTAGTACCAAAACCTTCCAAAATATACTCCCTGAACCTAGAATGCATGCAGCTTATCTCTTGGCCTTTATATTCTCTTCTTCAAAACACACCCCTTCCTGCACTGTCACCAACAGTGACTCATAACAACCTAATGAAAAAAATTAAAACCCCAAGAGTAAAAAAAACAAGGAAGACAACTACTAATCAAACATTGCATACGCAAACAATTTTATAACCCTGTTTTACACAAATCTGTTTTCTGTAGGTCTCTCATCCATGAGGTACTCTTTATTTTTCAGACTAGGACTAGGCACCTTAGCACTAATACCCATTACCATTGATGGAACAAACTGCAAAGTGATATTTGTTCTCCATGTCTTGCTTGACCTCCAGATTGGCTGATTAACCTTTCCGGAGCAAAAGCTTTTTGCACTGGAAGTAGGCAGCCCAGCCAGAGTGTTAACCCTGACTCAGGAAAACGTCAGCTCAAGAGGATAAATCTCTATGGTGATGGAATTACTGGTCTCTCTAAGAATGGTAGCTAGCCCTTTTCCATTGCTATTATTTTGTGACGAGAACCAGAAATCAATTAAATAATTTCTCTCCTGTGCTAAATATTCACTGTTTGCAACCTACCTTGCTGCTACCTTAAGCGAGATCTGATTTGGAGGTCTTCAAAGGAACTATTCCTAATTCTTTCATTAAACACCTCTGAGATATCCTGTTCTTTGTACTTCATTTATAAACACCTGAAGTAAAAATATTTACATTATAACTTAACTGTTCACTCTGTGCAGTAACCTTGGGCTGACAATCCATATTGTGTGCTGTGTTTTTTTAAATCCCATTTTGTTCAGCAATTGTTCAATACACAATGGTTTGACAGTCCAGCTGCAGCCAAGAAGCACACCACAAAGCTGAGGAAAAGTGCAGGCACCCAAAAACTGATTCTCTGGCCATCGTCATGCCACTGCCCAGCTAGCAAGGCCAATTACCTAGTCCTTTTCAGTAAGACCAGCTGCCAAAATCTCCAAAAGGTCAAAAGATATGCTGGGAATGGCAGGGATGAAGGGAAGTCTTTATGACTTCAGCCACCATGAAGAGTTGAAGTACAGCAGCTGTTGAGTTAAAGCTTTACAACCATGGAGAATTTTTTACATGCTGAGATAAGCCTCCAAAATGGCCAAGGATGAGAACTCACCTCTCACAACATCAAAGGTGTTGTATCTGGGGTGATTCCTTTGAAATGGTGAACTTTGAAAGGAAAAAGGTGAAGGGCTAATTCAGTCTGTATTACAAGTAGCTTGCTTCTCTTCACTTCTGCAGCTATATATATACGCATTTTCACATACTTCTAGCACACTCATTAAAGCATATTTCCTACTAGGATATTTAATACTGTTTATCAAGAGCAAGGTCAACAAGGGAAGCAAGATTAGATATTTCAAAAGATATGTTCCCTTCTGTTGCCATAACAAAGAAAGGTACATTAAATCAACACTGCTAAGCTGAATTCAGATTTCAGCAGCCCTCCTTGCTGAAGAATCACACACACACACAAACACCTCCTCACCCCATAAAGCCCCTCTCTTGTTACAGAATAGGCTATGGCACTCAGGCTTACATCATACCCGTACATGGCCTTCCCTTAGCAACCCCCTTAACTTTATTGATTCTATAGTTGATTCTTATGGCAACAAGCTCTATTCTGACTGTTTATAAACTTTTAAAAGGTCGTCAAGAAAACAGAAATAAAAGCTGTTTTTCTGGACTATTTTTGTGGCACGTAGACCCATGGAAGATATTGGGAGAAAAACAAAAATGCAAGAAGGAAAGACAAAACCCAAAAATCCCAAACTGAAAAAGAGGGCATGTCTTTGGCTGTGGTGGCATCACCTGTATTCTCTTCTCTGCTCTGCCATAAGCTTTCTCAGTGACTTTGGATGCAAACTGGGTCTCCCACTAGTATGTGCTCTTTCAAAAAACTCCCCATCTCCAGTTCTGTGGACTTGACCTTAAAAATTTTATTTTATAAACTGTTTTGTTGTTGGTTTTTGTTTTTTTGGTTTTTTTTTTTAATCCAGGGAAGAAGTCATGGATTACTTTTTAAAAAGAGTGAAAAGAGAGAGAAATAAATGTAAGCTTAATGTTTAAAAAAATATACTATTTGCAGGCAGATGTTTGCAGGATTTCATCATCACCTGGCAGAGAAACCTCTCCCCCTGCTCTGTAGCTGGGACGATACCTGAGTTAAAAGTGCACTAGTACCAGTAGTACTCCAAAAACCAATGATTTGGCTTTCTTCAGATCTGTTCCAAAGTTCTGACCTGAAGCCCAATACAAGTTACTACAATATCACATATAATATTCCTGTTCCTATCACTCGAAGCTGATATTCCTTTAACAGCACTGCTTAATTATATCCTGGTCCCTCCTACACACACAGAGTCCTTCTTAATCCCACAAGAAACACAACAGCAAGTTTGCAATGTAAGCAAAGAGTAGACTATGTGGTGGCCAATTTCTTTTTCTGAGGTTTTTCTGGGAGGTATTCCAACTTATGTGATGCACAGGACCCCTTCTTATCTTTGAAAGGAAATATCACTTAGCAATATTTACATTTTGAGACAAGGAGCAGCTAACTAAATATCAACTTTTTAAAATAAAAGAACAGCATTTCCTCTGTTTTATCTGAGTTACTCAAAGGCAGCTCCTCCTATCCCTTGTATTTTTATTTAGAGGTCTCAGTAAATGATTTGATACTATTTTAGAAATTAAAATAACAGATAGTTTTATACTATCATTTGAATGAGATCTGTGAGCAAACTACTGCATTTCTTGAATAGCATGAATATTATCCTTATGAATGAATCAACTATTTCCAAATATGGATTGGAAAATTTTCAGCTACCAGATATTTGGAAAAGCAAGCACCAAAACAAGCTCAGAAGTCCTATACACATGTCTAAGACTCAGGAAAGTATTCCATCCAGTCAGTCACTGGATTTAGACTCAGTCATTTCTCCGAGTCACTCATTTCATTGCTATGCTTCACTTATTTTGGGTGTGGACTGAAAACAGCTGCACTTAGTTCCTGAAAACTCAATGATGTGAAATTCTCACACTCCAAAGCAAAAGAAATTAAGAAAAATATCACAGTTTCTGTCTCAATGAGCCCATGTCCTCTATGCAGCACCTTCTTTCCCAACTCTGCTTTTGCTGTTGATGTACATGGCAAATGCCTGCTGCCAGCCCGTACTGCCCATCTTCCAAGCTTTCCAAGTTCTACTTCTCTGCTCTACTCAGCAAGAAATATTCATCACTGGATTTTGCACTGATGCCTGCCACCATAGACTTTGAGGTCTTGCCTCTGTTAGCCATGTTCTCTCATTAAGGCTCCCACAAGAAACAAAAGCCTCAAAAGTCTCTTTTCTTCCTGCTCTTTTCATAATGATGCCCTTCATTCTCTGTCCATCATAGCTCATACTTCATCCATCTTTTTCCATTATAAGATCAAAATCTTAGCATTCCAAAACTGCATCCGAACAAAAGACTCTCCAGATATGAATACCATCTCAAATCAATTACCAGGGCATTCATTCCTCACAATAATATCTCTAGTATATTCTTTTACTGTTGAATTAAAATATTACACTGCTGACATGCTTTCAGAGTTTATGGACTTGTAATGGGGAAAGAAAACACATCACTCTCAAAGTTCATCACAAGAATCATGTTTTTCAAGTTCCTTAAAACTTAAATCCTGAGCAAGAGGAACAAGGAGCATCTTTCTTATTACATGTGTACACTGTACATAACACAAAAAAAGCAGACAAACCCACAAGGTGTTGCCAGAATGCAGTCATCATCAGGCAAAATCAAATTCAGTGTTAGGAGAATGATATTTCTATCAGAGAAAATTAGAACTGCACCTGAACTTAGCCCTCTTTGAATCACTTTACTCCAAAGCAAATGGAAACCACAGAGAAGACTTACCTCTTAAGAAAAGCAGCAGGTACAACAAACCATCAGCAACCAAGCATTACCTATCATAATTAGCAGTTTTAAGATTCAGAGGTTTTTTAATTAAGGGGTGGATAGTTTCAGTTTTAGAAAACTAACTAGAAGATTCAATGAAAGCATCTAATAACTGTTTGTTCCAGGAATCTTCATTGAAGTATATTTTAACACTTTGATTATTCTTGAAAATATGTTATACATGATAAATGTTTAAAGCAGTCAAGTGCAAGCGTGAACCCATTTTTGTATCAGATTTAAAATAATCCATCCCCTGCTATAAAACATAAGCAAGATTATGCAGTACTTCAACAATTCAGGTAACACTGCTGTGCTGACAACTAAACCCAACTTGCTCTTTTCTAAATACCTTCAAAAATGTTTAACACATTCCAGGCTGTACAGTCATGCATGTCAACTAGGATTGGGTATAAAACACATAAAGAAATATATGCAGCCTCCAAAAACCACATGCTTCATGATTTATTCTCCCGTATCAAATTTTATTTCATTTCTTGCCTCTTCCTACTGTTTCCTGCATCTAAAGCTAAAGCCCTACACAGCCAGGCTTCTCCCTTAACTCTCCTACTCCTAATGAAGTTTTGGTCTCCTACTTCTAATGAAGTCCTTGGGCACCATATCAACACCAACAACATGAAAGCAAGTACTAAAAATGCTGATTATAGGCATGTTTATCAGACCTCTGAGCCCAACATCCACTAACCACAGCCTTCCCTGACATTGCCAGTATCTCTTTGTAGGCAGCCAAAATGATATTACAGAGGTGCTGCAAAGACCACACCATGAATCACTTTGTTAGTTCTCACAGCTGATGTGTTTGGCAACACAGGAGTGCAGCGAAAAGTCCTACACTGAACCAGCTGACACATGGCTCATGACGCTTTGTCTGTGTTAGAAAGGCCTCATGGTTAGCACCAAGTAGTTAGGCATTGATTTACTGTTTTTAAGTCTGTGCTCCAGATGAAAAAGCAAGCATTGAGGAAGGATCATGGATAATTTTCTGAACAGCACTTTACACTTCCCTTCTGAGCAGAGAAGCATGCTTAGTTCATACTGAGGACGGGTGCATTGCTCCAAAATGGGCTAGCAAAAATACACTTATTCATTTATAGACTGTATTATTCTTATTACATGGAAAAAATTATAAAGGAGCTCTCAGTATTCAAAATCTTTTCCTGAAATTTAACCTTTCAGGTGAACTCAGAAGCAACTTTAAATTTGCCACATGATATGTCTTATATATTTCAGGTATTCAAACTTCACATATGTTCTAGACTACAAGAAAAATTAGTTTATCCAGCCCTTCTCCCTACCATATTTTAACAAATAGTTTTAATATATTACCTTTATTCACTGTTATCTAATATTTAAACTGTTATTAACTTCTATCATTTAATGTGGTTTCACATTTCCAATACCAGCCAATAAGATATAGCTCTTCTATGCAAGTTACATTCTTATTCCTGCCAAATTGCAAGTTTTACTAGAAAATTCCAAAGAAAAAAACAACTTTTTATGACAGTCAGGAAGAAAACTTTTTTTTTTTTTTTTAAAAAAGAAAGTTGTAAAAAGCAACAGCCATGGGCTATGATAAAAAATAGTTTGAAAATTTTTCGTATGGTATTGTGAATGCTTTTTATATGGTATGATGAGCATTATAGTCTACCACTATAGCCAACTTCTATATTGAATGTTTACCAGAAACTTCTCAGAAATTAAATCAGAACTTGATCCAATTCCTGATGAAGTAATACAGATTAGTTTTGAAGACAAGACAGCTTTCTGCATACATGAATACAGGAAAAGAGTCCAGTGTATTCCCAATGGGCAATCTAAGCAGTAATAAGCTTAAATTTTAGCAAGAAGGATTTGGTCTAGACATTAGGTAAAACACCAAAGCTTAGGCTAATGAAATACCAGAGAAGATTGCCTGCAAAGGTAATCGGATGTTTGTCACAGAAGCCACTGAAGACAAGCCCCCAGCAGGATTCATTGTTCTCAGTGATCATCTACATTCAAAGAGAGGGCCTCCAGCAGCTCCTGCTGCTTTCCGACAGCCAATCTTCCTGGGAAGCTATGACGCCAAGGAGCCGTTTTACAAATAGAATTACTGAAACATACTATCTATGGATTCCTAACCTACAATTCCTAATGCTTCTTTCTCTGCTTAGCTGACTCTCTCTCCTGTGTGCCAAGTGTCTTTCCTTCTCCTTGTGTTTCCCCCAACACTTCATGCTGAACTAGCCAAGTGGCAGCACATGCTTTGACCAGTCTGAAGCTACCTGTGCACACTGCTGCTTGACCAGATGACTGCTAGTCCTGGGAAAACAGAGTGCATGATTATAACCTCCTTTACAATGGAGAGATTATTTTGACTTTCTGTAGATATCTGTCTTCTTTTTCTCTTTTTCTGTTATCTCTATTTCTGCTGGCCCTCCAATCAGATATGTGGAAAAGGGCTTTAAACAAATAGCAGTTATCTGCAGATAAGTGAAGGAACTGAAAGGTAAACATAAAGACAAATATTACATTAGCCTTGTTAAAAATGGACTTTGGATTATCCTCAGTGGGTATACTTTGCTAAAACCTTTCAATATTTTCAAACTAAAAATTAAAAAAAACCCCCAAAACCAAAACCATAAAAAACTCATAAAAATCCAAGGAAATTTTATGACAGTGGATTTCCTTATGAAGTTTCTGTAAAACACAGAGCCTTAAGTCATCACATGAATCACTGACAATTTAATCAGCTTCTGCAAGTTTGTCATCCTTATCAAGAGTTGAATTTAAGACTTTCAAAAAGTTCTTTCACTCCATTTATGAACTGCTGCACCTACTGATTCAGCCACCCACACTACACTTTAGACTACCAGAGATTCAGCTAAGAATCCAGAAAGTTAATATTCAACGTAGAGGCTAAATGAGCTCTGACCAATCTATAGGTCTCAAGATGGGGGAGCTTTAGGAAATCCTGCTCTAAAATGGAGCACCATCAGGTGAGAGCTCTGTTTGCCCAAATGCAGCAAACTTCACAGATATTTTTGAAAACCTTTATGTGAACAGCAGTGGGAGAACCCATACATTACAATACAGCGAGCAGGTATAAAATCCAGTGCTAGATTCATCTCATCTATCCTAGAGCTCTCCTGGAAAAAAACCTTAGCCTGTTAACATGCTCAGACCAGGAGCTATTTTTTAAGATAAAATTATTTTGCATGCACACATGTGGCATGTAATAGGGACAGCTTTATTGAACCTAAAGCTCTGTAGATCACAATCTGCTCTTTTGCCAATTTAAATGAATACTGCCTTCAGTGGTAATTAACCCATCAGTTTAAAGTTCTTGGAATGAGAGGTCTTCAAAACTTATTCCATTAAGGTCTCAAATCCTCAAAAGTGTGAGCAGTGCACTTCCTGATTCTTCTGCAGAATGAAACAATAGCACCAGCATTGCATATTCCCTGGTTTTCAGTCTTTTTATTACCTACATAATTTATGATATATCGGATGATGTTTTTCCAGAAAAGCCAGTGTTGAGGTTTCTCAGCATCTCTGATTTACAAACAAGTGCAAACAAGTGCAACAGTAAATAGCATGTTAGCTATTTCTTCTAGCTTCTTTGGAAGTAGTATTTTTTATCAGCTTGAAACAAATAGTGACCCTTTCAGGTGAAGAACACCACAAATGTTACACTGTTATGGTTTTTTGGCTACAGTCTGAAAAAACCTTGAGACTTTTTCTAAGAAAAGGAAAGATTTGTCTGTCATTGAAAAGACAAGGGCAAAGTGTTCAGTACCCCATAATCTGAATACCTGGTACAATGTTATTCACCTGCCTGAAAATTTGTGGATAACGATTGACATTTCTGAAAATGAGATCAACGTACTTGCAATACCTCATTTTCTTTTCTGTTCCTTGACTTTTACTGACATCCAGTGGAGACACACTCAAACCTCTTCCAGGGATTAATACCAATTCGTTTCTTGTAAAACACCTCTAGGTCAAGTTACCAGTGGAATGGAAAACCTGCCTTGAATGTATCTGGTTTTCAGAAGGCCCTTCCCTGCTATGTTCACAATACACATTCTTTTACAAATTCAGTCCTTAAAAATGTTTCATTTCAAACACTATGTATTTCCAGTTCTGACAAATCCATTTTCATGGTTTAGTTGCTGTTGCACTGGTACAAATCCATATTTTCCTCCTTCTTCATCTTATCAACCTACAAATATAGGAAAACAGATCAGAAACAACGCTTGCTTCAAAGACCGTGTCCTCATCACTGTCAAATGAAGCCATCTCTGTGCTCTTATTGTAATTTGAAAGAAGGCCAGCATATTATTTTTGTATGTGTGAACTCTGCTTACCGACTGGAGGAATTTGTGTATACCATAATTAAACCCCACATAAGTACATACAAAACATGTGGGATCTATTAACAGGAATCATCTTAAGAATAAGTGGAAATTAAATTATGTTACCTGAGCTTTTTTCTTATACTTCTCAAATAACAGTAGCTCCTAGAATCCACACTTGTTACTGACAATTTAAACCCCAGCAATCCAACAAAGTTCAATGCAGTGGATTCAGTCATGCTGAGATGCTCAGCAGCAAAATGCAAACCTAAAGCCCACACTTCCATATCCTATCCACACTGCTGACTGCTACTCAACAGTCACTCCAGAAAAGCAGAGGCGCTCTGAGATTTACATCACCTAAGATGTCTACAATCCTTTCAAGAGAATGAAAAGGGAATCATCTCCAGACTGGAGAACATATGTTGGCTACAAACTTAAATACCCATATTTAAAGGTGCAGCATGTTCTTCCTGAATATGCGCATGCAAATCTGACTTAGATTACAAGAGAGCTCTGGACAAGGAAGCTGGAAGCTAGCACAGCCTTATATGAAAAGCCTTTACTCTTTTACAGCCTTCTAAGACAGAAAAACACAACAGAGCTCATTACCCATGGTGAGTCAGGTTTTACCATGGAGGTATGCTCTTTGCCTAGGCAGTTGTTAATTAACAGCAGGAGTAGGAGACAATGTTCTTTCAAAACATCTTTTTTGTTTGTTCTCCAAATACATAAAATGTTTGCATATTGGACAGGTAGGTTCAGCCTGAATTTCTCAGGTAAGCATGTTTCACCTGGAAACCTAGGTTTCAAAACATTCATATAGCTTACAGTGCTATATGAACTGTTCAGAATTTGGATCAAGCAGCTAGCAACAGTGGACATGATAGTTCCCACAATAGTGCTGGCAGAATAGGCAGCTCACACTGTGTGAGATACAGGTCTGGTAAATGAACAGCAATAGGAAAATTGCAATTGTCCTTACAGTGAAATTACTGTAAGGCGAACTGACAAGGGTGGGTCCCTCACTTTCTCTCTTAAAAATATTAAAATATAGAACAACCATAGCAATATCAAAGATGGACTGAACCAATTAAATACTACTG
The DNA here is from genome assembly GCF_017590135.1 of Pyrgilauda ruficollis. Lineage (NCBI taxonomy): Eukaryota > Metazoa > Chordata > Aves > Passeriformes > Passeridae > Pyrgilauda > Pyrgilauda ruficollis. Next base: position 798,734 of record NW_024513099.1, on the reverse strand, counting down.
ATAATCTCCTCAAATTCAGGCAAAATTGACTTAGGGTCATGTGTCCAACCTGTGAAGTTCAGTTGCCTCTGAAGAAAAAGTAATTTTACTAGATTCCCTCATCTCAATTCCAGCAAGGAAAAAACAAGTGGGCAGTATAATTATTCTTGTGTGTTTCTGCAAACGCAAGAGCAAGAACATGTTCTCTGAAATACGTAATCACTCCCAAGACAGTGTCCTGGCACGTTTCAGATAATCCGTATGATCTGCTGGCCTGTACCTCAAATAGGAATGCCTTCTTAGTTTGTTTTCTTTGGCACGTTTGATTTTAACTCCTGCTTTAAAGGACAGCAAAATTTGCTCTATTCCAAAGTACACATAGGCATAAACACACCCCACCAAGAGTTTTGCATGTATGCAAGAGCAGAAGAGGTTGCACCAGAACCACTAACATGTTTCATGATGCTCAGAGTTCAAGAAGGACAGCTTGGGCAGCAGAGAACCAGCCCTGAGCCTGAAAGCTGAAGCCAGATGCAAGTTGAAAATAAGGTGCAAACTCTAAACAGAGGAGATAATTAATCACTGGAATAGCTACCAAGAGAAGCAGCAGACTCTTCACCCCTTGGGATCCTTGAATCATGTCTGAGCACTTCTCTGGAAGATGTGCTTAGCCAAACAAATGATTCTTGGTATAGGACAGTTGAGATGGGTAACACGAAACCGCTCGTATTACAAAACAAATTGTGTACGACAATCAAACATCCCTGCTGGCCTTATGTCTGGGATGATTCTGTGAATCACAACTAAGCATCTCTATAGGCTCAGGACCTTAGACTGCACCTTATTCATGAAAAGGGAAATGTTTTCATATTTGTTTATAACACACTATATGCATAAGCATGAAATGTAAAAAACTTTACTTCCATGGCTGTTGGGGAAAAACATGGCTAATCAGTTTAGTTTTTCCCTGACTTTTATGAAGCATATTGGAAAAAAAAAATGGGGTTTAAATAACTCAGGAAAAGATTACTTTGCTCAATTCCACAATTTCACTTAAAATTAATGATCTCTATTTACACATAACACTATTAAAAAGTTCATTTTACTAAAAAACTTTCAATTACTTCAACTATTAAAAGCTACACAGATATTTCCATACCTCTGGTTTTGTAGTGCTTACATACCAGGAAATTTTCAGCCTTATATACAAAACTTGATGTATCTAAATTCTAAAGGTTTGGCAAACCTATCTTCTCACATTAGCCTTACAAATTGGGGCTTCACATGGATGCTTTCACTAAAAACACCCTATGTTCCTTGTCCACCAAAAAGCTCCTCTATTAAAATCTTAATATACTCTGCTACTATAGTAATTTTTTCTTTCTTCCTGGAGTTTTATCTCCAGTCACTTCTCCTGGCAGTTTGGGAGTTTTTCATGATGTTACAGTTAATAATTTAATCCTGAATCATTTATTCACTTGTTGAATAATAACAAACATTTTTGCGCTTGGATTAAACCAGCTTTGAAGTTTATTTATTTTTTGTGAGACAGAGATGATGAAAGACAAGGAAATTTCCAATATAAGAAATCCTCTTTCTCATTTCTAGTCTGTCCTTGTATTGAAACAAAAAATATGCCACTCACACATATGATGCAATTTGTTTTGAGCTATTACAAGAGTGAAGGGCAATCAAGGGCTGGACTCGCAACTTTTGAGAAGTTGTCACCCATATCTTCATATCAAACTGGTGAGAGACTGATCAAAGGACTCACACATACACATTGTGCTTCAATCTCAATACCCACTTCAAATCCTTTATACTTCCCAATGTGAATTGAATTTATTTATTTTCTGTTTCAGAAAAAATATCCAAGCCTCTAGTCATGGAATATCCATTGAAACATCCCCTACTAGAGCCATTCTAAAATATTAGATACACAGGGGAAAATGGTCATATTACATCACTCACACATGGGAGTTGGGATCTACACATTTCAGACCTCTGTCAAACTAGGACAGCTTCTGCACAGGAGAGTGCAAACTCCCTCCCCCAGAGCATCCTCCATTAGTTTGGAAAATGGAAATTTTCAAACTTTCTCAGCAGAGAATCTAAGTCTCCTATTAGACTTAGAGATGGAAAGGAAATTCTTAATTAGTCCTGATGATTTTACCCAATTGCCTTCCCCTCCTCAGTTTCAGTGAAAACCAAGTCCAGAACTTGACTCCAATTTTCAAGTTGTCTTAGGCCAAGAACTTGGAAGAAAGTAGTATAATTTCACAGAAATGAATCTTTGAAGGAAAGAAGTCAGTGTATAAAAAGCAGAAGGAAAGCCTCCCTTTGTCAATTTAAAAAACAGAGGTTTTTCAGCTTTAATACAGAATTGCTGAAAATTGTGATATTTTTAAACACACACACGACTGGAACCCTCAAGGGTCTGACTTATTTCTTGCTATTGCTCATCTTCCTAATTTTTTTCTCCAGATGCAACTTGGACATCCTAATGCAACTCCCATTTCAGTAACACTTAAACTCACACTTTGGGGTGTGTGTTTTCAAACCCATTTGTCCAAATGGAGGGATTAAATTCCTTGAAATCTGGCTTAGCTGTACTGAAGCAGAAGTAGAAGTAAACCTTCCTAACAAGCTTTTTACATAAATAGTCAGCTTTACAGTTTCAGTCTGCAGACTGAAGGAGGGATGGATAAAAAGCAACAGGGAATGAAAAAGCAAAAACCTTTAGGCTGAAGTTTACACTCTTATTGACTCTTAATTGGCAAAGTCAAGGCTCAGGAAGAGCATAAACAGCTCATGAAAGGTGTACAAACTGTACTGGAACATCACAAGCAGGTAATTTGTCTCCATCAATATTTTCTTTTGCACATATAAATCATGCTAGCTCCTTTAGGACACTGCAAACTCCAGGTAATTGCATACACCACCAATCCACACATGCTTCAAAAGCCAAAGGAAAAATGCATTGTAGGAAAAAAAAGTAAGAGAATAACATGTCTTGAATGTATCACAACAAATTCTGGAGAATGGAATATATCCCTACATAGTATACCTCAAAGCATGGACAAGTTAGGTAAATATCTGTCTTTGAAGAGGCTGAAGAATTTAAAACAGACTAGGAATGTTCCACAATAGTTGTGCAGCATATTACAAATATTTCTTTTAAACAGTTCAAGATTTTGTAACAGAACAGCCACAAAAACCAGTATGTTCTTTTGTTTAAAGATTTGTTTCTAAATTGCTTCAAAAAGTTGAAATACCTTAATGTTGCACCATTGTGAACTGAAATCAGTATGATAAACACTTATAAATTTGCAATAGTAGGAAAGAAAATTTTTTTATAAAACCAAACTTTTTTCTTTCTTCAAAACCCAGTAGAAATCCAAAATTTAAAAATTTTATTGACAAGTTTTCAAAGGGGATTGCTGCCATGAAAGGTGCTTCATATTGTTGGCTTGTAGATTCAGTTTCCTTTTCTATTACCTAACTGCAAAATATACTACTTGGAATATTTTTTAAAAATGTTGTTCTTATTTTGTTTACTTATTATGTTTATGGTGTGCATAAATATGTATAACATCCTTGATTTTGAGGAAAGCAGTCTAATTTAAAACAGAAGATTTAACTTTCACTGCCAGCCAGTGAGAAAAGTTAAAAGCCAAACATTACAAGGAGATAAATAGCTAAAAGTACTGCAATTGCAAAGTAATTTTCCCCTCCTGAGGACAATAATCTGTATGTCTTAAATTTCTTAATAGAAGTAAATTTTAAATAACCTGCTTTAATATCCTCCTCTCAACATATTGGTACACAGTGCAGCATTTTTATCATAGCTGTTATAACTGTATATTTATCATCAAGTCCCAGTTCCCAGAGTCAGGTCAGTCAGGTGAGTTATAAGATTGAACAGACCCTTAAGAAAATAGCAATTTCTGGCTCCAGTATTTGCAGAGAAACAAACAAGCAAACAAACAAAACCCAGAAGCCTGGTTCTGTTACATCCTAATGACTCAAAACTCCAAAATATGTTATCATATGCATTATGTTACTCTTAGATCACTTTAAAGATCCCTCTACTTAGTTATAAGCTCTTGGACGATGGCAAACAAGCACATGGTCTTCAGACTAATTCCCAAGTGGATCTCCCAAAACCCAAGAGATTACTGTCAACACATTAATGAAATATCTGTATAGCAGAAAAATACTTATAACTAGACAGACAGATATAAATCCTATCATTTCTCTAGATGTTTATATAAATGTGTAGGGAAAAAATTAGAAAATAAGGGTCTTTGTTACTTGTAACAAATCGTACTGTTACAATTACTACAACTGCTTCTTCTGACAGAAATAATAATGCTCCTGAGAAATTACTGTATCAGAACTATTTGAAAATTAAGCACATTCATGTTGTCCATTTCCCAAAACTCTTGGAAGAACTGGTTTAGGCACTGGCTTCCCACCCACATACCAGATGCTTCTTCCTTTAGTTAGGGATTTGAAATCCAACAAGATTGGTATTTGACTCAAATGCAGTCACTGCATATTTTTGAAGTTACTTCACTGAACAATAACTGCATTTGTCTTTCTTACATTGTGGTGCCCAAAGCAGAGCAGAGCCCTGCCTTCAAGGGACTCAACAGTTCCTCCCAATTTTTTATCATCCACAAACTTGCTTAGTATCCCTTCCAGTCCTGTGTCCAAGTCATTTATGAAGATGTTGAAGAGCACAGACTCAAGGATGGAGCCCTGCAGAATCCTACTAGTGACCTGAACATATATTTTACACAAGCTGGAGGGAGAGGAACAGTCTTTAAAGTTAAAGAAAAGCACATGTGAAGCAACTCCAAGATTATTCTGCTTAGCCCCTAGCTGGCAAATAACACCCCATATCTATCAGGTTTAACATGAATTAAACTTATTTTGTAAATCATCACAAGAGAGTGGAGGCCTATTGCACCAGTGAATTTGTGCTGGCTTTGTCTGGGGTGGAGTTCACTTTCTCTGCAGTGGCTGGTATAGGGCTGGTACTGGATCCGTGCTGAACACAATGTTAATAATATAGAGATGTTTTTGTTATCACTGAGCAGGGCTTACACAAAGCCAAAGCCTTTTCTGCTTTTCCTATGGCCACACTGGTGAGGAAGTTGGGGGTAAATGGGAGGTTGAGTGGGGATACAGCCAGTACAGGTGACACAAAGTGACCAAAGGGATATTCCAGACCGTGTGACATCACGCTCAGTATAAAAAGTGGGGAGAAGAAGGAGGAAGGGGGTGACATATGGAATGCTGGCATTTGTCATGTGCAGTGCCAAGGAGCCACTGCACATGATGAGGCCCTGGAGGTGGCTGAACACCTGCCAGCCCACGGGAAGCAGTGAATTAATTCCTTGCCTTCCTTTGCCTGTGTGTGTGCTTTTGCTTCCCTATTAAACTGTCTTCATCTCTTCACGCAAGGTTTTCAGCTTTTACCTTTCTGATTCTCTCCCCGATACTGCTGGTGGGGAAATGAGAGAGCAGCTGAGTGGGGCTTGGCTGCTGGCTGGGGTTAAACCACAAGAGAGGTAAACTCTAACCCTTGGGTATGCCTTCAGCTGGTTTTGGCTATTACAACTACCTTCAGAGCAGACCTTTATGCCACTGCAGTTCATCCCCAGGTTTGTGCAGAAACTGCTGAAGGAAGGAAGGAGTCACAGTGGGGACAGCTGAACAAATGACTGATGTGAGGTTAGAAAATGCACCTAAATAATTTAAATTTAACTCAGAACAACACAGTATTCAAAGATCCCCTGAGGAACACTGCTCCAAGTCCTGCAGAAGCTCTGCTTTCACAGCATTCTGAGCTGCAGATAATAGAAAGCAAAAGAGTTTTTAAAATGTTTTACACAGTAGAGATGAGCTCAGAATAAGGGACTGCTTCAGGATTGCAATTTACCATCTAATGCAGCTCTTGAAGGACATTCAGCTAGAAATTTGAATAAAAGAAACTGTGCAATCTGAAAATTAAGAATTAAATAATCTGCCAGAGCTTATTAGTGATGATGTTGGTAAGTTGTTAAAGTTCAGCTAAACTTTAAAGACATGATGAAGGTGGCTCAGGGGGAGTATGTACTATTATGCAAAATTAAGCACGAAATTTCAAAGCCAGTAAGTCTGAGTGACAAGTTGGTTAAGTTAATTGCAAGCAAAAATGGAGCTCTAAAAATTACAGGGAGCATAAAACTACAGCATTGTTACTTCTAAAAAGAAAAATCAAAGGAATGTAATGATGGTACTTGAAGTGCATGAAGGAATAATGAAGCATAAATAGCTAGGAATATTAAGACTAACAATAAGAGCTTTTTAAACATATTGGAGGCTTAAAAATGCTAGAGAACATTTAGTTCCATAAATAAGGTCATAGAGTAAGGAAATATTTGCTATTTGGAAAATAATTACAGAATAATGCATTCCTCTTTCATATTTCAATTTCTTGAACAGAATATTCTCTAATGTAAGACCTTAGAGAGCACACTGTGGCCAGGAGAAATTCAGAGCGAAGGAAGAACCTAATACTCTTGTTTAATGCTAATAAATATCTCACTTGAACTTGCCTTGCATTTTCCATTGCTTTAAAAAGGTGAAACTTCTTTTAAGAGAAAAAGCTTCAGCACAGCTTGCAACAGAAGCCTGAATCTAGGCAAAAGTTCCCGTTATTTCCACAGCTGCTTGCTGGTCTTGTATTTGCGGGGTTCCCAGATGAAGAAAGGAATGATGAATTTGACTCTATGTGTTGAGAAGGCTAATTTATTGTTCTATGATTTACATTATATTAAAGAATACAAAACTATACTAAACTATAATAAAGAATACAGAAATTATATAGACAGAAGGCTAAAAGATATTAAAGAATTTCGTGACTCTCTCTCCAGAGTTTGACACAGCTGGGCCGTAATTGGCCAATAAGTCAAAAACAATTCACATGAAACCAATGAAACAACCACCTGTTGCATAAACAATCTCCAACTACATTCCAAAGCAGCAAAACACAAGAGAAGCAAATGGGATAATATCGTTTTCCTTTTTCCCTGAAGCTTCTCAGCTTCCCAGGAGAGAAATCATGGACAAGGGGATTTTTCCAGAAAATATGACAGTGACATGCTGGCACAATGAATATTCATTCAGAAAGGAATATATTAGGAGCAATAGTAAATAACCATTTGTAGATCACAACATTAATCTCAGTGAACCTTGTCAAAGCCTTTACTAAAATCTCTAGACATTCCCTCTTCATAAGCATGCATCATTCTCTGCATCATCCCTAATCAATAACACAGGAATAGAAGATAAGGACTGTATGCCCCAGATTGCAGTTATTTCAGTCTTGCTTATTAGTGTTAGAACAAAAAAAAAACCCAAGCCAAACAAAAATTCTTCCTGCTGTTTCACTTCCTTCAATGCTTCCTGGGTACAGTCAATCACTGCCTGCTTTCAACCACCAACTCCTGGGCTAGCTGCACACTGGCAGCACAGAGGCACAGTCAGCTGGTGGGCTCCTGTGCAGGCAGGGACAGGGGATCCCTGAGAAGCAGGGGTGGCAAAGCAGCATGTGTGCTCAGTGACATGAAGGCTACTGTCAAACACACAGACACAATGTCAGAAATGAGGCTGCAAGAAGTATTCTCTCCTAATTTTTTTAATATTAACTATGCCTTTCCCATCAAAGACCTTGATGGTTTGGGGGGTGTTTGGCTTTTCTTCCCTTTGCTTCTGTTTGACAATAAGAAATGCTTAGGTGAAAGGAATACAGTGCATCTTCCCAAGAACTACCTAGAACACAGCAGAATGAAAACCGTTGCCATCACAGGGCTGAGCTGGACAAGACAGACACTACTTAGTCGAGGGGGAAAACTCATTCAAAAATTGGCAAATGCACAAATATTGAACAAAGTCACAGCTGTATGATTTCTTGCTAATCAGCAAGAACACGAGGAGGCAGAGTATGGTGAGTAGCTCTTAGTTAAGAAGAATCAAATGGAAGCAATGCATTTAAAGTAGTAAACAGTTATATGAGTTGCAACAAGCTTTAGTCCATTCTTTTGTACTTGCTAATTTAGCTTTTGGAGAGACAGACAGATCAAGTTTCCCTTGATAATTTTCTTGTCTCTTTTTCCTGAGGGTGGATAGGGCAACTAGTTTTTGGTTTGTTTTTTTCCTAGCATAAACACCTAATAGAATAAACTAACATACTCTGAAAAACAGAGTGGAAAAAACCAAACAACCTCAAACTCTAAAGAAGTAAGAGTGTGGGGTAAATATTGCTTCTGTTGTTCCTCAGATGGGATGGTCCTTGGCTTGTTTCTTTCTCTATGCAACACTGGGACTTGTGGTATCAAAAATGGCTGCTGTATGAGCCATTAGCAGCCAAAACAAAGATTGTCAAAAGTGGAGGAAATTGAGACACTGAACCATAAACATTCCTACTTTAATGCAGCAATTCAAGTTGATCAAGGTTAGTATTTAGGGTGTAAGTGATTCTTTACACAACAAACTATGGAAAAAGTGCAGGATAGTTATGAAATCTACAGGAACATGGTCTTTACTACTTTCCTGCTACTTCTGGTGACAGTATCCTTGTAGTTTATCTGGTAGTATGTCATCAAACACCATGACAAAATTAGTCTAATAACCAAAACACTTGGTCATCTCCTCCTTGTCAGCTCAGCTAGCATGTTAATACACTGGAGAACACACACAATGTACTACATTTTGTGCCTCCTCCTCCAGCTTTTACTTCAGCTATCTACCCTAACACAGAATGGATAAACAGTTTTCTTGCCAAATAGTAGTGGATTAGCCACAGCGGTGGTGACGACAGCACAGTGTACGGAAGGATAAGAGTCACAATAGATATTCCCAAAGCAGTAACATGAGCTGGGATAAGATGGGAATGAAATGTTATCATTCACATGAATATTTACACACTATGGAAATGATGACTAGTATTTGGATTGAGCAGAAGGGCAAATTCAGCGTCACACCAACTTGCAAAAGAGTTCATCTGACCAAGATCATATATGCTGAAATTTGATCCCATAATCCATTTCTCCATCTTGAATACAAGTTACTAAAATTTATTCTATACAGTAAACCAAAATATAAATATTTGAGTAGTCATACTATAATGCCTGTGATTGGAAATATTCTGCTTTTGATATTCTTTCAATCTTGGCCTGATCCTGAGTTCTACTAAATGTGTATTTCATATCTACCTGAAAGCCCTGCCAATTTTCATAGTTCATCAGGACAGGAAAATTAATTGAATTTATAGTTGAGAACAATAAATAATAAAAATAATAAATAATACTGAATAATAATAGCTAAATAATAAATAATAAAACTTATAAAACCACAAAGACTTCAGGATGCCTGGAATAGCTGAAATGAAATCCACAATTTGCTATGCATTAGAAGGAAAAGCATTGTGACATTATATCCATGCTCTTCATGATTTTAAAATTAATGCAATATTTAGAAAATCAAACAGAGTATTTTATGACCTGTTCAATTCTGCTACTTCTGTATATACACATTAATGTAGTAAAATTGTCTACCACTCTATGAGCTGGACCACGTTCATTACATTTTTTACACAGTAAAAACAAATGAAGCACAAAGGTTCATAAGATCTTAAACTTTCAAGCCAGTTTTCAGTCCCACCACAAATTTTCTATGCATTCCAATGGTGAGTTCAGTTTTCTATTAGAAGGCATGAAAAATGAGAACATTGCATGGAAAACTGTGCTTTAGACTGCAAGAAGCTCTTGCACTGCTGGGATGGCAGTGGAAGAAGCCCTGAGAACTCTGTCCAAGGTGTCAGAGAGATCTTCTGGAAGACATGAGACCATAAGTATACAAGCAGAAATATTTTACCTCATAGGAGGAAAAAACTGTTTCTTTCCCTGAAATGTCCATTGATTAATATAATCCCAATTATTTAAAAATTCTTTAGGGACTTTTATGTTATAACATACTACACTATTCCTGAATTAATTGGCTCATAGAATGCTCTGGTTCACAAAACTTCTTGTGAATCTGGAAAGTTTTATTAGGAAAAAATTCTCAACATGTTTTTGAGGCCTATTATTTACTTCAATTTTTCTATATAATTTTCTACCTTTCTCATTACTGGATGTCTTTCAGCTCTTTTCAACATGCCACTTAACCTCTCTGGTGCTTGTCCCTCCTCTCTTAAGACTCCAACAAGTCTGAAGCTTCACTGCCTGGGTTATATTTAATCATAGCTGCCACATTATCTGCAACAACCATCATTAAAAAGGCTGCTGCATTATCCCTAGAAAGGGAGCAACATTTCAACAGCTTTGTGTTGCAAATGCACTCAGGGAGGGTTTCTGCTGCCTCTTGCCAAGCTCCTATTGCTTCACTTTCCCTGCTGGTTCTCCTGCTTTGTAACTCAGGTTCTGAATGTGTCTCTGTTTTGTTCTCATTAGGAAGGCATTTAGTCAGCATTCTTTTCCCCTCATGATGGAGAATTTGTTCCAGGTCACTGCTGAGTTTAGACATTGTCCTTGAAGAAGTAACTGTAAAGAAATTAATGACTGCCCTGTAAGATACCAAACCTTTCCTGCAGGATTCCCCATCCCAACCCTAATGGTTACCCAGTTACCTGGATGGATTTAGAATAACAGAAGAAAGATAAAATGCGAACTGTTCCTTATCTCTCAATATATGTTTAGTAAGGTGTCTTGGGCAAGCTTCCACTAACAAAAATTGTTTGGATCGGAAAGCTAAAAACAGCTGTGCTATACACCCAGCTGTTGATGTTTTCTTACAGATACCAGCTATGTCAGTATGCCTTAAGCTCTTAGTTATTAATCCAGTTCTTAGATATTAATCTTTCTATTTAAGAAAAAAAAAATCACAGAAGCACTCCATCTACCAAAAGTTCAGATTATAACTTAGAGGTGTCATATCTTAATTCACAGAAGAGGGATCTATTTTAAAATAAACACCTGTTTCTAGCTCTCTCCATCTAAACCCATTCTAAGCCCAAATCAAACTGCTGCCGTCTTAAAAAAAGGTGAATTTTCTCTCAAATAGTATAGATTAACAAGGGTGTAGTTTGAAAAGTAAAGTCTTTCGTGCCTAGAATGCATCCTTCAGGAGAATTTTTGGTTGCACTATTAATAGTTCTTCTTGATCAGACAACCTATAGAAAATCACCACAAGACAGCATGAAAAACTGCAAACACTATATACCATACTGTTTCATGTAAGGTGAGGAAACATGAACAAATAATATGGGGGACATCTCTTGGCTGGAGAGCTCCTTGGAAGAGGAAAGGGCAAGAATCATCCCAAAAAGAGAAGCATTATTGCTGAATAAACACCATTGATTGATTTGGGAAGGGCAGTTCTTGTTAGACTCCATATGCTGTGCATGTGAGAGGAAATTCAGAGCAAGAGAATAAACTGGAGGAGTGAAGCCTCAGGATGGTGCCTAAGCTGAGATGCAAGGCATCCAGAATATTCTCCCTTTTGTAGTTTGACATCAATCAACACAAGCCTTCATCATTCAGCAATCTCTCTGCAGTTCTTCTGAACTGAGTTGGTAGGACTTGTGCAAGGGAGCTGAATATATAACCTATTGATCCATGTAGCTAAACGTTTCTTCCCAGCACTTCTGTTAACATGGATGAAACTTTTGCTCTAACTTGTCTCTTCTTGGAGAACACACATCATACGAACGCTCCAAGAATCCATGCCAGCAGGAAAACAACCTCCTCTGTAAATCTGCTTACTTCCATCGACTGACTACTGAACAGAGCCCAATGAAGAAAGAGTTATTTCACAATTAGCTGTGCTCAATTTTGCTTTTTAATAATCCTTACCTTTCAGAGATCTAAGCTTTGACAGTTCCACAGGTCCCCCAAAAGAAAGGAGGATCAAACATGCTGCAGCTGTTTCTCTGCAGCATTTCTCTTCTTCTAAAAGTGTTCTGAAGTTAATTTTGATGAGGTTTGAAAGGAGTAGGCTTGTGCTCCACGCTGAAAACGTTTTCAATTTGACAGCTTTGTCTGTGTGGGGGAGGGAGAAAGATCAGTGATATCTTTAAGTTATGCAATAAAAAGTTAGCTGTCTTCTTTGAATGCAGATTTCTGTTGAAGGTTAAATAGTCCTATTCAGAAAGGAAAGGACTGAAAAGGTGGTTAACATAAGTAAGCTGAAGCAACCTGCTGCTGTCCCTCTGAATAAAGCTGACCTTCTGGAATAGTGGCAGAGGGTGTCGACCTTGTTTTTCTCCCTTGCACCAGCCACCGTGTATCCTTACACGAATATTGTATTTCCAGGCAAACAGCCAACTTTCATGTATGGCAGTACAGAGTAGTGCACAGCGCCAACATTATCTAAAATGAAACTTACTTGCTTTCATAAAGACTTAGAGGACTCCAGCTTATGCTAAGCTTTGCACTGACCAAAACTTTCCCAAGGGATGAACAAAAGATTCCTGGGATCTACAAGGAAAAAAGCATTAATGCTTTTGCAACACATTCCAGAAATCACAGGCCACAAACTATCTGATGCTGTAACTGTAGAAGCTTTGCTGTGGAAAGACATGTCTTTACCTTCTTTCATACAGTGTTATGCCTCTATTTCAGAGTTGTAAGGAGAAGGCAAGGTATGCTTCTAACATATTAAAGAAAACCAGCCAAAGAGAATCCTAAAAAGACTGCACGTTTAAGTTAGTTCTCTTTGACCTTTTCTCATCATCCAGTTAGTTATCTTTCATTTACAATAAGGCACTACTCCTGTCACATTTCACAGATAAGAGTTTCAAGATTATGTGATTTACCAAAATCACAGGCGAAGTTTGTAGCTGAGGCGCTGCACCTGATTTTCAAGGCCAAGCCTTCTCTTTTTCTAGCAATATATATCTACAACCTCATCTTTCTTTCTATTCTTCTCCACAGTTCACTGAGATGAATGGTCTCCTTTTCTTCCCTGCTAGAACAAAGTGCAAACAGATAGTAATGACAACTTCTTCCACTCCAGCAGAAACACTGTAGATCCAGGAAGGAGTCTGGCCATTTTTCCCATCACAACTGATAACCCCTTTCAAGGACCACAAAAAGGGAAGCCAAAGAAGAGCTTTAGAAGCCATAAAGAGGTCATTGCAGGACCACTGCAAGCAAATAAGTGACTCAGACTAATTGCCTGGGGCCAGTGCTTTCCACAGACAGGGTTCCAAAGGAGCTGGCCAGAGCCTGTACCAGATAGTAAGTCCAGCCCAGAGGCTGAGGAGAACAACACTCACAGCCTTAGCCCAAATATTCTACCTTGATAAACCCATGACAATAAAGAAATAGGTCCAAGCATGTCTCACTGTGGTGATCACCTTGGATCAGTCAATGCTAGGAACATTATCAGGATATTAACTGATAAACTTGTGGGAGGACATCATTTTCCCCCCATCACATTTACCGCAGGTCTGGTAGAAAAAGAAAAGAGACATTTGCAGAAGAATCAAATAATCTCTTTCATAACAAAGAGCAATATATTTTTAGGCTTTTAAAAATTATGTTACTTCTACATGTCAACCTTTCAGATTTTTTCTGTAATACATATCTATTTTAAATTAAGTAATTTCATTTGAAAAACTATTGTATTGTGCAGTTACTTCTTTTTCTTACCTTACTTTTATTTTGGACCTTTATCCTGTAGTTAAATAATATGCTGCATTAACCACATTATAGTAAGAGTTGACATGTACATATTTCTTTGTATTTATTTGTCGAAATATTACTCCTGTACCCTAAAGCTATAGTCTTTCTACTTGCTTACTAATCAACACCTTTGATACTTTCTGTCTTCAGCATTATCATTGCCCAAATTTCTGAAGTCTGTCAAAGGCAGAAAAGCATTGAAGAAAAGCATCTCCAGATGCATCAGAGCTCCAATACCAGAAAGATCTGCCATTATTTAAAAGTTACCAATTTATAGAGTACAAACAAGCAGCATTATCTATGTGCAAATAATGATGCACAAAACTCTGAGCAACACAATGTAATTTCCAAGTTGTGCCTTACTGAGTAGGGGTTGGACCAGCTGTCCTTCAGGGGTCCTTTGATATTACAATTTCAATAATCAAAATTTCATATGAATAAGCAAATAAATACTGCAGATTTTTCAGGTTTTCTTGGTTTTGGAGCTTTTTTTGCCACTTGGAAAAATATTTGGGGAGGGAGAATGTTTCCTTTAACTTGTCCAGTCTAATGGTCCTCTAACCACCACCTGTCTCTTTGTCAGAAATCATTCAAACAATTCAAATATAAAATATTTGTAATAACATATATAATAATAACAAATATATCTGTTCATCATATGAACCCATTTCTATAATTTGATGTCTTCTGCTAAGTTTTTCTGACATCCAGAGAGATAACATTTCAAAGGCTGAGCCCAATTATCCCATTGCCTACAAAGCTCTGCAAGAGATTTCAGAGTATGTAAATGACCACTCAAGAAGAGAGGCAACAAATAGAGGCTGGATGAGAAAAAAAATGCACTGATTATTAACTGTAAGTAAAGCAATCTAATACTTTCCTGAATTCTAGAAATAATGATAAAACTGCCCTCGGAAAGAATAAGCCCCTTTCCTATGGTCTAGATATAGTTAAAATTGACACCTAAGCTGTCAGTATTAGTGGAGGAAGAAGAAACCAAAACCATCTGGAAACAGACACAGTTAATCATTAGCTTGACATGATGATGATCAGAAGCTGAATGAGAGAAAATTTTTATTTCCTAGATCTACGAGGCTAGATAGCTAAAAATCTAATTAAGATATCAGGTTTCTATTCAGAAAGTATTTGCAGATGAAATATCAAATTTTAAACTAGATATCGAAGTACATTTTCTTTTACTCTACCAGTCTGTTGAAGTACAAAAACCTAATTGAAAGAAAACGAAAACCTGCTTTTCTGAAACTCTATGTATTCATCTGCAATGTGAGAAATAAATAATCTTTGCTAACATCAGTCAGTCCAATCCACTTGGTCTCATTTAGGCAAACACTTTTTGTAGCTTTTATTGTTCAATGGTCCAGAAAGTGACTTTGTAAAAATATTGTGTAAAATTACATCTTCTTCTTGCATATGTTCATACTCAAAATTAATCTGTTTTACTGTCAGAAAGCAAGTTTCTTCTAACCTGTGATTCTACACCTAGAAGACATACAAAAGCATTTTTATCCTGCTATGTGCACAGAAAAAAGACACAATTACTTTCCATAATTCTGCTGAAGATGGGCAGGAAAGCAACAACAATTTTGTGTGTGCACATGTAACTATTAAGCTCTGTGAAAGCAGAGAGAGAACAACAACCCACACCCATATCTTTATTGTTGAATATGTCAAATAACTAGCAAGTCTAACTGGGAGCTATTTTCAACGAGGAATATATCTGCAAACATCAGGTGTAGCTCACAAATAATTTTTGGAGACAAATCCAAATAGGAAAAATCACATATTATATGAATACAATTCAAAGAGGAACACCTGAAAAATGTATTTTCAGAATGAATAATACTTCAAAAGCATCAGCAAACTTTTCTTCATGACTTACAAAGTTAAATAAAGAAAATGCATTTTAAAATCCTGAATTTGAATTTCCTTGTGCCAAAGCATGCTATTAAATCAATTTAAGGTACAATTAAATTAATTGTGTGTTGATTTCATAATAAACTTTGGGATAGTCAGTTATACCTCCTATACATACAGAAGATTGTGTTGCATACGCAGTTTTATGCCAGAAATATGTATTTAGAGTTGGTTCTGCAAATATAACACAATAAACTATCAAGGAAAGAAATATTTACCTAACCAGGACTAAAAGGTTCTTCATGTGGGAAAAACAGCCTGCTGGTTAAACCTCTGTTCTAATGACAAAAATTATAAAATAAAATCTGAATAAAATGTAGTCAGTGCACATAAGCTCTGACGAGATAATACCACATCTCCAATTGTCATTCTTTTCAACATATTTGCAAAATGAGGTGGAATTTTGAGTTCTTTCTTAAAAGTTCAGCACCTTTCTTATCAGCAAAACAAAACAAAAAAACTCCCCCACAGCTTTTATTAAGCCAGTGTAGCTGAACTTCGAAGAAACAAGATGGAATAAAGAATACTACTGAACACTACTTCACTCATTTTCTGTTCAAAAGTCTTTATGATGAGATTACATAAAAGCTGTACTTTAGAAAGTCAGACAAGGCCTTTAATCTATTTCTTTATACCTCTGACAAGCTTGAATATAACTTTCTTGAACCATGCAGCCCCTTCAAATCAGCCTTCCAAGCAAATTTCTCCTGCCCACACCCTCCAACTAGGTCTCTACTAAAAATAGAAGAAAACCAAAATCTAGTGTTTCTGAGGTAAAAAGAATAATAGAGAAGCAGAAATAAAGACAAAAAGAAAATATGTGTTTTTTATACTTCATGGAACAGCTCACTGAGTTCTCAGTCCCTCAAAGTAAAAGCCCCACTTGCAGTTCCTTCTGCCGACCACTATATGCTACAACTGCACGTACATCTGTTCCAGACTCAAAGTCAAGATGGTTTGGATGTTTTTCAAGTCACTCCATCAGCTATTTTTTTCATTTCCTGTCTGCCTTCTCCTCTCCTGCAACATGCTTTCATGTACATTCACATTTTCTCAAATGAAATATTTGGTTTTCAGAACAATCTCCTGTCCAGGGAAGTTTACTGGAAAGTTCTGCAAATAACTTCTAACTTGCTATATACCTATGATTTAAACAAGATATTTATGAAAACTTTCTTCTAATTCTTCTGAAACAACAAAGAAGAATTTAATCAAGCAGTGACTATGTCAGACTGAGACAAATTTTGTACTTGGTTATTTTGCAGAGAAGCCATTTTTCGTAAACCATTTGAGAAATTAGCTTTCCTATGGAAAAAGCCAATGATTCCCTCTAAGCAGCATGTAACCAGACTGCTGCTACAAAACATTTAGGAAGCATTCATAAGCTCTCTGCTCCAAAAGTATAAAATGTGCTGCTCAGTACCTGGGAATGATCATCTATGCAAATCCAAGTCTCTTTAGGACACTGAAGACCACACCATAGGTGTGTCCATAGATAGTTTCCAAAGGCTATCATGCCTGTAAAAAAAAAGTAACACTTAAAAAAGACAGCTCTGGAGAGTATAACCTTTTCATAGAGGCTGGACAATAGATGAACACATAAACTTTTGCAAAAGTTACCCTTATCGCTTCACACTGTAGTGCATGAGCCAGTTTACAAACACATTGTTTTTGTACAAACACATGTACAAACATGTTTGACAAAGAGCTAAGTCTTGATCCATGTTCCAGAACTCTACTCCTACAATTAAATACTATATTCTGATATTATACGTTTCTCTTACATTCTCAGGTTATATAAATTGCCAGACTTTAATAACTTTTAATTTTTGAATTCTTGTCCTAGAGACAAATGTCACTGGACATTGCTTCACAATTTGGTGTGAATTTGACTCTAGGCTTTTACTTGAGTTTCAGTCAGAAGTATCAGATCCTTAAGGATATAAAAATTATGCTGCTATCAACGTTCAAGCAGTCATGGTACAAAATCCAGAAGAAACACTAAATGCTTTTATTAACTTTACTGTCATCAAGTTTCTTCTACTGAGCAATGAGTGGAGAAAGGCAATACAAGTACTGATAGAATACTTGTTTCCTACCATTAGGAATATTCTCATATTCCCAATCAGATGGATTGGCTCTGTCACCTCATTTTCATAATTATTAAAGAAAGATGCTCCCAATTCCAAATCATCCATATTTTCTTGGCTGACATTTATTATTAATCAGAATTTTCAGGCATTTGCTTCCTGTTCTTGCTTCCTTTCCAGAAAAATACAGTAAACATCTGAGAGAGAGAAAACATATATATCAGAGAGTGAAAAATGATTGGAAAACCAGAGAAAATAATTTTAGCTTACAAGTAAAGAAGACCAATGAAACCCTGCAAGTATTAACCTGTTTCATTCTCTGCTGCTTCTACCAAGCTTCTGGCACCTCTGTGCATGTCCCAGTAAAATCTACAACAAATTTGGCAGCATTTTATTATCTTGGTGCAGGAGTTTTCCTACCAGGAAAGCAAAGATTTAAACATTTTACAGTTAACTTGTCTGCATTTAGTGAAAATTAAATGCTTCATTCTAATAAACACAGAATTTTGAATTCATTACTCATTTCTTTTAGGTTTTAATATTAGGAAATATTTCATGCAGCATTTTGTCAAAACAAAAGCCAAAGGATAAAACAAGATAATAAAAACAGGGCATATTTTCATCAGAATTTTCAAATCACCTTATTTACCACAGTAAATAGATATTTGGAACTACCAAATTATCCTGCAAAGACCAACTGAATTTACAGAACTGAAAATTCACTCTTAGTCTTAAATGTTCACAGCTAAGACAGTTTTGCAGTACAAAATATTACAAATGCATATGAAGGACCATATGATGACTGCAAGCCAGTTCTGATTGTCTTTCTGAAGAACTGAAGCAGCAGAAATGTAAGTTACTAACTTAGGTCAAGAGTCAGAAAATTTGTATCTTACTGCAAAAAATTGGATTAAGGTATCACCCCCTCTACTTAGCACTAACAGTGAGGGATGACAGTACAAATATTTCCCTGTATTTACAGATGTGTAACACATCAGGAGAAGAAATACATAAACTGGTGAAGACTCCTAGCAATAGTTTTGAACTGTGCATGGATCGACAGGCCAGTTTGAAGGGGGCCACAAAAGCAAGTCATGGAAAGGTTGTTTCAAATACCACAATAAAGGAATCTGATGCTCTACTTGAATATCCACAGTGGTCCAAAATAAAAAAAAATATTTGAAAGCCACCAATTATCAGATACACATTTCTCCATGACACTACATAACCCTCACATTTTTATAGCTCAGACATCTGGCATCCTGTACCAGGTTCCACAGGTCTGCTCCCATGTTATACAAATGCTGCAGCTACACGCTTAGCTCAGAAGAGCTACATGACTGTGTTGTGTTGTTCTCCAAGAGTTTTTCCAGGGGTGACTAATGCAGTTTCATTAGAATAAGTAAATGTGGGGTTTTTCATTTCCCCACTGTCCTAGGGTGAGGTTATGATGCCTGTATCCCCAGTCGTGTGTTCTGTTGGTGCTGGATGTTATGTACTGTGCCTTCATGACTGGTTCTGAAGAGCAAGGTTTGTTTTGGTTTGTTATCAGCCTGGTCCCCCACGGCTGGCAGGACAGAGAGATGGGACAGTACATAGTGCGGCTTTTGCTTTTTGCTTTGCTTTTTGCTGCTTTGCTTTGCTCTTGCTCCTGCTTCGCTCCTGCTTTGCTCCCGCTCTGCTTTTGCTTTTTTTTTGCTTCTGTTAGTTTAGCTAAACAGTCCAGATTTTTTCCCTGGTCTGTTTTTTCCCTTCCCTTCTTGAAACCATTCAAACCTGCTCCGGACTGGGACCTGGGAAACACCCAGAGTTTACATCTTGTGGCTGCAGCAGCTATCCCCAGCGCCGGAGGGAGCAACAACAGAGGGACCACTCCCAGGAAAGACTTTCTGAATTTGTCATCCTTTTCAGATCAGTGAAAGTGTTGTCATCTGGTATTGTTCGTTTTGTGTGCTGGGGGTGTTTTGCTTGTTAAATAAACAGGTTCTTTCCACTTCTCTCCGAGGAATCTTTCCCGAACCGGTGGGGGAAAGGGGCTGTGTGGGTTTGTTTTCTGGGGGAGCCCCCTTTGGAGGTTTTCTCCCAGATTTGCCCTAATCCAGGACACCCACCCAGAAGAAAAAGCTGGCTTTGAAGAAGGGAGTTGTACAGGTAATACCTTACCATGGGAACAAGCTGTCCAGAGGGGTTGTGCAGTCATTGGACAGAGCCCGGAACAACCTGGTCTCATTTCAGGGCTGGTCCTGCTTTAACCTGGAAGCTGGACTAGGGATGCCCCTTCCCACTGAAGTGTCCCATGATGCTACAAAAGGCATCAAAGACATGTAGTCAGCTTTTATTTAATTTCTTTCACTCCATTCAGGTAGCTCAAGCTTTGCTTTGCAATTTACCTTTTTTCACATAATTTGTTCTGAGGCTTTACAGAACATTTACATCATATTTGCATGTGTTCCTACAGAAATATAAGGGTTTCCAAAAAGCTGTTTGGGTTTGGGGGTTTTTTTTCCATTGTTATTAAAGAATGGGACAGAAAGCCTCATGGAAATTTCTATTTCCAGGAGGTCTTCAGAAAAGTCAGGTTATCAAAAATTTTGGAGAAGAAATCTGTGCAAAAGGGAAAATACTCCTACTGAGAAATCTAGAGGCAGGTTGTGCCTCATTCCTATGATTACATCTATACTGCTTTTCAGAAGAACACGCTAAAATTTCAACCAAAAAATTTCTGGGAAATTTGTTTGCAAATCGATTTCAAAAGTTCAATGAAATCAAAAACAGAATAGAAGGCTTCTATGTATTTATTCTCCCTGTTCCTTCCCACCCTTTCAATTTTCAGACTGAAAGAGCAAATTCTTAGTTATTAAATAATTTGATACTGCTAAAGAAGGAACACTTACAACTGAAATATAGCATCAGAACCAGGCAACTACATAATCACTTATCAGAAATCCCTGTACTTGAACTACCTCACCCTGCATTTGGGGGACAAAAGATTCAAGAAGCTATTCTGTTTGTTTGCCATCTATTAGAGAATGAATACAGCCTTCTCATAATGTTGGTGATTTGCTAAATGTCCCTGTGAAGCACAAAAGACTGCTGTCCAGTTTGCAGACCCAGTGGAATAAGGCACAAGCTGCCATTTTGCAGTAATCTGATTTCAAAGCCTTCTGAGAAGAGTACATTTTTTTGTGCTTTTTATCTACATAAGCGTTATTTGCTTTGTCCTTTCAGAGGCCACATAAAGGTACCATCTCATCGTGAGACAGCTCGTGGGTCTGTATTTCTTCATCTGATAATATAACCATATATTTCTCTCTGTGCTTACTGGTCAAGCAGCTTGCTGAACTGATTTTAATGTGTAATATTCAGTCATAATTGTTTATTCATTGAATTTTATCCAATTTCTCTCTGCATTGTAAGCAGGTCTTTATATATCTGAACTTCGGCTGCACAGCCCTACTGCTCTCTTGCTTGCTCACAACCTGCATCTAAAGCCGCTAAAGAAGCACAGTCTGTATTCCTATTGCAGCATGCTCACCTTGCTTCTTTTGGACTGCTATGCAGTAAAACTTCAGTCTGCTGGTTGTTAAAACAGGTTGTGCTTCATAGCATGGACTATGTCTCACCTACCTCCTGCAGTACCCCATTTCTTGTCTTACTTGTTACTGGCATCTATTTTTTGTATTTCTGCATTATTTTTCTTTTATTCATTTTATTTTTTTAATGTTAGCAGTGATGGTATTGTTGAATCAGCAGTTCTGAGAGAGCTAAAGCAATAATCAAGTACCATTTTCCTTCTACTCCTTTCCAGCACGTTGTGGTCCCCAAGCAGCTTCACTGGAGAGGAAATGACTGCAGCTCCAGTTGGAGTCCCCGTCCCATAACTGAGATGGACCAAGAGGACTGAAGGGGTCATAATACTGCTCCTGCTGAGGCAAGGCAATCAGGCCTGGATTAAGCAAGAAACACCTTGGCTACAAACAGCCAAAGCACCTTGGTGTGACAGCAGCATTCAGTGACTGTTTGCTAGGCCAGATTTAAACAATTAAGCCACCTGTGACTGGAGAAGCAGGAGTCAGAGATCAGCCCCCATGTTCCCTCACTGGCTCCAAGAACTGTACACCATTCCATTCTTCGTATTGCCACTTTGCTCACAGAAAAATGAAAACCAAAGCCCTTCCCTCCCTCCCTCCCCTGCCTCATTAAAAATTGTCTTCTCCACTCCAGGAAGCAACTTCAGCAAAACTGGAGGGATTTGGGCAGTGGCAAAAACCTTGCTAAACATGTTTCTCCAACTCAAAGGAAACACTGCATCACTGCAGGTCTTCTCTTATGACACCGGAAGTTGCTGACTGGCATTTTTACATTACAATGTGCTATAATTTGAAACTTTTTGCTCAGCTGATTGTAATACCTTTGCTGCCCTTCCCCTAGGCTCTTTTGAACACAGAATTAGGCCCCCAAAACCCCTTTTCCACACGAGTGTTTTCTGTTCTCTTCAGAGGCCGAATGCCATTGAGGATGCATAGCTGGGCGACTAAGGTTTCGGCTTACGTCTGAGTCTGCACTTCAGATTCAATAACAGGTAGCTGGTGCCACTTGAGCTGCATGTCTGGGAACCTGCCCACTTTGGTGGCAACCTGAGACAGGGCAAGGACGCGTACGTCCGTCTGCCAATCTGCAGCTGCTCTGCAAGCAGCTAGAGGCCGGCAGCTCGGGGCGGGGAGGCGGCGGCAGGAGAGGAACCTCATACACACAAAAGGTGCGTGCTGACGTTAATCTCCGCTAACGAAGCCTGCACAGAGCCCGTGCTCTGAGTCATCCGGCGCAGCGGCGAGCCGAGAGAAAGCTCATGAATCAAAGGGCCCTACAGAAAGCTCATGAATCAAACCACCCTGCCGTAACGAGGGGAAGCGGTGCGGACAGGGGAAGGGAAGGAGAGCTGGACAGGGCTTGCGTCAGAGCAGCAGCCGCTGCCTCCGCACTGCCCCTGCCTCTGCTGGCCGCGGGCGTCCTTACCTGGCCCCGGAGCCCTGGCCGGAGGTCTTGCCCAACCAGACCGTGCCGGGGCAGCTAGCGGGGCGCGGGAGGGCCCCAGCAGGGCACAGCTCCGCCGTGTACACGGCTCCCGACAGGAAAGGACAGCTGTTACACAGGGCAGCCTCTGGAGAGTGGGGAGTGGCCAAAGCAAGCACCTGGGGACAGTGCTGTGACTGCGGGCGAGTCTTCTTCACCGTTTTGTTCAATTAGGTGCCCACGTGTACGGAAGATCAGAGCAGAAGCAACCAACTACATAGAGCAGGCCATAAAGATAATTTTTTGCAGCTTCATCGATGTGAAAAACACCAAATGGCACAAGCACATACACCTTAACCCATTTACCATGACAACAGCACATGGGCACAGAGACTCCCTTCCTCTCCAGTCAGTTGAAGATTTGTGACAGGTGGACAACTGCTGGGGAATTGGCTCCAGTTCTTTTGTATAATCAAATGTAAGTCGGCATAAAAAGCATGTCAAAGAAGAGAACCATAAACCATCCTTCTCCATAATATATACCAGGCAGCAAACCATATGTATCTGACCGTAAGGAAACAAGAGGGTTTTTTCACAATTCTAACCTGCTTTTCTCTTGGCTGAGTTCTCAACTCACATGCCTCAGTGGCTGGGTGGTGACAGGTTTGATGTGGCAATTCCAGGTGCTGGAGCAATAACACGCATCTTCACACACACAAAATCCTGGGTTATTGCAAGGTAGGCCAGGAATGAAGCCAAGACCTGCAACAAATGTTGCAGTCTTTCCAGGCTGGCAGGAGCAAAGGCCTTGGAGTCCAAATACTCAGGTCTCTCCTTGAGGGAAAAAGACAGATTAAGCTGATGGAAGATGGATTCAGAGTCCACATGCCTTGCAGAAGTGGCAGATAGTGCCACTATTGAGAGCAAATGTGCTCTCAATAAAGGTTGCTGTCAGGCTTTTTTTTTGTTCTTTATTTATTTCTTGGAGATTAAAAAAAAAAAGAATAGAAAAGCAGGCCGTTTTGGTGACTGATGCAAAAGGGCTGACTATATAAATGCCATAGTGAAACACACAGTATGGCCATCAAAATCATGGGCCTTGGGAACAGGAGTAACTGCTAGCCTCTCCCAGCAGAGTCATCCAGTGGGAACAGGAGCTTTCCTCTGTGAATGCAGTACTTTGCTTAGGGCTCACCTGAAAGATGAGTGGGGTTTGTGATGATAAACAAGCACAAAAATCTTGTTCATGGGATGCTCACTTGATAGATACTAGCTTACTAGCACTTTCAAGAGAGACAAGCAAGAAGGAAACAGACTGGCATGGAAAAAAAAACCCCAAAACTCTGCAAGGTTTTGCGTGTTGTTAAGACAGTGCAGAAGACAACAGTGAGCATCTGAGATCAAAGGGCTCTAGTGATTTTAAAAGGGTCTCTCTTGGGTGGCAGAGAAGTTAGAGTTGCTCAAGGAAAAGAAACAAAGATGACAGGTCCTAAAAACCTGTTTAAGTTATCTCCTTAGAACAGCACAGCCCCTCAGGAACAGCTATGCATATACCTTTTTTCTTAAAAGGTCTGGTCCCAGCACATAATTTCAAGTATTAAAATAATTCGTATCATGTAGCCATCACTTGAAGCTCAATTATTTTGCAAACAGACATCACTTCACTCTGCCTGGTCCTGAGTTTGGTAGAAGATGCTTGGTTCTGTTATTCTAATGTCAAACAAAAAACCCATATGCCCTGCCCCTCCAGGGCATATGTGGGGGCATTAACTAGGGCTCAGTGGCTCACTAACTACCACTATGCAGCTCTCAAGGTGAACAAGCTCATTTCTGTCACAGTCATATTTTCTGGAAAAATCCCTTCGCCCAAGATTTTACTCCTGGGAAGCTGAAAAGCCTCAGAGAAAAAGGAAAACAATAATAATCTCATTTGCTTCTCCTGTGTTTTGCTGCTTCGGAATGTGTTTGGACATAGTTTACCAACACGTGGTTGTTTCATTGGTTTCCTCTGAAATGTTTTGACTTACTGGCCAATCAGGGTCAAGCTGTGTCTAGACTCTGGAAAGAGTAATGAATTTTCATTATTATCCTTCCAGCCTTCTGTAAGTATCCTTTCTGTACGCTTTAGTATAGTATAGTTTAGTATTCTTTAATATAATATAGTATCATAATAAATCAGCCTTCTGAGAACATGGAGTCAGATTCATCATTTCTTCCTGCCACAAGGGCACCCCACAAATACAATACATTTCTGTCCCAGGGATTCTGCAGAACAGATGACCCACTTCACTGTGGGTCTCATTATGGATAAGAGGAAGAATTGCAGGTGTCTGCAATTATCTGGACTTTATGAACCAACAGAGTTGATCTGGAGGGTTCATGCATGCCTCTGTGTCAAGATAAATGAACATTAAGGAAATTTAGGCTGGAGGGAAGGGAAAGACAGATAGCCTCAAGCCTGACAAGGATGAGATACAAAACAAAACTGACCACAATGGAAATTGATCTGTGAAGATCAAAACTGTTTCACCCAAGTTTAACTGTGAGTTTGCCCAAGTTTTGACACTCAGAGTCAGAGGCAAAGAGTAATTGAGCTGCACTGACTTAATAGGGAAATTAAGTATTCAGAAAGCAAAGGTAGTGAGTACCATCTTCCTGGGCTTGAAATCGTTATCATCTTGAAGCTAATTCTGCTATTCCTCCTACGGCATCACAATTTTTATTTAGGAAATTCATGCTCTGTATCTAGTTCTGCACTGAACTTTGAAACTGAAACCTCTACTCTTAAGGGCTGGAGAGGACCTGCAGCTTTCAATCAGGCCAGTTTGTAGTCACCAGGTTTTGTCAGTTTTGGAGTAGAAAAAGCTGAGAGAGGAAACCAAAGCAGAATTGCCCAAATATGATTTCATGAGCCTTTTTTACTTTTCTCAGTCCAAAAGTGTAACTGCAAACCCAGGGGAACAGGATGATGGGCTCAATTGCTGCTGCTAGTTTCATTTGAACTTTTAGTTATGGTGTATTTGGTAATTTCACACTAACAGTTCACTAGTGTCACTGCAACAGCAAGGCACTCTGCAGACCACCAGCTATAGCAAAATAACATTCCTCTCCAGCTTTTATTCTGGCACCACTGTTAGCAGGATTGAAGTGGGGTTTTCCTCCTCCCTGTGCAAAGAACAATTAAAACGTGTGGAAAGTGTCTCCCTGGCTGCAGCCTGGATAGGAGGGGCCAGTTTTCTTCTGGCACCAATGGCAATGTGCCGAGAGAAGCACCCAGCTGGCAGAGTTTCACTAGCTGAAAAGGAGAGGCTACACACAGTAGTTTTAGGTCAGAACACAGGAGGCTTGCCAATAATTTGACTTCATATTGCTGTCATTCAAGCAGTTAAACACAACTGCAAACTCTGGACGATTTCCCACTCTTTGCTGAAGCTTCTTCCCAGTACACTGGTAACTGGTAAACAGATGGTACAACAGATATGATGTCAGCTCCCTCCTTGTTGGAAATGCAGCTATCCAACATTTAGTCAACCTGCCTACTGTGAGAAATGACTGAATTAGAAGTAAAATCATGCTTCCATTTCCCTTTCAGTTTTAACTACTGCTCATACACAGTCTGTGCCTTTTGTATCTCTAACAGAGTACAAAATTCACTTTTCTCAAGGAAGTGTCTCTCTCTGTAACTCTCCCATTGTGGCTGTTGTGGCAAAAGGTAGTAAAAACTCCCCCCTTTTCTGTCTTCTGCAACCAGTCTAGGATAAACAGTCATTCAAGCTGGCAGCATTTTCCTCCTCCAAGCTGTATCCAAGGAAGAATACAGACACTGCGAACAGTGTCATGAACTCCAACACTCACCAACCAGCAAGACTGCCAGAAGCATCTGGTGCTATTTCAAGGAAAAGTTTTCTGTTTGTTTCTAGTTGGGTTTCCTCTGTGCCTTGCTGCCATCTCTGAGGCCCCTCCAGCCCTTCTCTGCAGCTTCACCAAACTCTGCTTCTTGATCAATTTTTCTTGCACCCTCCACCAACTCCTTTGTTCTTTCCTGTGACTCCCATATCACATTTGCCTAGCCGTACACACTCTCACTGGCCTCCCACCACCTTTCTGTCCTCTCATAAGAAGTCTTGTCTTCCCTCCGTGTAAGGCTTTATTTCATTAATACCTTGTTGCCTGCTTCCCTCAAAGCCAAACAAAATCACATCTTGTTCTTAATTCTGCACTTCTAGCAAAACATGTATCTATAAATGCCTTATATAAAGACATAACTATGATTTGGAACAACTTGCCAAGCAAATCTCCATTTTCTTTATGTACCAAGCTCTTTAAAAGTCACTTGACATGGTGACTTGACAAAAAGCACAAGGTTTTAAACAGGCTCCATTACCTTTGCCAGAAATGGATACAGCAAGGTTTGGGGACGTTTATGTGTGTGTTTTTAGTTCCAGGCTAGTCAGTATATTACAGAAAACATCTACCTCCAGTTACCTAAATACTGCATAACCGGGGGGGTTCAAGTGACACTGTAAAACCACTCCACAGGAATACCATTCAGTTGCTCAGTTCGGCAAACCCTGTTGGTGAATTCCCCCCCCCTTATAAATTGCACTTGCCTATTCATTACTTCCTATATTACAAAAGAAAAAGAAAATAAAAAAGAAAAAAAAAGCTTTATAAATTTATGGAGATTTATACCCTTATTACGTCTGAGATTTAAACACACAATTAAGTCAGAAAAGTCAAAATTCTATTTTTTCTGCTTCCATTCCTTTATCTATTATTTCCCCTTCATCAAGGTATGCTCCTTCCTGTGAACCCTGACATCAAGCACATATGGAGAAAAAGCTTTGTTATTTTCAAAATTCTGCTGCAATGCCAACTTCAGCAGCTCAGCCTCACAGCCTTCTCTTGTGCTACAGCAAAGTATTTGTTACTACTTTCACGAGTGAACTGTGCACACCCGAAGTGTTACACTTTTCTTCTCTGCTTCAGTGCCTAAAGCTTGGTTCCTTTTCCAGAGAGGCCAAATACCTGTAAACACCCTCCCTTCTCAGGGAGCTGCACCTCTACAAAGTAAACAGTGTTCATGTGAGTGCCTACATACATGTCCAAGTGCCTATCTTTAGGCACCTGAGTCTGGAAATGCTGGTCTGAGTGAACAGGCCCTGCTTGTGCCATGAATCACTCTGCAGAGCAAGGTTAGGACAGAGGAAGCCTCGTGTCTCCACACACGGAGAGTTCGCCTCAACAGAATACCCTAGTCTTAATTTAATTCTCTCCGCCATTGTGGTGCTTAAATGAGAAACTCAAGTGGGAATCTTAGTTACAGTAATATACTCACCAAACATATTGTATTCATTTATCTGAATTACTTTAGGAAGAGAATCACCAGCTGGGAGAACAAAAACAATCCTGCACAAAATGGATAAAGGCTACACAGTCTGGTGTAAAAGGAGTCCTTTTACACCCTTTCACAGCCCTTTCACAATAAGAATGCACCACATTTGGATCCAAGCACTCCTGTGGGTTTCCCGAGCCACAGAGATGCCAGAGCCCTAGCAGCAGGCAGCACCACATTACAAACCTACTCCCTTTTTTAGATTTTTCTTAGATAGCTTTTTTTCTACCTGCATTCAGATGACAAAGTGTTTGAGCAAGAATTATCATCAGTATGGATATGTGATTTTATGCCCTTGGTCTCCATTCTCCTGCTGCACACAGGTCATATGATCATCCACTTTAGTAGAAGAGGAGTGTGCCAGAGCTGACAGTCCATGTCTTTTGTAATCTCCTTTCTGGTATGATAGATGGGACATATTTTAATCTTCTTCAGTCCTTGCCCTTCATCCAGTAGAATTAGACTGGGAGAAAATGATATGTAAACTAGCAGAAAATTCTTTGGGAAAAAAAAACAATTACAGCAAAAGTAGGGCTGCTCTCAAGCTTAAGCCCATCTGCACAGCCTGGTGGCAGCCAGAGCCAGAAGTAAACTTAAACAGCAGTCATCAGACATATCGTCATGTAAGGATGCACCAGTTATAAAACAAAGACATTTGCAAGGGAAAATACAGAGATCTGAAGTTAAGCCCAGTTTTGTTTTTTCAGTTTAACCTAGCAGCTTCCCAAGACTGCCTTTTGGGACACCAACTTCCTTCTTCCCTTACATCTGCAAAGGACAACCTCAGAAAAGAGAAGAGAAACATTTAGAAAAGCTTTGCATAAAACCATTCCCAGAGAGAGCTCTCTGTAGAGCCCAGAAGGGCAGGCGACAGCATCGGTTTGCCAGATCTGGCAAAGCAACACAACTGCTTAGACTTGACTGTGTTTTTTGTCTCACTAGTAGCACAACCCTGAATCCTGCTGTCACATGCCTCTGAGCACTTCAGGCCAGGGAATGTCTCTCAAGATTGCTGGTAAATTGTTATCTGTATTACAGTTGCAGAGGTGATGCCTGCAGATGTAACCCTGAGCAAATCTGAGCAAATTACCCTGGTAATTTGGAAGGGGATGGGGAGAACAGCAGCAGCCAGCTGGGAGCTGATCAAGATGCCTCATGCACAACCATTTGCCTTCTACAGCTGCTAGGGCTCAAGCTAGGACCTGTACTCATCACAACAGGTTATGAACACACAGAAGAAAGGTGATTGCTACCTGAAAATGCTGCTTGAGTCCTTGGTGCCACAAAATATTTCTTTTAGCTCCCTTTTCTTGATCTGTGCTGCTCAGTGCTGCTGCAGCGAGGCCTGATTTGTACTTCAAACTAACTGACACATTGAATGAAAAAGCCCACTTGAAATAACACACCTTTTTGTGCTCATTCCAAAACTTGCCGATGTGTTGTCGTGGTGGCCTTTATTCACACAATACCTTAGGCCCTCGGTGTGTTTCACCAATAAGATCCTTCTCTCTGATTATTAGGACACAGTGATGTCAGCTGAGTGTGCTTGTCACGTACAGGAGGTAGAACCATTAGCATAGATCATCATCAAAAGACACTTAGACAAATTTGCCTCACCTTAGGCTTGCCTCGAGCTACCACATCAGTGGACTGCTGAGCTACCACATCAGTTGACTGCTTTCTGCAGCTTGGTTCAGGTGCAATAACTCTTCCAGCTGTGGAACTCAGCAAGACACCCAAACCCAGCCAATATTCCACTGGGGTGAATTATTTCAGTCCTTTCACAATAAGCAGAAAACCCACATGACTAATCTGCATTTATTCCTTTTAACTGGTTTTGCTTTCCCCTGCCCACATACTGTTCCTTGACCTCTAAAAATCTAAGGAATAGAGGATACCATTGGGAAATGCATAAAACTTAATTTAGCAGTGAAGTCAAAGTTTACAAAAGTAAAGGAAGAGTACATCCAGATTTGGTCTCTCTTTTTTTTTTTTTTTTTTTTTTTCCCTTCTCATAAACAGCTAAAATTAGCCAAAACCTACAACTTCAGGGGAAAGGGGGGCAGCGAGGAGTGGGGGGCAAATGCAGAACTATTCCCGTGTCAAGTCACATCTAGTGAAAATGTTTGGTCAAAAAGACTAGGATATTTTTTTTAAACAATGTAAGGTTTTATATTAATTATCTTGTAATAATTTCAGAAATGCTGATGTGCTTCATTTCCACACTATTACACATGTCAATGTTTTGCTATAACACAGAATTTTTAAATGACTAAAAATTAAAATGAGGAAAAGAAGTTAAAAATACTAAATAGATTGAAGACTGAATGTTTCACATTTATACAAAATATTTAGCATTCCCACTATGCCATTTTTATGATTTGACAACTAATCCAGGAAATCCTGGTTGTAGGAATGCTGTAATTAATGCACCCAGTCTATTTGCTGAAGTTCTAAATTGAAAATGTTCTCTCCTTCAGGTAATGTAACCTCACCTTAAACAAGGCCAGCAGAAAAAGAAATCATGGGGTGTCAACCAATTCACCCTATGTAAAAGCCTATTAAACCATTTGACTGGTAGTGGTGTTGATATCTGTACCTGACAATAAGGTGCTCTCAAATCCAAGAGAAAACTGTTTCAGATCACTGATTTCTTCATGCATATCTGGAGAACTAATCTGGGAAAGCTCCTCTGGGGTTTTCAACCAAGAGACCAAAGTACAGCATTTACTAACACTTTCCTGCCATGTCTGGGCACAGTACTTTTCACCAGCTGAGATACAGCAAGAATTATTACCATCAATTGTCTTCTCAAGGAATAGGCAGTTTAGAGACAAGAAAAATCTCCACACCCTACATAATCACCTGTTCAGCTCTGCGCAAAGCAGGCAGTGGATAATATGAAATGAAACTGCGAAGAGCTCTCATTTTCCTGAGCAGCTAAAGTGCAGTTTTAAACATGTAATAGGTATTTCACCTTTACCATTAACAAGCAGAATATATAAAGTATGACTGCCTTGATATCTGCTGGGCACTTGAGCTTAGACTTTCATTAACGACCTTGTTAGCAATAAGAGATACACAGTGTGCTGCATTATGAAAATTTTCATAAACCTGTGCTTTTGGGAGCTGCTGTATATCACCTATATGCCTGTTTCTTTGAACTTACTGTAGGTAATCTAATCAAAATGCTAACAAACCTGTTTTCATATGATCACAGAAAAAACCCTGCACACTAAGAAAAACAAGTGATAAGCAACAGATACTGCTATCTGTCCCTTCATGCACATTAGAGTGATGCTGAAGAAGACATCTGTATTCTGCAGGGATCAACAGCAAAACCAGCAGACATGACTGCAGTCAAGAAATCACAATCCAACACTCCCAGAGGCTGGAGTTAGTATCTCCAATAGCTCAAATTCTAGTTACTGATCAGCTCCACCTTCACCCCCACTTATTTTGAGCAGGCTTTTTACACTGAGCACTGCCACATAAAATCAAATGTTAACAATTGCTGAGCATCTAAAAATCTCTTGAAGTCAATGGTGAGAGTTTCATTCCAGGAAACATTATGAAGTATGGAAGAGTAGAAAAAAAACCTGAGGGGGTGGGATCTCAAACCAAATTGAGTTTGAGAGAGAAGAGAAAGACAGGCTGCTTTTTCACTTGTCACGCCTTACCATAAGTAGCTTCTCAATCCTATGGACCTCCTCAGCTAAGTCTCATTCTTAGGGACATTGGAGTAACCCCAGAGAAAACTAGTCATTGTTGGACACTCAAAGAATATAAGGCACATCAGCAACTTGCTTATCAAAAGCAATTTGCAGTTTTCACTTTCTTGGTTGATTGCTTGGAGTTTATCTTTTTAAAATACCCACTAATCCGTCTTCTGTATTTTGCTGTATCATGTATATTTTTCCTCTGGGTTCTTATATCTTCCTTGTTTTGTTCTCAGATCACCATCTGCCATCATTAAAATTTTATCCTGAAATTTAAGACATGAGAGTTGTTGCCTGCCTTGAAGCTTCAAAACCAAAAATAACTCAGTCATTGGAGGAAGTAAAGGGATATATTTTTGTTTTGTTTGGGGATTTTTTTTTAAATTTTTCTAGTTGAAAAGTAGCCTGATATCCTCTTGTGTATGTCACAAGTTTCCATTTTAAAACACCATGCTCATAGGCCTGAGAATCAGAGGAATAAAAGCACTGAGACATTGTTTTTCCACCCTAACAACATGAAGAATAAACTGTTTCTCTGAATACATTTGGGGGGAAAAAATAGTTCTTGGACAAGAATTTAATGTGCCAAGTTTAAATTCTCTGCAAACCAAGATTGCAGAATTTCCCACCTTTGAAACAATAGTTCAAAAGTAATGCATCCTTCACTGAAACATTGAAAGTGATACTGCTGGGAGAGAGACTGAATGCATGTAAATTAGAGACACATTGCAAGCTTTGATCAGTCTTGTCCAGCATTCTTAAAGCATTCTTAAAACATGAGATCTGAGCAGACATAATCTATCTGAGTAAGTTTGTTTAAAGTTAGAGGTTGTTTATTAGATATTATTTGTGCACTGTTAAACTTCAGAGGGAGAAATATTAAACATGTCTGGGATTCACAGAGTACACAAAACAGGCACCAAAATTGTACAGTTTGATACATAACTTCCTATAGTGGATAAATCCATTACATCTACTAAATATGTAGAAGACTTATTACATTTTCATATGGTTTACTTACTATGTAGACTTCCCGATTTGGCAAACAAAGCCTGACTACGTGGAAAACTTATTTCATTATTTTAAATCCTTTTGGGTTTAAAATAACCTTTGGAGGATGCATGAGTATTTCCTCACTACCTTCCCTGTCACCTGATGGGGGGAATAGTCCTTGAACTGTTAAACTGGCTTAAATAGAGAATTTGTGTCTCATGTCCTGTTTAGAGGATGGAATCTTTGTATTTCTCTTGGCAGTTCCCAGAGCAAAGTACAATCCTGCATATTATCTCTCTCCAGAATTTTGCTGATGGATTCAGAGAGTCACCATAGATCCCAATACAGTGCAAGACCCTCCCAACCCCTGTGGGAGAACTCAGCAGGTTCTCCTCCCAGGGCATAGTGAAGTCAGACATTTATTTTGGCATCCAGAAAACTCTTTCTGAAATCTGCAAGAAACTTGGTAAGTTCCCATAGTCTGGGAAACTGATGAAATACTGTGGGTTTTTATTCCTGCTACCAGGCAATAATGCTCTATGTCAGAAGTAGAAATAGAAAATTTGAGCACAGGAAAATACTGGTTTTGGGAAGTAAGGGAAATAAAGTTGCCTTCCCCTGCTTCATTTCTGTCATTCTTGTTCATGTAAATGACCAGTTAAGCTTCATCAGCAACAGTGAAATTGATTTCCCTTGTTTTGGATGAACATTTCAAAGAAGTTCAATTCAGAAACCAGAGAAAGCTCAAATTTTTCCTGTTCAATGCCAAAAATGTGCATCTCCAGTACCTACCAAGAGCGTGGCTGAAAGTACATCAGGGACAGACTGCTACTCTCCAGAAGCCTAACTAGCAGTTGCTGTCATTTACTTTATCACATGAGCAATCAGGAGTGGCTTTTAGCACAGGAATGATCATAAATAGATAGAATATTTCTTAAACAAAAAGATATTTTTTTCCTAGCATGCTCTCTATACATATCACTTCTGATCTTGGGCTAATAGATCCTTTCCTTGAAATAGGCTTACTTACATAAGCAATCTTTCTTTTCCTTCTTTCTGACCCTTACTACATTCCTTTAAACTTTCTTAGAAAATGGGTCTTAGTTTTAGGTGAATATTTGTTTTCAGGAATTTGTAAATGGTTCTGGCAAGAATGTAGGAACAGGTGTATCTTGAAAGGAACCTAGCCATACAGGATAATATTCAACAGTTTAACTGAAATGCTGATTTATCAGTACAGCCTTCCACTTCCACAGTTACTTCTTTCTGGAGAATTATTATTGGACAATACCTCCAACTCTAAATGGCTGTTTTCAGCCATACAAACACTAAGGTAATGTCAATTCAATTGTTCTTTTATACCCCTTAAATCCAGCTTCATCCCAAACTTTCAGTCATGATTTGACGTCATAACTCACCAAGGTCTCCAGGACAAGCAGACCTTTTTACATAATTTTTTAAGCTTTTATTAGCTTCTCTAGACTGACCAGTGTCAGAGATTGACAAACAAATATGTATACTGATAAAATGGACACTTTCCTCCTAACTTAGTATCTAAGCATCTTGGTGAAATAAACATTAGTTTGAATGTAAAAAGCCCTGGGTCTGTTACAGTATTTATTATTTAACATTTGTGTGTTAGAACCACAGATGGGCAGGCAATAAGCAATAGCTGTTGGGGAAAAACATTATTACTCCTTGTACAAATATATCCCTAAAATAAGTTATAATATTCTCCTGCCAAAATGGAACAGGTAATGATTTTCTTGCAGTCTGAGAAGTCCCAGATCACAGATGGCCAGCTGAATAGCAGCTCAGGTAATGCTAAGCAATGAACAGCTGCTAACAATGAGGAAATTGTGCTTATACGGCCTGATTCAATGCCCATTGAAGTCAATGAAAATCATATAAACAAAAGCAAGTGCCCTACTGGCACCATTCTTTGGCAAGAAGCTAAAAAATCAGATAACAAAATATTGTTTAAATCCCCCCACCAGAATACTCACTGCCTTCACAGGGAAACAAACGTTTATATCCAGGCAAACCTAGAAGCACCCAAGTGAGGGCAACTGCATTTAAAATGCTGAAGTATGTTAAAATTATGTATTATGTATTATGTATCTTAAAGAGAATTATGTTTTCATTGAGAATGACAAGAGACATTAAGGGATCTAGTTGATTTTCTCCCAGATCACAGGCACATTGTAGAAAAAAATAATATCTATATCTATAATATCTATATCTATCTGAAATAATATCAGTATCTAATTTTGAAAGACCATTACCTGTAATCCTTCCTTTCATTACCTGTTTATTAGAAAATGACCCTACTCTTGGTTAGAGCACCAAGAAATAGCACTGCTATTCCTATTAATATGCATCTATGAAGAATGCATAAGAGATCAACTGTCTACCTTGAGTGTGTTGTAGTCATTGCTTTAGCTGGATGAAGGTGGCTACCAACCAACAAGGAAGAAAGTCAGAGAGCTAGAAACAGCTCAGTTTTTGTAACACCATACAAAATAAATCTCTTGTGGGTTTTCTTAAATCAACAAGTATGAAGTGGCAAGTATCCAATTTTTAAAGTGCTTAGAAGGAGGAGCACTGAAAGCCTAAACATAACTTCACAAACTTTCTATCCCTGTCCTAACCACACTTCAGTGCCCGACAAGATCATGGAACAGTTCCTCCTGGAAATGTCACATGCTAAGGCACATGAAAAATAATGAGGTGACTGGTGACAACTGGTGACACCATGGCTTCTTCACTAAGGGCAAACCATGCCCTTAGTTTGCCACATGTATCAGTGACCTTCTAGGGTGGGGTTACAGCAATGGTGGACAAGGGAAGGGCAACAGAAGACAACTACCCTTGACACTGCCTGCAAAATAGCCTGGAAAATAAACTGGAGAGGTATGGATCTGATGGATGGACCACTCATTGGATAAGAAATTGGCTGGATGGTTGCACTCAGGGAGTTGTGGTCAACAGCTCAATGCCCAATTGGAGACCAGTGACGAGTGGCATTCCTCAGGGGTTGGGACAGCAACTGGCACTGTTAATTTTTTTGGCAACATAGACAGTGGGATTGAGCACACCTTCAGAAAGTTTTAGATCACAGTAAGCAGTGTGATGTGGTCAACCAGCTGGAGAAAAGGGATTCAGTCCAGAGGGAACTTGAAGGTTTGAGAGGTAGGACTGTGCAAACCTCATGAATTCCACCAGGCAAAGTGCAAGGTCCTGCATCTGGGTTGGGGTATTCCCAAACACAGTTGCAGGATGGAAGGAGAAGGATAAAGACTAGCCCTGGTATCTGTGGACGAAAAAGCTCAATATAACCTGGCCATGAGTGCTTGCAGCCCAGAAAGCCAACTGTTTCCTACCATCTCTGACAAGGAGGCCAATAATAGACCAATTATTTCAAGGAATGCCACATTACAAATGGGAGTTCATTTACTGAATTGTTTTATAGGGCAGCATTCATCAATCTTGCATAGGGTGCTTTGTTTTTAGAGCTAATTTCTAATCCTTCCTCACATCACAGACACACATCTCTGCTTGGATTAATTAAGATCTCAGAGAGAACCTTCAGTAATAGAGGATAATGGACCAGATTTATAAAAGAGGCCATTTCTTCAGCTTGCTCAAATGCTCTGCTCTTCTGGGTGTCTTTTCAGTCTCTGGAACAGAACAGGTACTTCTGTGCACCCTCACAGATTCTCCTTTCTGCTGCAGAATGTGTTTATGTTCCATAAATTAATGAATGCACAGGTGAATGTCCACCTGAAGTCAGGTCATATGAAGCAAGGAAACCCTTCTGCTATTTGCATAGGCTGGAGGCAGGTATCGTGCAAATAACTTGATGCAGCTGTATCAAAATGCTCCAATCTCTGCTTGCATTGTCCAAATCATCCTGTTCTGAGGCTTCAGAAAGAGCCAGAAGACGTGGCTAATCACCAGATTTACTAATTATCTTGTTACAAAAAATGAAAAAGACTGGGAGCAATAAGGGACTAGAGGAAGCCTCAGCAATGATGAGCATAACAGAGCGTAGACTGCCCAAGGGAAATATATTAACCAGCATAAGATGGGTGCTAACTCCCTGATAGCATTTCTGACTGTCCCTGTCACTCACAGCATGCACCTGCCACTCCTGCCACCTGGAACTGACAATTTTGGTTCAGAGCCAACTTGAAAGGATACTTCTGTTTGGGAGCTCCTCTACACAGTAGCTACCACTACTGTGCCATTATATCCTGTAGGGAGAGCAGGAGCCTTCCCAGTGTGGAATATTCTTCCACAGTTTAGGCTGCCCTGGGCAAAAAAAGACCAAGAGCATAAGACAGAAGCACTCCTGCTATGGCTACTACCTGTCACAGAGGAAAACACACCTTCTGGCATTTTGGTTGAGAGCTGGGCAGGTCCAAGAAAATCCATTTTGATTTTTCAGTCTGCCATGATCTGTCAGCAGCCTGACATGATACAGTGAGCTAATCACATCTGCCCCAGAGGCTGACATGCAGCCTCTGGCCTATAGCATCCTAAATGGAAGTGTTTGCCAGGAAAAAGATAAAAAGGAAAATATCAGCTCCAGAAACCAGTTATGGATTATGTAAATGAAGGCACTGACTGATGCAGGAGGATGAAGCCCCACACACTGTCCTCACCAAATGTGCAGACAAGGGTTCTCATGTGGGCAGAACAATTCAGGCTTTCCACACACTCTTACACACTCAATGCCACACAAAAATCAAGTAAATGATGAGTCTAAATGAGTTTGCTGAGATGGGCTTCACCTCTTTTTGAGAGCACCAGACCAGAGGATGAGGACCTTCAATTACACTTTTAGGATATGTTTGGGTATCCTGAATTCTGCCCAGGTTCCTGAGAGAGTTGATCCTCTCCCTGAGGGCCTTGGACCTAAAGCACCAAGAGATTAGTGTCCAACAGGAAGCTAGTAGCACACCTAGGGACTGAATTTTGGTCTCCCAAATTATAGATGTACTTTGAGGCCACTGGACCAGCCTCACTTGCTAATAATTAGAAGTTTAATGTAATTACTGAAACTGCAACCAAATTTTACTCAGACTGATCAGTATCTAATTTTGAAAGTAGTTACATGCACTGACAGGATGATTACAGCTTTATTCACCCATTTTAGACTCAAATTTAAAATAAAATACACTGAGATTGTATCACATGATAAATTGTAGTCAGCTCTTAAGTCTGTTTCTTTCAGATTTAATGCTAACATTGTGAAGCTGAAGCATCACACAGCTTGAAAGACAAGTATTATACATTCCTACAAAGAAGCTTGACAAAGGGACAGATAACACTTGCTTTGAGGCCTGCAAGGTCCCAAGCTACTGGGTCCAAACGAGTCTGGCTACTGATTCACTTTAAAAATATGTTGAAAACTCACATGTATCTACTTACAAATTCTCACTTGTATTCTTAGCTAGGAGAGACTAGCATGACAATAATTGTATGTATGGTTTAGAAAAGTCTTTAGACTTTGGAGTTTTCCAGTGATGCTTTGCAACTCAGCCTGTGATAGCAGAAGTGCCCATTTCTGACACACAAAGAGAACCAGGCAATCAGGTAAGTAAATGGTTCAAAATCATCCTATCTTGTTTCTAAAATGATCTTTCTAGTAAACACAACCTACAGAAAAAGAAATGCATTTTGTATAGTAATTTTGGTTGTCACCAGTTCAGAATGACCTGCTTAACCCATATATGTTTCCATTCACATATAAAGCAATTCTTGCATATGTGTGGCAGCAACACAGTGTTAACACATCTCCTTGCATTTAAAAATAAACCTCTACACGTGTGTATCATACAAGTGCCCTTGACACAAGTTCTCATAGCACAGCTGTATGCATCCCATGTGTGAAGTTTTCATCTGTGCTCTGGAGCTGCTACCACGTTTACTTTCCCTTTGGTCTTTCAGTGAAGTTTCGCTCTTGCTTTTCTAAGCCTGCTTTTATTTGGACTTGTTTCGATGCAGGCCTTCACGGAGCCGGGAGAGAAGAGGCGGCTGTTGGAGTGTTTGTGCCCTCTAGTGTTCAGCGCTGGGTACGGGAGCCCGACAGGCCGGGGTTCGGTGCTACCGCAGCATCCGAGCCTCGGCTGCCTCTAAACGCACCTCACTTCGACAGGATAAAGCACCTCCCCTCCTCTCCTTCACCGTGGTGTTCTCAGCAACACGCTGGACAGAGATCATGGTCTCCTTTTAAGATCATTTTCACAGTTTACTGGCAAGATTTTAGCTTTGGGGATGATTTCAGCAAGACCTGTATCAACTCAGCAGTTTCCAAAGCCAATGAAAAATCTCGATGTGGCATGACTTTGTGTTTTCATTAGTTCAAATCAGCAAAATTGTACAATGGGTAAATTCAGAATTATTGACCAAATTCCCTGAGTTCCAAAACTGAGGATATACTCTTCAGCCTGTACTAACACACAGAAGCTCCCATCAGCATGGTTTTCAGATGGCTGGTTCACATTTCCTGCTATCATGGCTGTAGTAAATTCTTCAGAATCCCAACTAAAATCAAGTTTGTGGGCATAACATTAACACTCAGGTATGCCCATGAGCACTAAATCTTTGCCAGAGATGACTCAATTACAAATTTCATCAGGCAAATTCTGAATAGAAAGCTGAGCTCACTCTCCTTCTAAAATCCACCCAGATTCTACAGTTCCTTCTAAAGATGGTCAGATGTAGAGTTGTTCACTTTGGTGAGATTTAAGATAGTTTACAAGGATTTTAGTGATCACAGTCCTCAGTCAGCACCATTCCACTGTCTAAGCTATATGCATTGCCATTGCTCAGGAAGTCTAATTTTGGAAGAAGATTATCACCTCAGCTCCTGTGACTGATAATGATACCAGAGAAGATTACCCCCTATCATTTGTAGCATCCACACCTGAATAACAGCAAGAGAGCTTTTGGAGGAATCCAGTGGCATCTGTGCCTATGACCTCTCAAACAGGCTCTTCCACCCTGCTTACACCCATGAACCTGCTACAATAGCTCCTTTCCGCTTTGCACTGGCCGCAGGCAAATGATAAAGCTAGTTTAAATTCATATTCTGACTTAAATAAGCAAGGTCCTTTTATTCATCCTTTTGGAGGAACCATTTTCCTCCAATTCTCACAACCTTTCCAGTATTCTGATGGAGCCGTTTCTCCTTAGGGTGTTAAAGGAAAATACAGTAATGAAGATCTCATTTACAAAGGTGCCTGAATCTCAGAAAATGAATCTTGCACCATAACCTTCAAAAGAGTACATTACCAGTTTTCACCACTATAAGAAACCACTGTAAAAAAATTAAAAAGGGAAAAAAAAAAAAAAAAAGGGCAAGAGTTAACAAAGGATCTGGATTTAATAAACTGTTTCAGTGGAAAGTTAGGAGCCTAAACACTGAATCTGAGCCTAACAGCCCTTTGCTACAATTATATTCATTTGAATGTTGAGTACTCATTAAATGAGTATCATTAAATGAGAGCATTCAGACAGCGCACTGCAGTAATAATTCAGAGTGTTTACATTTCAACAAAGCCTTCTCTCATGTGTTCTTCTAACCGTAACAGCAAATTTAGACATTTTATTAACACAGCAGATTTGTTTTCAATTAAGGAATTTCACTGCAGTGAACTCTGATCACTTAATATTTTAAATCTGAAAGCATCACTATTATAGCATGTTAAGAGGTTATTCTCTGTATACTTCATACTCAGTGTAGGTAACATTTTCCCCCAAAATTGCCATAGTGCCAGCAGACATTGCACAAAGAGAGTGGCAACATTGTCCTTACCTGCAGCACTGCAAGAAAGCTCTACCTGTGACTCAGGAGAATAAGCACAGACACACTGCTTTCAGGAATGATCATTATCAGCTTCTGCATCCCTGGGAAATTCTGTATCTTTTATCTGAAATCAATACTCAGCTGCCAAGGAAAGTGGAGGGATTTTGCTTTAGTGCTGTGGGATTAATTTTCTTGACTGTCAATCATACAATAATTTTCACAATTCCAGCACTACAGTCTAACAAGTGCAATAATCTGTGGCCCAGACCTCTTGCCAAGCAGGAGTGAGTTAAGCTGAAAGACAGGACACAAGAAAGGAGGAAAGAAGTGTATGTTTCACCTGATTTGACCATTATGCAATTTACACTTGAAAGGAAAACTGAGGAAAGCTCAATCTGGTAGAAACAGTTGGCAGCAGGGCCTGTTTGCAGCTAAGAAGCCAAAAGAAGGATTGAATGGCAACATGACTTCTGATTCCTGCCGAATTTCAAATCACAGCATTATGTTTAACCTCAGAACATCTGAAAGGAAACTATTAACAAGCATCAATCACCAATTAGTCATTATTTCTTGGACAGTCCATGGAAAACAAAGATGCTAGGTCAGATCAGAGTTTTGTAGCTTCTAACAAAGCTATGGAGTTTTCCTCAGCAGCCCCTGGCTTTTCTATTCCAGCTGGACATACCCAGGATGGTATATGAAGGGTGGCAAGTCTTACCCTGTACTGAACTTTCAAGTATCTCACATTAACCAGGGCACATACCCTCTCCAGCAAGCGGGCTGCTTCCAGTGCCTACCTGGCTACTAACCAGAAGGCCATCGTCACTCTCAGTGTGCCCTTTGCTACTCTCTAAAATTTTCTTCCCGAGTCCTGCATTGTCACAACCAGGCTTGTTCACACAACACTGTGAAGCATTTCCAGGTATTCTAAAACCAAATCAGGAACAGAACATGAAAAGGAACTTCCCTGCACCAGTTGCTGCACAGGTAACAGCAAATATGAAACAGGACAACCCCACGCAGTCTGTGAGCAACCCACATGCTAAAATTACAGGCAGTGCACCATGTCTGTAACAGCTTCTGTCATTCTCCCTCAATTTCTGATTGCTTAAAGGCTCTAATGATACTATTGGCAAAACCTCTCCATTTAAGCTTAAACTCATCCTTTAATAACACAGATGGTTTATCTAATCTGGATTTCTGTGATGTGGCGTGTATCCTCTATGAAGTCCTAGCACTGTGTGGAGCAGCACAGTGCTGACCAGTGGTCAGAACTCTTTGCTTTACCTTCTGCCACTCAGGGGTAATTTAATCCTTTCTCCTGTAAACCTTTCCAGGTCTGAATACTACATGACAATGATGATGAGGACAGCAGGAAGCATGGAAAATAGGATACTGCAGGAGCACCCTGACAGCAAATATTTGTGTCACTGTTCAAAATAAGCATGTAATGCTTATTGCATTACAGAATTTAATAAGATATAATAAACTGTAATCAGATATTTCAGGTGTAATATAAAGTAAATGCATTATAAATGCTGGAGAGTAACTAGAATTGATTAAACTGGATAATGCTGTTAAATTATATTTACAGCTAAAAGGAAAGATTTTTGTTAACCTGGCACACAAAACTGACAGTGTATTCAGAATAGTTTTGTTTGCAGACAAAATAATATATTACCATCTTTTTTCAATGGTTAAAATTATTAAAATACACCACAGATTTTTTCCAAATAATAAAAATTGCTAGCAACTGAAAAGATACAATTGTCTAACATGTAAACCACCTATGTGACTTGCTGTGGCAGTATCTGACTGCCAGAACTCATGAGGTTTTCCATGTCCACTGTCCTTCTGGCTGGTTTTGGACAGAAGTTGTTTCTGTAACACTTCAAACTAAATCTGTTCCAAGAAGAGTCAGGAAGAAGCAGTATACCATATAGTTTCCTAATCACATATTTATTAACAACAACAACAAAAAAGTAAAACACCAAGACAATCTGTTAGCTGCACTGGAACACAGCAAACCTGTAGCATGGGCTGTGAACCAAGATATAAAATTGCCCC
Organism: Pyrgilauda ruficollis; assembly: GCF_017590135.1. Taxonomy (NCBI): domain Eukaryota; kingdom Metazoa; phylum Chordata; class Aves; order Passeriformes; family Passeridae; genus Pyrgilauda; species Pyrgilauda ruficollis. Next base: position 755,988 of record NW_024513099.1, on the reverse strand, counting down.
ATCTGCTCTTTCTACTCTTATATATGAAATACAGAAAATGCATCCCACAGAATGCCATTAACAAAGTGTTACAACCAAAGAGCTTGCAAGCTAGCTGCTCCTACTCTGGCAAAACAATATGAAATAAATAATATCCACAGAGGGTCCACACCATGAAGGCAAAAACAGATAAGCTGCATTACTCCAGGGGGTAAATTATATTTGGTAATATACAGCAGTTGCCTGTAGAGGATATGATCTTTTCCTCATATCTAACTGCAAAATTGTCCCATGAACTAGGAAAGATTAACTTTTGGTCAATTTATTTTTTTCATCCTTTAAACCTCTGTCATTCCCACAACAACATCAAACCCCCCCAATATTTTGTGTATGAGAGGTGAGGTGTTGGCAGTTATGCTGGACTTAGGTATTTGATTACTGACTGGTCTGAATATGGGAGGACTGACCACCTGCAGGCTGTTAAATCCAGTATCACATAGTTGAATTTTTCCCAGTGGTTTTTGTTTTTGTTTTTTTTTTTCTTTGGGAACTAATTTGGGTCTTTATCTTCCATCAGCATTGCAATGGAAAGTAATGAAACTAGTCCTATTTTAAACTTCTATCCCTTTTCTAACTTTAGCTAAATTTAGCCTGACAGTTCAAAAGTCAGAGAGAGAAGAGGGAAAAGGAAAGGGCAGAGGGAGGAGACCCAGATACACTTCAGCGCAGCTTCCTTAAGAAACTAAGCTTTAGAGTGTGTGACTGGATTCTTCTGTGCCTGGTACGTATCACAGCTGCACAGGGCTAGTGTACAGTCCTCTCCCTCAGATAAGTATCTCCAGGTGACTTCTAAGGGGCCTACCCACGCTCCTTAATTTCTCAGCAGCCAAGTGCGTGCATCCACACATTGGACTTTCACAGCGGGACACAGCTACTAATGATGACAGCCAGCAGTGAATCCAACCTCAGTTCAATCTGAAGAGCAGTTCAGTTCTTCAGTGGAACTGAAGAACAAAGAGTTTATGCTGAGCATCTAGGCAAGTTTCGCTTCCTGGTGTTATGCCTACAGGCAGGCAGGGAGGAGTGCACACAGCCGGCATGCAGAAACAGAACAGTGGAGGCAGAGAATGAGCACCATTGTCTCATCGGCTGATTATAGACTATGTGATGCACAGGCTAGGCTGTGAACTAAGCTTAGCAACAGCATCACTGAAAGAGACACAATTTAGCTTATCAACAAATAATAAAAAGCAAAGGTATAGCAACAGGATCATTATGCTAGCAAACAAGACAAAAAAAAATCAATAAAGGAAAATGCAAAGAAAAATAAGGTTTTTATATTAGCTTTCCTCACATGTTTTAGTTTTGTTTCTCAGTTTGTGCCTCAAGATACAAAAAATAAAATAAAAATTGAATTAATCAGGTCAACTGTACAATTTGGTTTGTGCCTGAGAGGGCAGATTGATAATGCCTACATTGCAATGTTCCAGAGTAGTTTTTCAATCACAACAATAAAACAGGTGTTACATTTCATAGATCTCTCCCCTCCTTACTCCCACACACTTGATTCCTTTCCATTCTCAACTCCCCCCTTTCAAGGGATATAGAGATCTAAGGCTCATCCTCTCCTTTCCAGCTGAGTGCGGCACTGGGGGAAAAAAAAAAAAAGATCAGGTGAATCTCATAAAGAGGGTTCATGATAAAAGGTGTTAAGAGAAAGCTCTGCTTAAACCGCTTCTGGTACAAAGGAGGGTTACAAAGCCTAAGGAGGGCCTCTAAGAGTTTGCTCTGCAATATTTTCAGCCAGCAGATAGGAAGGCAATACAGCTGTGCTCTGCTGCAGTCACCGAGCAGGGCAAAAGACATAGGAACTAATAAATAACAGGCATTTAGTAACTGTAACTGTTTCCCAAGAAACAGTGGAACATGCCCCCCCCCTACCCCCTAACAGATTTCTGGGTTGATTGTCCTTAAATATGTTAGATAGCTGTAGGTCTTCTATTTTGCTCGCAAATTAGTGCATGCAAATAAGAAGCCTTTGTCTTTCATTGCTATCATGGTAGGATATGCCATAAAGACCACAGGACTCCTCCGAGGCTTTTCCTCACTGCATTGTGTATCTTCACCATGTTTCCAGTCCACAGAACATAGAAGTAAATGAGAGAAGTCCTACAGATTTTATTAAGTTCCACCTCAGAGGCAGTTGGGGGTTTTTTTCAGTATTCATTTAAGCAAGCTTCATAGCCTCTAACTGTGAAACCTCTCTTAATTCCAAAGGGACCTACAGAAAGAAGTGTGATAGCTGTCCTGTGTTCAAATATGAAATAACACAGACACATCAAAATAAGAGATCTCCAGAACACTTGTGGAGGTATAGCCAAGAGGTGTATTTCCACAAAACCCAAACCAAACAAAAAACCCAAACCAAACAAAATCCCCACAAACCACAGACTGTCTTCCTCATCCCTTCAGCTTTTAAACTGCTCAGAGATGCACACATAAATATTTAGTGAATGATTTCTCTACCACACATTTATGCACATTTTCTTTGTTCTATAGACACTTAAAACTATTTTTTCAATTTTTTCAGCAAAATTCTCCCTTTGGCCCGTGAAGTAAATGATAATAAATACTGAGGCTTATTTATGCCGTCATCACTGCAGTGGTGATGCAAAAAACGAGTAGCCTGCAGAAAGAAAAAATTATAGCAGTCAGGTCCACTCATATTTCATTCTCCAAAGCCAGAGGATCTGCCAGGGAATCTGTCTGGTGTTTTAAATCTGGTTTTCAGAATGTGAGCTTTGTACTGAATCCCCATTGAACAAGAATCTCAGCTGGTGATTTCAGTACAGCTCAACATTTGATTTCTATCATTATGATCTGAAATACATCCCAATATGACGTGACTGGCAATTGATGCAGCATTGTCTGGCAATTGATGCAGCATTGTCTGAACATGGCTGAAGTGACAGTCAAAGTGGCAGAATCTGCTCAGTTCTTAGATATGCTGATCTTTCTTTCTCATCTTTCCCCAAAACTCTGATCTTTGTCCTTACACAAAACCTTGCTATCTCATACCATCTGGACAGACTTCATCCTTCTGCAGGCCAACACTGCTCAGCTCTGCTGTTAGACAATGGCTATTCCTTAAATGTAGTTGCATCCTCAAAATAATGGTTGGGGAAGGTGATGACCATTGATTTAAATGTTTATGTGGCTCTGTTTCTTGCCAGATGAGACTGAAAGCAGCAGAATTCAGCAGCTGAGGAAGAAAAAGCAAATGCATAGTTTTGGAGCACAATCTGAGAGCTTGGATCACCCCTCCAGCAGGACTCCATCTCTTTGAGGACCATCAGCTCCACTAGAAAGGGGTTTTCTTCCTTGTGTCCAGCAGCAGCTTGTGTTCCTTTTGGCTCAGACACTAGATTAACGTAGAGGAACTACTACCCAAGTAAGAGAGCCACAGCAGAGCTAAAGGTTCTTTAGAAAGAGTGTTTCTTGACTTAAACAGTCTTTGCTTTTGGGATAATCAGTCCCCTGGGGGGACTTGTTTAAATGCTAAGAAAAAGAAAAGGAACCAAACTTCCTAGAACAACTGTAGTAGCAAAGTAACCTCAAAAGAAACTCTGTCAACTGCTGTATCTAGCTATACTTTGGCAGAAACAAACCTCGTAGTATGCCAAATTACTTTCTCTTAGAAAAGTAATTTCTTAATCTAATTTCAGAAGAGAACATACTGTTGACCAATTCCCAAATAAGAGAGAAGAGTCCAGGAAGAAAAACCGACCAAACTACTATACAAATAACCACAACATAATTCCTGTTTTCCCTTTGGAGAAATTCACAATGTTGTTAAGAAGTCTGAATGGGGTTTTGTGCAAATGGAATTATTAAAACCAGCAGGAAATAGCAAAATTTATATTGTTAGGTTCCAATTTCCATGCTGACGCAAATGGTACTCTTGGTTAGAGAAGGTGCTGCACCTTTCAGCCCAGGGTTCATTAAGGTGTTCATACATACTCGTACTGCTTTCGGAAAGAGCTAAAACTGGGCAGGTAAAACCCTGTGCTGAATTCACTGCTGCATGAGTTAGCATATCTCATTTAGGATATCGTGACTAAATAGAGCTAACATATTTATTTGTGCATGACACTTGTGGGATACAGTACATGTAAGTTATTATCTCATCTGCTGAATTAGAGCCAAAGATAAAGGTGAAGTACTCTGTCAGTTCTCTTCTCCCATTTCAGAAAATAAAATATTTTTTTCCAAAAAGAGAGAGGACTAAGGGGAGAAAATGAGGAAACACCTACTGAACTCTGATGAAACAATACTTTTTCCAACTAGCTGTCTTCACCTTCCTTCTTTTGTTGTAGGGCAATACATCAATTGATGTTGTTCATCATCTGCTCGGACTGTGCTGCCATTTCTACATATGCATTTTGAGTATCAGCCACTTCTAAAAAACTGATTTAACACAGCTTCACAGATTGATTCCACTCTAAGGAAATACTAAAACATGGTAAACTAAAAGGATGGGAAAGATAACCATGTGAATATACCTTATTTGAAAGGGATGCGTTGAATATTCAGGGAACAGTTGATTTTTTTTTTCCCAGTATTTTTCAAGCAGTATCAAAACACGTAATACAGTTGTAGAATGGTACACACTTTCACTGTTCCAAAACCACAAGCATGGCAGCATCCTAATCCCATATCAAGTCCCTAGAGACTGTCAGCATGAACCAACTAATGTCTTCTCTTATGTACAATACATATACTCAAATGTTTCTTAAGTCTGAAGTTCTTTCTGCTGGTTCTGCCATTTAAAGCTCCTCCTGTGAATACATGCAATGTGACTAATAGTTAAATATATCTTTTCCTGTGATGCTACAAATTTAAAAGTTAAAGATGATGTTTCAATGGATTCTGAAGACCCTGCTATTAGGAGGAATGAAAGAAAACATACTCTGCAATAACTTCAAGTAAAATCTGTATGTACATTTCTAAAAACAGATGTAAAAATCATGTCACTTGTTACAGAAGATAACTCGTAACACTCTTTGCCTCTATTAAACATAATTTCTAAAAAAAGTATGTTGCAAAACTCTTCTCAGTATTGCTTAGGATCATCCTGTTAGTCAAACCAGAAATTTACTGGCATCAAGCAGAAGTCAATTTTTTTTTTTTTTTTTTTTTTTTTTTACAGCTGTTCCCATTCTATAGGTGAATTACCCATAGATTTTTCACCACCACACTTAAGTTCCTCAAACCATCAGAATCCACTGTGAATGTCTATATCCCAGATGTCCATATCTTCAAAAGAGATATAAGGAAAACCTGGGTGTTCATCTCTCCCGGACAGGAAACCAAATTTACCTGTTTAGCTATAGATTACAGAATCACAAAAAAACAGATGGACAACACCTCTTCACAAACTAGTTACTGTTGCAGAAATCACCCTTGGTCCTAGTGCTACTTATTTTTTTGTCCTCTGCATAAATGCCAATGCTGCTTATTCACTGTAACACAGGAGACAGGTTGATGGTCTGAACACATTGTAACCCAGCCAAAGCATCATGTAACCCTAACAATGGGTAAATTGCCAGGTTTTGTTTTGATTTTTTTTTCTTGGATTTCCACATATCATTACTATGGGTTCTTTAGTACTCCAAAAACCTGTGTTGCAATGAATTGACCTTTCATGTAGGTCCCATAAATTAAGCACTTAAATAGCTACATTTATGCAGTTAGAAACAGAATTTTCTGAAAATTGAAATAATGAAATTTAACTTTGCCCTTTTTATGCCCATTGTTTTTACAAAACATGCTACATAGCTATATAATCTCAGCTATAATTTTGTTATCTATCAGTGAGGTAAAAACAGTACAGGAAGTCCAAAAGAGAAATACAGATTGGGGTGCTTTCCTCTCACCTACCTTTCTGTCTGCTACAATTTCTAACACAAAGCTATTTGGCTGACAACAATGAAACTCATTAAAAACTCACACTTCAAAAAATGGGCCCATTAATCTTATGACAAGATTATTTAAATTTCAGGAAAGGAAGAATAAAGATATACTCTCAGTGATTTTTTTTTTTTTTTTTTTTTTAGGAAAACAGTTACTGTTGCACACAAACATGGAACTGGAGACTGGCAAGCTGTGTTGCCAGGTATTTGAGCACTAGGGGAGCTCAGACTGTCTTAAGTATCACAGTATAGCTGATGACCAAGCTGGAAAGGAAAAGGCAAATGTCACTCTGGATTAATTTCAGAAAACACTAAGTTCTTATTTGAATGGTTAGATAGTTTTAAAATGAGAAAAAAATATCTGCACATCAAAATGAAGAATTCTTGGCTCCTAAAGTACAGTCTTCTGAAAAACTGTGACTTGTGCTTTTAACTGCCTACACAGAGCCCCTTCTTGGTGTAGAGTGTCACCAAAATCACTGATAATGGTACAGAAAAGGGAATTCTTTTGCCAAATCTGTTGTTTCCACCAATGTAACATCTTGCTTGAAAAGGGAACATACAAGTCATAATTACTTGCAATTTCTATGGGCTTCTCATAAATATTTAAGTAGTACAAGTATTTCCTTTGTATAAACTCTGAAATTATACATAAATAAGTGGGAAATGGGGAGTTCAAACAATGAGACAGACTAAATCACTTGAATTCCGAAAGCTTGCTTTTCAACTCTGTACTTTACTTTTAAATTGTCTTACTTTTTAGTACATTAAGATCAATTTTTTGAGCTAAGAATTCTTACTGAGCTTTAAAAGTAAGAAGATATACAGCGTAATGCTTCCAATTTACATTAAAGTCTATGCACTATTATCTTCTTATTATCTCCTAAAGATTTTTCCAGGTATTTAATTAACATATGACAAGATACCCAAGTTAGTGAGAAAAAAGTCACCATTTAATGCACTATCTATAGCCTTTCAGAAGTTACCCATTGTTTTTTCTCCTAATGCACTACCTATTATTCTATTTTAATAGCGAGTCTCTGTCACAGAAATAAAAGGAACTGAGTTATCCAGGTACCCACATTATATTTCCTAATTTGATTCCAGCACAGTGTCTTTCAAAGTCAATGAAACACAGGTAAAGTTCAGAAGGTTTCACCCAAGGATTCTGCTGTGACAAAGGGTGCTACTATCAGCCTGCCTGCCAGAGCTCCGGCCAGGACCTGGGTTCCAGATAAACCCCAGGGAGGCATTATCTTTAAATGAACACAACAGTAACAAACCACCGCAGAACATCTCTAGAAAGGTGGTGGAACACTTACTAGGGCCCTAGGAGGTGGGTGCTGCCCATGGGGTCTGTGAGGGTGGGGTCTGTCCATCAGAGCCCATCCCACCACCCATTCCACACAAGTGCAAGTGGCTGGGGCTGGGCCAGGTTGTAAGGCTGAGACCAGGCAGGGCTGTGGGGAGCTGGAGATGGGCCCGGCTGCAGCATCGCTGGGGCAGGGACTGATGGCTCTGGACGGTTGGGCAGGATCAGTCAGGCCTGGTGGTGCCCACTGACAATAAACACCCCACACCACATTTTCAGGAATCCTCAATTTTTTTGCACACATGCCCTGGACATAGACCATTAGCCTTTCCCACTTTCAGTGTATTCCAATTCAAGCAAAAAAAATTACCCTTGAGAGGCAGGATATATTAATATGCTTCACACTTGTATTTTTTGCATCCCCTTTCTACCAAACTCATGAAGCTCTCTGAGCTGCTGATCCAAGGGTTCTGCTTTACTAATGTGGCAGGAAAAGCCTACAGCAAGTACAAAAAGAAGCAAGACATGCTTTAGGATGAAAAGACACAATTTAATGCAAATTCTCCCATTAAACAAGAGTCTCTGTTTCTTAATAGCCTCATATCTAGTGCCTTCCACTGCATAAAATCCCTCACTCTTATATTTTTTTCTTCCTTGGAGAAAGGTAGTCTAGTAGCATTTTCCTGCTGCTCATCTCAGCAGTCACAGAATCTTGGTGGTGGGAAAGATAATCCTGTCCAACCACTTGGTGGTGGAGATAATCCAGTCCAACCCCCACTGCTCCAGTAGGGTCAGCTACAGCAGGTTGATGCTGCAGGGCTGTGTCTAGTTGATGTTTTTGTATCTCAAGGGATGGAGACTCCACAGCTTTTCTGGGCAACTTGCACCAGTGTTCAATCACCATTACGTTTTAAAAAAGTGTTTCTAATGTTTAAAACAGTTCCTGACTTTCAGTTTGTGCCCATTGCCTCTTATACCCTTTGGGGGCACCACAGAGAAGAATCTAGCTCTATTTTCTTTACTCCATGCCATCGGGAATGCAGAGACATTAATCAGATAGCCTGAGTCTTCTGTTTGGTAGACTGAACAGTCCCAGTGCCCTTAGCCTCTTCTCAGATTTCAAATGCCCCAATCAAGTCCTTAACCACCTGTATGACACTTTACTGGACTCATCCCAAGCATGTCCACATCTCTTGCCTCTGAGGCAAGCTCAGAACCTTGCTTGGTACTCCAGATGTGTGTCACTAGTGCTGAGCAGAGGGGAAGGATCACCTTCCCCTTATCTACTGATGCTGCTTTCCCTGATGCAGCCCAGAAGATTGCGGACTGAATTTGCCACAAGTGTGCCTTGATGTTTCATGTCTGTCCTGCTATTCACCACAAAACACAGGTCTTCTGACCAGTCAGCTCCCAGCCTGTGCTGATGCATGGCAGCTCATCCAGGCTTAAGACATTTGCATCTGCCTTTGTCAAGCTTCATGAATTTCCTGTTGGCACATTTCTCCAGGCTGACTTGCAGCATAACCATCAGATGTATCACAGTTCTGTGTCATTTCTAAACTTCTTAGGTCCCATCATTCAGGTCATTAATGAAGATGTTAAACAGTATTTGTCTCAGTGTCAATCCCAGTGACTGAACTCTAGCTGGACTTCATCTCACTGGTCACAACCCATCAGCTCAGGAAGTCAGCAGTTTTCAGTCCACCTCATTGTCCACTTATCTAGCTTGTACTTCATCAGCTTGTCAATGACGATATCAGAAGAGACAGTTTCAACAGCCTTGTTAAAATCAGGACAAGCATCATCTGCTCCTCTAAGCACATCTACTGAGCCAGTCATCTCATCCTATCCAGCTGGTCAAATATTATTGACCTTTCATAAATCCATGCTAACTACTCCCAATCACCCTCTCATCTTTAATATGCTTTGCTTAGCTGCACATATATTTAAGCTACTATCCCAAAGTCTCAAACACCAGCATCTTTGGAGAGATTTGTATATGAATGAGAAAATCTGGTAAAGTTTAAGACTTTCTTTGGCTGCAGCCACCTCTGCTACTGTACAGAATAAAGCAGCTTCTGTAAACATTATCTTCCAAATTGAAGGGAGCATTATTTTACTTCTTTTATAAGCCAAAAACAGCCAAAACCAGCAAACATTTATCAGATAGAAACTGTTGCATAAAATAACTATTCCATAATGCAGGAAAAAGGGGATTCCTGTTTTCTGATCTAAGTTACTCTCTAGACATCATGGAAATAAATTTTTACTTTTGATACAGTAAATGACAGCACTTTAAACTGCCATGGAAATTGTTTGGGATTTCAAGTGGGCTGTTTCTGTACACTTCATGAATCAATAACTATGAAGAAACATCCTGGGGGCCACTAGAAGGGTCCCTTCTAACTGAGGACATCACAGCTAGAACAGAAATCCAGGACTGCCTTCTAATCTTAATGCTTTGAACAGCTGGGAACACGGTGTCAAGTCTCCCTTTCTAGGAGTAAAGGAAGAAGGAAGAAAGGGAAAGAAAGAAACGAAGTGACATCAGAATTTAAGTAAAAGAAACTCCTATTTCCCCTGTGTTTTGAGAAATGTATTCTTCTGCTGGAAGATTTCAGAGGCCCACACAAGATGCTAAAATGACAAGAGCATCAGTGTTTTCAGGAACATATACTATGAATGTATTGACCAGACTGTGCATTCACTCCAAAGATCTTTTTATTATCTAGCTCTAATGTAAACAAATATCCACTCTTACAAGACAAGACAATAATGATGGGACAGCAGAGTTTTGCCCAGTATTCTTCCTCAGAGCAAAGCATACTCTCTTCAAAGATGAATGGTGAGCTTCCTTTGTGTGGTTCACAGGATCAAGCCCTGCTGGAATGCAAGTATCAGCCTTTACAATGACAAACTCCAGCTAGCACGACCATGAGGATAATCAGAAGCTGTGTCCCTCTTTCATCTTCCTGCCAAGAATGGCAAAATTCACTTCATTATGGCCATGGCTGACATCCTTGCAATGCCTTTGCATGAATGCACACAGACTATAGTTTTACACTCATGATCAAAAACCACAGGAAGCAGACTATCAAAAGGGAATGAAAAAGAAGCATGAAAGAGGAACAAAGAAATACTTAAGAGATCTGATTTTTCCCATTGAGACAGTATGAGTAAGGCAGAAAAGGAAGAGCCACTTCAGTTTTTCTCCAAGGCTTTTACTCTGTTTCAGATGACAAGTGCCACATAAAACTGTGAAATGTTTTTATAAAGGAATATAGACACTACCTTTACAGCTGATCTGAAGGTCTCTCATCAGAGTACACTGATGTATTGAAACCAAGGCCCTCCACAAGAAACACCCAAACCATTCATCAGGAACATGTCTCAGATGCTGGGTGTACTTTATTGCTAAGAGCAATATGAAAATGTTTCTCTTCTCTATCTTGCTAAAGAGTACCCGTCTGACTCTCAAAGGTAACAATCCTATAAGAAAAAGATCCAGATAAGTGTCTGACATACCTTACACAATCAATGCAGTTCATGACCCAGTAAGACACCAGCTAATCCAAAGCATGCCATTACCTTTTTTTTCTGTATGTCACAAAAACTGGCTCTAGGTTTTCCTCATCACTGCAGATCAAACTAGTAGGAGAATTCAGCTTCCCTTATAAGCAGTCTTTGCATGAAGCTTCCTTCTTTGTAGCACTGTGAACAAATTTTCAAGCATCTGGCACTTGACAGCTCTTAAAGAAATTTTCAATGTAACAACTAAGCAGTAAGGAGGAAAGGTGTTTGAAATTTTTTTTCTTCCTTAAAGAAGAATTCCTGGTTTAAAAAAAATTCAAACCTCAGATTTCCTTAGCACCTTCAGTGGAACTACCCAGAACTTTTCTTCATTCTTGCTGTGATACATAGGCCTTCCTTTTGATACATTTGAGAAAGAGATGCACACTACACTGTTCAGACCAGCAACAAGTGAAGATCGCTTGTGTTTTCTCCTCTCAAGACATGTAGTTTTCTCCTCTCAAGACATGTACAGATTCCTTCATTCTGTATATTTTCCCATTTATGTTGCTCTATCATTTGTTTGTGTATGTGTGCCTTTCTCCGTATACCACAGGATGGCAGCAAATGTTAGAATATAAAGAAAACAGCTAGGCCAGAGACAAAATAAGAGTATTACAGTTGTTTTATACATATTATTGTTACTTGAAACAAAAGGACTAGTTCCTGAATCCAAGTTCCCAAATGCACGTGCAAAAATACATATTCTCAGGCACGTAAACAGAGTAATGCACAAATCGACAACACAGCAGGTCAAAGGCATTTAGAAAAATATTGTTTAAGGGAATCAAATTATATGGGATGCCATTACAGAAACTAACTCTGCAACTGGCAGGATCTTTTGTTTGATCCAAAGTAAATAATAATCAGCAAAATTGAGATGGGGTAAAATTTGCACGGAATGACAGTAAGTTGCAATTGAGTAGGATTATATTGCTTAAATGTGTTAATATTGAAAAGGTGTCCATAAAAATTAAGCCAGAGGAAACAAATTCAAAAATAATCTCAAGAGACAAGTATTCTTCCTGCTTCAGGTACTTAAAAATGCATGCAGAATGTTTTACATATACAGGTTCATTTGATTGAGGGCACCTGCCACAGGCAAACATTTTTTTAAATTAAATAAATTGTGTATATATATTGCATGGAGTTCACAATTGGTGCCTCAAAAATTTTTATTACGCCTTTCCAGAATGAGAAGCTGCAAAAGAAAACAAGGAAAAGAGGACAATGCATGTGGAAAAGACACAAATAATCTAATAGTGACATTTTCAACTTTTCATGTGAGCTGTAGACTTCAAAAGCAGATATTTGAAAGTTTATATTTATCATTACTACAAAATTAAAGACTAAGAAATAACAAAGAAAACCTCAAAAGCCAATAAAAACGTTTTTGGAATGGGACACACGGTAAGGTTTTAATATAATTTTTGTAGAACCACTTTTAATTGAAAACTATGAAGTAGTTTGAGAGGAACTTGTTCAAGTGATGAAAGGATTGATAAAGAGATGCTACCGCTGTGCAAAGTTATTCCCTCTAACCCTTAAGAAGTTTAAGAAGTTTTATAGTAAATTTAGATTAAATATTTATTTCTAATTTGTGCCACATTTGCTTCTGCTTCTAAATTTTTCTGCTTTCTTTCCACCTTACTATTTTGCTTCTCTGTCTGATGCCAAACTAATGAATGCTTGCTATGGTAGTTATAGGTCATGCCAATTGTTTGCAATGCACCTCTTCCCAAGAAGATAAATTAAACTCATTTGAGGAAGCCATAAACTGGCATGGCTCACTCTGATTTCAGGACTCCAGTGAATCAAACTTGTGATCTTTGCATTGTGACAGCTGGACTTGACACTCCCTCCTGGCCTGTTCCCTTAGAAAAGCATGATAAATTTTGTGATCACTGGACGTAAAATCAAAGGGAGAGTGGGGTTTTTATGTGGCAAAATTGTTACTAGGGGATTAGGAAGGAATGTGAAAAGAAAAACTGGAAAAAAGGGTTATGCCTTTTTTCTCAGGCACAGAGAAATTTGTCTGGCAGACATTTTGGCTGGCCAAAGGAAATTTATATTCATGTTAACTTTCTAAAGAATTTTTTTTTAAAAATCGTATCTGATGCATGGGAGAAAAGTGACTTCTGGATGCTACCTACAGCTATGCTTCTCGACTATATCTCCTTGTGTTATAGCCATGGCCTTTTCCCACAAAAACTAGGGGAGAACCATTGTACTTGGCTGTTCTTTCTCAATCTGCTGCCAGCTCCTGGCTGTACAATGAGGCAATTACAAGTGCACAGGTATTAGCCCAGTCTGTACAGCTTTTCCTCCCTTCAGACCACTCTCATCCCACAAATATGACTAAGGTTCTGAAAAAATGAACATTTCCAATAGTCTTTTGCAATCTTCTTGCTGTAATAATAGATTGCAACCATGCTTATGTCACACTGTTGCTGAGCAACCTTTTTAGCGTCACCCACCTCCTTAATCTCCCTGTTCTCTAATACCTTATTGCTCTTTATCATTATCAGTCTGCAAACTACCACTCACTCGTCAGAAACAGCACTGCCTGCTAAGCTTGCAGGACACGGCCTTTCAATGTTTACAGGCTTAGGGAGATGTACCTCACAGAGGAACCAGAGACAGGATGTTGACCTAGGGGAAAAAAAGGCTAATAGAAAACATGAGGGACAAGGAGAGAAGTCAAAGTGGGGAGTGGAAAAAAAGATCCTCTCTCTTTAGGAAGCTTACAAAAATAAAATAAAATTTAGATCTCTAATCCCTTCCCCTTCTGTCAAGGTCAGCAAAGAGGAATCAATGACCTTATCATAGTCTCATTTTCCCCAATGAGCTCTGGACAAGGATCTTTCTTTAAAAGAATAAAGATTGTCAGGCAGAACAGCAAGGACTCAGCTGAGCTTTGGAAAAGGAAATGAGAGGAAATGACCAGAAAATGATGCTTGCAAGCACAGCATTCACACACACAATCATTTGTGTGAATGGGCTCAGCAGAATGTCCAGCAGAGCAGTGACACCAATGGGTAAAGCCTAAATCCATAAAGCTATTTGGAGAGGAACTCAGGTGCTTTTAGAACAGTCTGGCTTTCAGCTGCTGCCCTAGAAGAGGGTGGGTGTCCCGTAAAACCCACATCTTAGCTGCCATCTCTTCGCTGATGTCTGGGGTACCGCAAGAAATCTAAAAACACATTACATGTATGCCTGTGTTTTGGTCCCTGAATCACCCCTCAAATATCTGACTTCTGTTCAGATACTTTAATCTTTATTGGGTTTAATGAGTGATGAAGAAAAAAATATCCCTCCTAGAATGCTGATATCTGCATTTATATCCCTGCCAAAAGGCAATACACCTTGCATCTCTGCTGTTCTTATTTTTATTGCATCATGATTCCACCTTCCCATGCAGTTCTGATCAGTGTAACAGAGAAAGCTTAACAGGCACCAGCAGACCAGGACATCTCCAGAGACAGCTAGATACCTAACATGTATTTAAAATCATCTGAGTGTTAGGCTATGGAAATACAACCAGATTCTGGGGCAAGATTTTCTATGTTCTGTGCAAAGGTTTAATCCATCTCAGTGGGCCTTGTGACTAACCTATCATTACATCTCAGCTGACTTGAGGTCACAGCCAAGAGATTACCTGACAGTTGTTAGATTAGTCAGCACCTCCCAAATCAGCAGCTGATGGGTGTGTTGCCAACATCAACCTTACGAGCAGAGTTAACAGTGAGGTAAGTACTGAAATACCTTTGCCTTTCCAGATAAAAGGTTGCTCAAACTTAAAGAGAGAAGTCCTTTTCCAGTTTAAGGTTTAGTTGTGGCTAGTTTCAGCAGAAACAGTGAAACACTGCAACAGCTGCCATAAGCTTCTCAATGTAGAGGAATCACCATCTACTTTTGTTCATGTATTACTGATTCCTAGTTGATCCAGAATGAAGTGGAAATACATGTAAACTGTAATAGTTACATTGAACACAGAAAATTTCAGTGAACAGATGATCATGAGCTATTCTGGATTGCTTTCTTCCAGACTACATCAGAAGTCTAATTTCAGTATTTTACATTGAAATAAAGACATATCATAGCAAAATGGTAGATTTTGTTCAACAGCATTATGAAGGAGTAATAATATTAACAATGATGAACCTTTTTCTCATACAATTAAGGAGCTAAAGATGACAGATACAATCAGCTACTCTAATCTCTTCAGCTATTCAATGCACTAAGAAAAGCAAATTTAGATTTGCTTTCAGTGAGCAGTAAGGACATTATAAAAAAATTTAAATATAGAATATGACCTTGGACAGAAGGATCACAAGAGGTCTCCCTTTAAAATTAACTGGAAATATAAAGAAAAACTCCACAACATATTTCTACAATTAAAACAGATACCTCAGTTAAACTCTATTTGTAAAAATCAGATGGATCAAGGATGTCAGGGACTTGAATGTGAAGTAAGTCTGGAACTTCTCCAAGTCAGAGGTACCCAGGGTATAAATTCCAAAATTGTATTTTCAGTAATTATGAGGACTTGCATTAAGAGGCATCAGATCTGCTGGATGAATAACTACCTCGAAATGGATACTAAGAGTAACCACTACTAAATACTAAGAGTATTCCAGTACTAAATCCTACCAAGTAATAGAAAATAGGTTGAAATGGTAAATAATGAGATTTTCCTAATACTAGAGATCAATCAGGCAAAGCATAAGTGAAAATAATTAAAAAATCAAGATATACTTTGCTATATAAACAGGAGAATGAAGACAGAGTAAGAATGGGCACATTGCAGCTGGCACAGTGCAAAAACTAACACAAATATGGTGTCAGGTGAATGCTTTGTCTGTGTTACCAGTAACACAGGGAAACAAACTTTGCAAGCAAGTTAAAAGTCTAATGTACGCCAGAGGCAGGGCACATGTAACCAGGCCAGGTTTAAAAAAAAATGGAAAAAAAACCCTGAGGAAATGCTGAAGGCAGCATACACCAAGTGTGTCTCCATTCATACTACCATAAAATGAAGGTTTCAATTCCCAGGTTGTTTATATGGTTACAAAACAAAGCTACAGTTTACAGTTGCAGACTTTGACAGTGATTCAATCTATGTAAAAGAATAAAAAAAAATTCCAGAAGCTGACTGATGATTCCAGAAGCCAACTGAAGTGCCATACACTTCAATAAAATTACCTTCACAAGATCTGGAACTATTTTAGGAGACAGTGGAGTTTTTAAGTATCTAAAGCATCTTGCTTTTTTTCTTCTAAAGGTCTATGTCCATGAAGTATCTTGAGTTAAATATATGCCTTTCCCCTGACTGTTTCAGATTAAATAATAAAGTGCATTTATAAAGGAGGAAAAAAAACCCCTTGGTGTGGGTGGGGAGTGATATCTGAAGAGGCCTTTTTCCAACCGTCAACAATTTGAAGCTGAGTAATAATGCAGCCTTGGGGTTGCCATGGGAACATGTTTCATTTCCTAGGTGACAGCAATTGTATGTCATCACCAGTGAACTGCACTGACTCTGGAAGTATGTCAAGTTCCCTTCAGATGCTGGCACCCCGAGACTTCCTGCGCATGCCACAGGCCGGCACCTCTAACCTGGCTCTCACAGGACTTGACCACTCATCCTCTCCTGGGAGGAACAGCCTGGTTTGACCAGGGCAGGAGTAGGGTCTGAGACATCCTGATCTGAAGACCCTACCAAGGAGCAAACTCACCCATCCCCTTGGTATTCCCCCGCGTTGCCCTACAAAACTTCTGCAGGCTTCATTCTCACTTGAGCAGCTCCAGTCTCCAGCCCTTTGGCCTTGGATAAGTGCCATCAGCAAGGCTTCCAGTATCAAAAAATCACCCAAATCCTTGTGTCACATTAGTAACGGACACATTATTTAAATCAACTATTGTGGAATCACCTATACTAATAATCAACCTCTAAAAACACCCTTCTAGATTATGATGGTTTTTTCAACCTGGAATTTCAGGTTATATGACTGAAGACCCTTCTTTGCAGCACATATGTTCCCCAACACAACTTCAAGGCCACCAGCTGCACAGTAAGACCAGCAGGATTCACTTGCCTGTGAGCAATAGGGAGGGCATATATAGTAAAACAACTTCTCCCTAACAGCTCCTCAGTGCTCATGCACTAGTCCAAAATAAGCAACTCTGATTCTGTAATAATTATTCTGCTCTGGAAGTAGGGTGATAATTTTATTCTGGGATAATTACTCCATTCCTGAAGTAAAATAATAGTTATAGAATAAAGTCATTTTTATTTTGGAATATTTCATCCACATGTGGGAGTTATTCTAGAACAGCTAAATTATACCCTCATAATTAGAAGGGAACAGTCCTGCCAATCAATTTTCCTCATGCAGGCAAAACCTTAAATCATCATGCTTCTGAAAGGAGCAGTGCAGAAGTTGTCATTGCATAACTGGAGACCCTTACTGTTTACTTTCAAGAAGAACCTGCAATCACCTACAGTAACTCTGGTTAATAGTTCCCCTAAATCATTTTGAGAGCAGTCAATAAAATAAATTACAAGTACATCAAGTGATTTTCAGAGCATGCTACAAATATTATTACTGGTAGATGAACTTCATCACATGATTTGAAAATAGTATCCACGTCACTGAATGCCTTCCCCCCAATCACATGGTCAGGAACTGATGCCAAGGGTCGCCCTAGTCTAAACTCAAAGAGCCCTGCCTGTTGAGATAAATGTGGGTAGAGGAATATGCTAGCAGCTGTAGCAGCACTTGATTTCTGAAGGAACTGGAGGCATACCCCAGACTGTGCAGCTATTGTGCTATTTGTTCTAGGGTAACTACCTTAGACAGAAATTTAAATTTAAAACTGCTTACTTGAAAATACATTCAAAATCCGTTTTGACTTTGACCACTGTCTTCTAACCTATACAGCTCTCAAGAAACTAAGAAAGAAGTTCAATGAGCATTAAGCTAGGCATAGAAGTCAGAAGGCTCAAAAGTTTACGTTCCCACAGCAACAGTAATTCAGCAGCATTCAAGATACAGTTATTGGAAATGTTGCATATGTTCAGTGTGGCAATGCTAAGATTGCTATGGGAACCTTAACTTTTGAATAGATAAGCATACTACCAAAATAAAAATCATACAAATGAAATCATTACAGATTTTACTGGAAAATGCTGCACCCAGTTCCTCTTCTGAAATCTGTTGATGCAGAGCATAAAGACCCTAAACACTCAAAAATCCAAAGAGGTGAGAAAATAATCTCCAAGATAAGGGGCAATAACTAACCAGAGCAATAACTATCGCTGACACCAATGCTGCAACTTTACTTTAAATTTTAATTTATAGTCAAACAGAATGCAAATCCACTCCAAAACTACAACAGATGAAAAAACAGAAGTTCATGAACAGCTATCACCCTTCCCTCTTTTCCTCACAGATTTTTAATAAATTAAATATTTTGGAAGAACAACTGGAAATTTGCTACTGGCTTTAGTCTTTTCCAGCAAATTTTAATTTTGGGGAAAAAGAAAATCTAGCTGTATTCTGACATACTTATTAGCTGCAAGTCTGGATTGACTCACTCACACTGTTCTAATTAAACTCAAAGTGTTCATTTCAAAACAGCTTGATTTGGTCAGATCTTTGGTGAAGGAAGTTTTGGTATTTTTAAAAGAGCTTAGTAACAGTAGGCTGCTACCTCAGACTTACTCTCTAGGACACCTGAATGTCCCTTCAGGGTTAAAAAAAACAGCTCTACCACTCCATCCAATTCTCTGTGATGCATGATCTTGGGCAAGCCAGGCTTACTCCCCTAAGCTCATTTCCTTGAGCTGTGAAGCAGGGATAAGGACTCACGTTCCTTTTGATGCACAGGTCCAGTGCGTTAACTAAGTGGCTTTTCTCTCCTGTTTTAAAGAACAACAAAATCTTTAAGGTAGTCTTTTTACAGTATTTCAACAGAATTCCAGCAGCATCTGAAATAATGGCTCTGCCAACTTTTCATCTAAGAAAAGAAAAACTAAAAGCTCTTTTCTGCCACTCCAGCTTTTCAATTCTGCATCGCATATATGGCTGGTCCCACCCAAAATTCTGTTGAACGAGTTTCTTCTTCAGAGTGACTGCAAGACCAGCAAATATTTTTGTCCAAGAAACAGGGCAATTTTCAGAGTCCTGGAACTGCAGAGGCAAGATAAATAGTGTTCTCCAGTCCAAGTCAATGCAAAAGGCTTTCTTGCTGACATCCTGGCAAGTATGCCTGAAATTGTACTAACATCAGCAGGATTTCCTTGCTCATAGTAAAAGCAAGATATTGGCTTTGAAACAAACCACACAGTTCAAAGAGACCCTAATCTAAATTATTTGAAGTGACTCCGATTTCTTTGCATTTATACCATAGACTTAATAAAGACTACATGGACCTACCACTTCAACATGTTCTCTGCTTATCATTAATATTTTACTCAACCATGAACTTGAATTTCCCTAGACTGATTTAGAAAACTAAGAAAACAAACTAACACAGGTTAGAATAATGCTTTTACAAGATCAGAGATCTTTCAAATAGGTGGTGACATTCCTTGCTAGTAAATGTGAGACAGACAGAAAATCTTGCCCAGTATACTCATGACTGAATTTCTCACAGCAAACAGACACTGTATTATTTGGTCAAAATTAAAGAGTTTATACTCCTTTATATTCACTGATTCCTTATGGTCTTCCTCCACCAGACAGGGTACTGTATTTCCTAGACTGGAAGAAGCAAGACTTCTGTGAATGGAGCCTAAGGAACACAGAGTTTAGGTGGCAGAATTATATTTTCCAACTGTACTTAAGATGCTGCATGAGGGGAGGACAGAAAGCATGGTTTAATTGAAGCTCCTGTCATTTCAAGATGTTTGCAGCTATCCTTCAACAAACTGCCAAGTGCTTTAATAACCAGTTGCCTTCTGTGTTTAGTCACTTCTCATAAATGGTAACCTGCATATATTTCAACCTCCATACCACTATGTCCAGTACCCTAAAACCACTCTTGTGCTGTAGCCAGGACCCTCAACATCTCTGCTTGCTTTAGATCCAGCCCAGCCTCACAGTATGGACACTTTTGTCTGGACAGGCTCCACTGGTGTCTGAAACTCTCTTTCCTTCCTGAGACAGTTCCATTCCTAATTGCTCTTGCTATGTGGCTTCCTCTAAAGCTCTACTGTTGAATCCCAATTATTTTCTTTCAAAAATTATAGCAGCAATGATGTAGTCACATGTTTGTTCACTCAGTCCATGAAGTGAGAAAAAAGACATCATGTTTTCTAGTGAAATTGTTAAGTTATCTTTAAATTATTTAACATATCTTCTGTTCAATAATAGATCTTAAATGAACTTTGTCAGGCAGGTAGGTGGTAAATTTTTGAAAAAATATTCCCACACTTCATGAACTTAACTCTGATGTACTGAGAACATTCCTAGCCTTACCGACTCCCATTTATGGCAGGAGGAAATTATTTAGCTTGGTTTTCTGGGACAGCAATGGGAGTCACCAAAAAAGAAGATCCTTCCATGCACTTTGTGTTCATATGTCAATAGCCATCAGCTTGTCACAGTTTTATCATCACAGTTCTATCTACAGAAACTATCTCTACTGTTCAGCATGTTTTTGGCCATTACTTGCCCTCCTGCTCTCTACTTCACTCTTAGAGGCATCTTCCAGTTTCAGAGTTTTCATCTCTGCATTCTGACATACCATGCAAAGTGTAGCATACTGAAACCATTCTACTAGTTTACAAGTTCCCTATTCACTTCAGCATCCAGTGCTGGTATGATTGAAAAAAATAATAATAAATCAAGATTATGTAGTAAATCTCTTCCAGATTCCAGTATCAACCCCAACCGTATAAACAACATGGTAAATTTTGGTAAAACTCACTCCCTATTAGCTCTTGCTACCTCTAATAACCACCATACAGCATTCAAACATTTAAATTAGACAGACAACTTCTTCTCTTACCCTTAATTTCCTCTTTCCTTTTGACCCTATCCCTTGCCAAATATAAGCTAAAAATAGTTAATGACTGATTCAAGCTCTTCTCCCTCTCAGTGCCATAACATGGTAAGGACTAGTGAGGGAGTCAGGTTATATAAGTAAACATAGTGCCTCCTGGCTAGATGCAGATGAGTTTCATTTATAGTCTGATACCTTGTCAAAAGGTCTATATCCTGTATGCAAACCATTATGCTAATTTGTTTTATTGAACATCCAAATTCATCACACTCTAAAATGTAAGCAAAAAAAAAAGTTGTTTCTGAAATGGAGAATCAAGGAGATTAAGTTCTGCCTAGATGTTTCTGTTTAGATAATACTAAATGCAACAGTGATAGATATCTTAAAGTCCTAATGAACTGTGTGTATAAGGAAACTGAAAACATCTGCATGTCACTTTACAGGTGACTCAGTGCAGGTTTGCTTCCCTTCAGGTCTGATTTCATACTGCTTCTTAAGTGTTCCAGCCATAAGAGCACAGTGGTGTTCTAAAACATTTCAGAGAAAATAGCAAGGATTGTACAAAGTCCAGGTAAAGTTTCCATTCTGTGTATCATTTTACTGTATGTCTCTTTTATCAGTGAGATGCTGAATCTCCCTTTTTTTTCCTACTGTGTTTGGTGCTCATAACTGAAGAGGATTAATTAAATAAAGAGGACATGCACAAAGTCACATGACTCAAAAGATGATACATCATTGCTGACCAAAGACTAGCCCTAAAATCTGCTACAAATCAAGTCATGGTAGTTTGTCAGCAGAATACCATTATATTTATTAAAATCAAACTCTGCTTTAAAATGCACTATGCTGACTGCCATATCTCAGACAGTTATGCCTACAGACCTGTATCTGTTACATATCTACTTGATGAGAAAAGGACCAAAAACCCTTCAAATATGATGTTACTCTTTACATACAAAATCTTTCCCCATTCCTACTGCTATTGAAGCCCTCAAGACAGTACATTTTTCTCTGTGTGACAGCCCAACCCTTCTCTACGTTTACAGCACCTCTCAAATTTCTGTGGTTATTCATCATTGCTCCCAACTTTTGTGCTAGAGGTCAACATCAAAACACTACTTGCTGGAGGCCCAAGACCTCATGGAATTCCACTAGTAGGTCCTCACAGAGCAAGCCTGAGGCTTCCCTCTTTGTCTCTGTCTTCCCCCCTCCCAACTTTAGATCCTTTTGTGTCATGTAGTACCTCTTTTTTCATCTTTCCTTCTGTTCAACCAAACATTCTCTATGAGGCACTGTACTCAAAATTCAACTCTACTGTCTTTGGAGAGAGCAGCAATATTTTCCTCTCCATTTAGTGTGTACAGATATCCATCAAGCCACAGAAGAGAACAGCTGTCAACTAGGGGAGCAGATGAGAGAAAAGCCTTCCCAAGTGCCACTCACTAGTCACTTTCCTTCCACTCTTACCAAACCCATCCTTCCTGTCCTGCATGAAAACCTGCATGTTGCAGCAGCTCTCACTAACTGGTAGGTGCAATGTGTGATTACTTTGCACCTCTTCTTCCCCAGAAACCCAGGACCCAAACCCTCAAAGCATCAGAAAGTTGTCCCTGCTCAGTATCAAATGATGCCACCTCCAGACAAGGTTCTATTAACAGCAGAAAGTCAGATACCAATAAAGAAAAAAAAAAAATCTAACCTAAGGGCTGATCATACCCAAGCTGCCAGTGAACAGGGGCTTTGGGTACAAGGATCGAGCCTCCCAGCTGCAATGTGAAAACAGTGAGACAGATGGTTTTAATTATTTACCCATCCTAATCCTATGAATTTTGACATTTAATAAAAAAAAAAATTAAGGATTAGAATATATGACATTGACTAGCCATGAACTACAACACAAGTACATTGCCCATTACAGTTATATTTTCACTGCTAATGTAATTTTCTGAATCCTTGCGTTTTCTGAAATGTTTGGGAGATTTTACCAAGACAAAAGAGAATTTTCCACATCCATCCCATATAAGTGATTGCTCTTAATAAGGATAAGCAGACTTATCTTGCTCAATTTTCTACAAAATAAAAAAATAACTCAAAACATCAGAGTTATTTACAAATTAAAAATTAAAAACTATTGGTTAAACACACAAAATACAAAGACAAACCTGCCCACCTTACAAAGATCTTTACATATGCTTGTTTAATACTTGGAGTGTGAAGGCATCCCTCTTCCATTTGTGGTGAAGTAACAGCCACAGACTTCAAGCAAGCTGGCAGCATTGCTCAAAAAATTACTCTAGATCTGTCCAGTAGAGGGCAATGACATACATGCACACGCACACACAGTGTATAGTTGAATTTGAAATGCTTGTAAAAAACAAAACTAAATTTAAGAAATTCCTATAGTTCTCAATCATTAATGACTGTTTTATCTATAATATTTATATTCAGGAGTATACATATCCATGTCTGTCATTTTAATGCCTCAAAGAACTTCCAAATTTAAAATCATAAATTCAAAATCTTTTTGATGTTTTAGCAAAATTGACCACTCTCTATACAGAAACAAGTCAGCCTTACATAAAGAACAATATATCTTTATTTTACATTTGGCTGCAGGATAAATACTGGAAGTGTTTTTTGTCTCTTCAGCAGCACATATTTTAGTTGCTAAAAAAAACTTCACTTTTTGTTTAAAATTGGTCCAGAAGGATACTGTTAAATCATTTTCTTCCTGTCACACACCCATCTACTACAAGGAATTAGTAGCTCACAGACATTAAATAAGATACTGTGTTTGCATGAAAAGCTGCTGCTGCTGCAGCCCAGCTGTGTCTTTTACAGTGCTCAGGGATTTTTTTTTTTTTTGTTAAGTACACTTAGAAATAACCCAAAACTTCATTGGGATCTGCAGCACATTCAGACTTGTAGGTACAAGAAGGCTGGGGCTGAACCACTGAACCACCCCTGCCAGCTCCTTCCAGACCCCAGTAGCAGGGTAAGACTGTAAGCAGTGCCCAGCTCCCCTGTCTCTACAAGGACAAAAGCAGCCTTTCTGGAGAAACAGGTGTGGTAGAAAACCTGATGGACATAAGCCACCACAAGTGCTTGCTTATGTCTGGTTGTGACTTGTTTCAAGTGCTGTCACCTCAGATTATCTAGGCTCCCAAAATTTTCCACCACAATTTTGTATGATCTCAGGTAACATTCTCAGATCTCCTACTCCAGTGCCGCAGATACAGACAGAACACAGCTGTTAAACTCACCTCCAAATAGCAGGCATGAAAAGGAAATGCAACTCACAAGTAATGGTAAATTTTCTGATTTTTTTTTTTTTTGTAAGGCAAAGAATGGTTCATGTCAACACATGTCATCATCATCTGAACAGCTTTTTCCAGAGTATTCAATTTACGTGGCTGAATGTGGTAGTTCCTACGGCAGCTGGTCAGGACTCAGAATTTGCTACAAAAGGCCTGCAGTACGCTCCGCTCCGGGAGGGAGGAAAAAGCCTCCCAAAGCCCAAGTACACTGGCTGCTGCCAGAGTTAGCAGGCAGTGGGCGAGAACTCCTCCAGCTCCTTTTATCAAGATGTTCATCTCATGATCTACTGGTTTCCTAGCAGCTGCCACAGCTGGAAGTGTGAGAGAGTCCCCCAGCCTGAAGCAGCAAGCATGGAGCAGCTGCCCAGTTCATGGAGCATGGAGGCCCTGGAGCCTGCGCTGCAGACAGCAAGCCAGCAAGATACTTGGATTATGGTGAAAGCTCATCAAAGCAGAAATTTCTGGAACAACCTTACACTTTATACAGCTTGGATTTGTCCGTGCAAAAGAGACATTTTTAGAAGATCCACAACTCATGGTGATTTACACCTCAAGAACTGACTCTTGCATGTTGCATGGTAACTCCTCCCTGCTCTGGTTACATTCACCTCATATGTTTCACATTTTCTTCATCATAGACACCTCAAAAGTGTTTTCTTTTTTAAAAAAATGGCTACTTGAAGAACTTGATCTAAGTTTTAGAGAAGTGCAGTTATGACACATGTATTATTCAAATGGTTTATAGCCCTGGGTACAGCCTGTGTACAAAGCACTGGTAGCATTTATCAAGACTGATGGACAGAAGAATTTTCTCATGATTAAAGAAAATTCAGGTTAAAAATGTAACTTAATTTTTGTAATTCTTTAAAAGAAGATGTCATTTAAACAAATTTAAACTCACTGAAGAATTTGCTTTAGATGTTCTCAGAAATAAAAAAGTTAACATACTGATACAAATTTTTCATGTTAGATATTGACCAAATCTATCTATTTTAAGGGGACAATGGGCTTGGGTTTTCTTCCTCTTGTACTTTCTATATATGTTTATGGTACCATTGCAATAAGAGATATTAAAATCTTGTTAAGAAACCGACCTTAAAGTGATTTAGCTATGAGAATGCTAGTTAAGTATAATCAATAATCTATCTACTTGAATGATGGAAACTACTAATTTTGATAGAATTAATGTGCCCAGCACTATTGCAGACTTACATCACCAGAAAAGCAAAGTAAAAAGATATATCTAGAAAGGATGTATCTATAAATAGCATATTATCATCATCCAACTTCAATCAGTGTGTATCTGTCAACATACTGAGGGTTTCTGTATGCTTCATCTTCTGTAAGCTTGACTTGAGGAAATCCCTTCATATGATGCAAAGCAAACATTTTAGCATTTCACACATGTAACCCAGAAGCATCTGCACATTTTGCTTATGGGTTCAACTTTTTTTTTTTCTTAATGCTATGAAGATCCTACCTCAAAGGCCTTTTGGCAAACTATCAGGACAAAAAAGACCCTAGCAAATAAAATATGTCCTCTGTGATACACAGGCTCTTGTCAGAAGGTAGCAATTAACAGGAGCCATGACACCTAGGCTACATGCACCGGATATGGAATTAAGGTCGTGTGAAAAGTCAGCATGCAGGAACAAAATGTAGGAGGAATTTCAAGACATACTGGTTACCCAGACAAGATGGCACAGGACAAAGCTCAAGGGTTCCCATATGAATGCCTAACAAATACATAGAAAGAGTCTGCAGCCAGCACACTCATGTGGCACACAAGATGTTCCACACCAGGAAGGCAGAGAGTCACTTTAAGCCTTGCAGTGCAGTTCCAGTCCTTTTACTTTACAGACATGGAAAAAAATCAAAGCTGCTAGCAAGGAAAGCTATTTTGTGTTAACTAGATAGAATTTTTTTGAATACAGTAAAATCATTCTACTACTCTGCCATAAGAGAGCAGTTCCCATGACATACCTGTCCTTGAGTCCGGCAGCACTCATTTTTCCTAGCCCAAAATCCAGTGAACCATCTGCTCCACAAGAAAAGGTACTTCCTGCTATAATTAGTATACATTTTCCATATGTTCTAGTGAAGCCATTTCTTCTCCCTAAGGCCAGTAACATACTAGCATAGACTGTTGTCAAAAAGCTAGCAGCAGCTAACCTCACCCCTCGGAGGCAAGCACAGAGCCCGGGTGAGTCCTGCTCCCTGTCTCACCTCAGCCCCTCCAACTCAATACCCCAAGGAAATGAATTAAGGAACACAGGCATGTAAGGACCCAAAGCAGGGGATACATCCTCAGTTTCAGCAGTCAGAAGGCTCAAAACATACGTGACAAATAGCTTAGAGATGGTGAGCCTGCTGGTACTGCTCTGATGACAGTAGAGCTTTGCAGGGCATAAACAACACAGGCACCACTGAGGCAGGAAGTCTTTAAGCACGGAAGTGAGCAGGCACACAGATATAATTCTGCAGAATTCATGTCCTATGAACCTCACAGGTGTGGGGAAGGCAAAAGATCCTCCAATACCTAGCCAGCTTGGAAGGAGTCAATCATATCCAGTACAGACCAGATGAGGCTGAAAAGAGCCTAAGTAAAGAAACCATCTCCCACTTGTACTTTTTGTTGCCTGAGTCATGAGTGGGCTTTTAAAACTACAATGGCTTAGCAAGGTCTGCCAAAAGCCCCAGACAGTGGTTGCTGCAAAACATTCTTTCTGTGGCTGATCTTAGTTCTTTCAGATAGGTTCACAGACCCACTAAGCAGGGTAAAGATCTGGGTTGCTAAAAAGAACAAAAAGAGCCCTTTTTTACTCCTCCCTGCAACTCATTCTAACCCAACTTTACAAATTTGAGATGCTGGATAGTTTTGTAATCAAGATCCACGGACACAGAGGTCTGCTTTGGAAGAAGACTGAACACAGAAATACATTCATTTGGACCATCTTTGTAAAGCATGATACTTGCCTAATTCCACATTCAAGTATTTTAAAGCTAGTTCTGAAAATACCCTGATAGCCTTAACAATTAATATCTTAAGAACCTATTCAACTGTTTTTTTCTTTTTATATCACTAAAGCTGAATCAACAAGATTGCCGAGATCTGTCTGAGATCAAAGTAACTGCAGAGCTGAATTCAGCCCAGTGGTATTTTTTTGTTCAAAGGAACAGCAAAGAATGGAGAAACGCTGTACTCATAAGTGTTTTGGGACTGCATGAAGGACAAACTCATTAGGCTGAAAAGCAGTACTTTTATCTATATCTAGTAATTGTATGAATAGCATCTTAACCAGTTCACCTGGAGATCCCTTCAGTAACTACTGCTTTCTAAAGAGGTGTTTTTTAAAGACCTTATTACTATATAGGAAAGGGAAAAGGAACACAGCAATTGAAATATATGGAATACCTGAAATGTGACAAATGAAATGTATGCCTGAATGTCATACTTTCACCAACTCACAGAATCACTTCTCATTTCTTACACAGGATTTTAAGAAAAAAATACACAGGCTCTGCACCTGCCTCCTCTCCCCAAAGGGAACAAAAAATAATTTTAAAAGGCAAGATAAAGGTGCTAAATGCAATTCACAAAAACCATAGAATAATTCAGCTTGGACAGGTCTCTGGAGTTTTCTATTCCAATCTTTTGCAGGATGAAGCTAAGATCAGGGTTTTATCAGGTGGGTCTTGAAAGCCTTCAGTGAAAGCTGAACAACCTGCTTCATTGCTTGACTGACTTCAGAGTGAAAAATCTTTTCATTTATAGCCAACCTAAACCCCTTGCTGCAACTTAGGTCCACTGTCTCTTGTCCTTCTGCCATGCACGGCTCTGAAGAAATTCAGAGATTTTCTCTAGAAATTGGTGGACTACTAATAGCTCCAGCTGCAGTCACCTCTTCTCTAGGCTGAACAAACCCAATTACTTCAGCCTCTCTTCACCTGCCATGTGCTCCAGCCATGGCCATCTTGGTGACCCTCCTCTAAACTCTATACAATTTTGCAATGTCTGTCTTGTATTTGGGGATCCAAAACTGGACACAGTACTCTGCGGGTAGCCTAACAATTGCTGAGTAGAGGCACATAACCACATCCCTCTACCTACATGCCATACTTCTGTTACTACAGCCCAGCATGCTGTTAGCTGCTGCCTCCCCTGCCAAGGCATGCTCCTGACGTACATGCAGTTTGTCTTCCACCAGGCTGTAAGATCTTTTCTGCCAAGTTATTCCCTGGCCTGTATTGTTCCAAGGTAGGGCTTCACCCCAGGTGTGGGACTTGGCATTTGTCCTTGCTAAATTTCATAAAGCTCCTATGGGCCATTCCATCTGGCCCATCTAGGTCCCTCAATGGTGGCTCTGTCTTTAAGCATTTTGACTGGTTCCTACAGTTTGGTATCATCTGCAAACTAAGAGCAAGCCCTCCATCATCCCCTCCAGGTCACAACCAAAGATATTCATTGACAGGTGTCAGGATAGACTCCTGCGGTACTCAGTTCAAGCAGACTCATTATTGAGAACATATCCATCTGGTACATTCAAACTCTAAGCACTGAGCAAGCAGACAGGATTTCAAGGCATAAGATTACAAGTATAGCAGTATATCCAAATTTAATATTTAATCTAGTCACAGAAATCAGCGGCTGTTATTTACATGACGTAACTTTATCATTAAGCCTAGTCACCACTGACTTCCTTTTTAGTCAGCAGAGAGAAAAAAAAAATCACAAGCAACTGGTTGGACAGCAGCTCTGCAAAAACAGATGTCAAAAAACAGGGTGTTGACAAACTGGAGAAAGTACAGTAGTGGAGCACCAAATGCCTAAGACTGTTACTTAAATTGCTGAAGGTGCTAGATGACATGCCAGGAGAGGCTAGAGGAACTGGATTAGGTTACTTGAAAAGGAGAAAACCAAGAGCCAATTGCTGAATTCAACAGGCTAAAGGTGAGTTGTAGAGAAGGTGGCATGAGAGTCTTCTCACAAGTGCACAACAAAAGAAGAGACAATTTATGACAAATTGTAATGCCGAAAATTCTGATCAGACATAAGGAAAAAAGAATCAAAGTGGTTCAGCACTGGTAAAGGTGCTCAGAGAGGCTGCAAACTCTTTATCCTTGGACATTTTCAAAACTCAACTGGATAGAACTTGAGCAATCTGATGTAACTTGGAAGTTAGCCAAGATTTGAGCAAGGGGTTAGATCAGTGACTTAAGAGGGCACTGCTGGTCTAAATTTTTCTGTCATTCTATGAGAAAGGCTCCTTCAGTGGGTGATTCATCTTGTCTTAAAATAGGTGTCTAAAATAGATTAGATGAATCACCATCTGGTGGTGCCTGTGTCTCACTGAAAATATTCTCCACTGAATACAAAGAATACTTTGAATACAAAGGCAACCTAAGCTGACCAGCTATGATTAAATATCTTACAGTAAGACATCTTTAAATTGGAAGAGATGGGAATCATCATTAGTGACTTGTGCCCCAAAATGATAGAGTTCTTGTCTTTTTTACATATTACCCCTTTAGGACATGAACTGCTTTCTTAATAACCAAACTGAATTTTGGGGGAAGGTGGACAAAACCCTCATATAAAACACATAAAAATTAAAGTAACATAGAATTAGAGCTACACAGCTATCTTAAACAGTTTGATGCGATCTGAGCAATTCCTCTCATACTGCAATGAGTACAGTTTTATGATTATTATTTAATATATTGAATCTATTAAAAGAGGTAATATTTTGTCATTAAAGACAGCTGACAAATTAAAAGTTAATATGATGGTTTTCCCTAGCATGAAGAAATTTCTGTCTTCACAGCCTTATATATTAAGACCATAGTGGATAAAGGAGAATGAGTTTAAATGTCCAGGTCATATAATTTTTTTAAATTGTTATTATTATTATTATTAACTGTAAATTATTTAAGAACACAGTCTAGAGCTGTCTGAAATGTTCATTGACAAGAAAAGCCACAGATGTTTAACACAAATAAGTAGAAACCATTGAAGTTGCAGGTGTTTTTTTGCACCTTGGAAACAGTATTTAGCTAGAAAACATTTCTTTCTTCCTGGAAGCTGGAAGGAAAAAAAAAAAAGGGGGAGATTAAAAAAAAAAAAAAAAAAAAAAAAAAAAAAAAAGTCTTTTTCCAGTCCTCCACATCAACACAATGACTCTGTTTTCTTCTATCTGAAAAACTGAAGTATAATTAAAAGTATTAAATTAATTTTAAAAGCCACTTTAACAACAATTAATGTCTACAGAACTGTCTTGGTTACATGACTAATAAAATCAGTGTAACTTTTTCCTAAGGAAAATTATATTTTTCCTACATACACCAATTAAGTTCCCTTTTCCATGTTCCACAGATCCTCCCAAAACAAATTTCCCTGTTGTTTCCTCAATATCCAGCACCCATTTTTTGGTACATCACACAGGGGTGATGAAGTTCCCTGGCTGCAAAACATGACCCAAAATGAGAGCACTACCACAGAAAACTGTGGTTGAAGGCAACTGGAAAAAAAAGAAAGAGCAATGAACTTCTACTACACGTGCTTTGTTTGGCAGCAGAAACAAAGGTGGGCATGTCAAGATGAAAGCAAGTACTTTCCAAAAAAGACAGTTCTGGCTTTGCCACAGCAGACAAAGTCTATTAAACAATCTCACAGGTCCTCCAACCAGCCCTGCCTGCAAGGGAGTCATTCAACACATCCCTGAGCAAGACAAGAGGGAAGTAGAAGGACAGAGAGACAAGTGACAAACATACTTCCTCATAAGAAACAGTCCTGAGCCAAGCACCACTTCTCAAAGCAGCCTATTTGGTAGTTTAGAAACCAGCCTCTCTTCGTAACTACTTCCCCATCACAGTGGAACAAACTCAAAGATGAGTGCTCATACCCTGTTGTCACTTGGCCATCACTAAGAAAGAAAATGTTCTAAGCATCTTTATAGAATATGAATCAAAACTTAACAAAACTGTTAACATGTATTACGTTCAAAAACAGTCTACACTGATTAAGAAGAAAAGTCAGTCCTACAGAAGTCTTTGCCAAAACCACCAAATGCAAGATTTTACATTTCACTTCTGTTTCAGAACCACTATAGGAACTTTTAACATTTCAGCTATGCAAATGTGAAAACTTTATTCTTTAACAATTAACAGAGACCAGTTCACACATGCTTATTCTGAGAACTAGTCTTTATTCCCAAGGCATTCTATTACTAATTATAAGAAAGGAAATTCCGTGAACAAAAATATTTCAGATTCTGGGTTTCATTTTAGGGCATTAAAATTCCTATATTGACACATACCAAATACCATCAGATCTTATTTCTCTTTTGAACTGAGAACTATGAAATATTGAATCCTATGTGAGAATGTGCACAAGATGTCTGGTTTTAAAGAAGCTTGCTCATACTTTTCCTGTAACAAGGCCAGATCAAAAACTGCAGGGGCAAGTTGTGAGAATTTTGAGTGAGTTTTAGTCTTTATAAATATCTTCCAGCATGTTCAGGCAGTCAGCTTTAATCACAAATTCTGGGGAATATTTTTTTTCCTGTATAGTTTCTAGTACTGTGTGCTGACAACTCTCATGCTTTATTATATTTTGTCTTACTCTGAATTGCTATCCTATTTTGCATTACTCAACTTTTGAAATCTCAAATTGATTCACTGTAACTACTATCCTGTATTAAGTCATCCTATGAAAGCAAGAATCATTCTATGAAAAGAATAAAAGTCATTCTATGAAAACACCATCTCCCCCCTCCACATAGGAAAAAGTAAAAAACAGCCATAATTATGAAAACAGAAGAGGAGGTATATAAGAAACAGCCATTTGTCTGGCTTGGCTACTCAAAACTTTTCCAACCTAATTCCACAGATCAGTAGAAAAAGAAACAGTTTAGTGCTTCCTTATAACTTGTAAGGGCTAAACATTGGCTTTCATGTGGTGACAAGTTTGTGATATAACTTGAAATCCAAGTCATCACTGATTTACTTAAGCAAATTTACTAGCCCTGATTGTGACAAAAAAATTGGCTCAATTTGAAAGTGAAAGCATTTTTTAAATCAAGCTTTGGAAAGTAAGAGTGACAGAGAACCATCAGACATATGAAAAATAGTTAACACTACTGAGCAACAGCTAAGTAACTGCAACTGCCATTTATCAAAACCACACAAATACCAGTCTCAATCTAGGAAGGCATTTCAGAATGAAAAAAAAAATACTTTGAATTAACAAGACTTCCATTTTTAAAATGTTTTTTTAAAAATAATTTATAGGTAAAGGAGGAAAAAAAGCTTCCAGATTTTCAAAATTGGGTCAAAACCAGTCTAACTGCATATTGACATTCACGACCACAGTGTGTAAGCACTGCTGACATATACATAAGGAAACACTGGAAGGCACAGACTCAAGAGAGTAACATGGAAACCCAGTCATTCAGTAAAAGCTCTGGCAATTTTCAGACCAAGTCTCAACTCTTCCACTCAAAACTTGCAGAAATTCAGATCTACACCAGAACAATAGCATACCTTCAAGTATATGAAGAGGAACAGTGTTGGAGCAGAGAATCTGAGAGTAAGTGAAGTAAAACCTTTAGATGTCTGCTTTTAAAGGTTTACTCTTAAAAACATGGAGAATAGGAACTTGCATACTTCCTAAAGAGGGAAGGTAGACAAGATAGACACCTAGAGAGCACCAGTCTTCTGATAGAAACATTATAAACATTAGTCAAATGAGGTATCAATTAACTCACCCAGGCCACATGTCACTAATCACAGCAGAGTAACTAGACGCATTCAGAGAGATTGCAAGCAAGAGGACAAAAATAATGAAAAGGTACAAAACCACTTAGTGATGATACAATGAATGGGGGGCGGGGGGGGGAAGGGAAAGGTTATTGAAAAGCAGCTTATTCTCTGTCAGCTTTGTCTGACTTTCCAATAGTATGGAAGCATGCAAAATAATTTAGCAATCAAGGGTCAACGTTAACTTCATGCCAAAGGGGTAAAATGAGAACAGCTCTTTTACACCTCTCATGTCCTGAGGTTTAAAAGGATGTACAGAAACATCATGGTGCCAGGTTTACATCATTCTGCTCCAGAGTAAAAATTCATCCTCTGCTGACAGGCACCAGAAGCTGCTCCTCTAATTCTCTTTCCTCACTTAAGAACAGTTTGCCTGTTCTTTGGGAGGATCCAAGACCACCTGAGACCACATAGCTGCATCTGCTGTCCAGCATCAACTCTTCTGTTCCTGAACAGTCAAGACCTTTCCTCCTACCTTTCAACACAACGTAATTTTACCAGCTCCTGCTTGAACTGTTTTGCCTGTTCCAAGCAGCATGCCAGGATACTCCTGAGGCACATAGTATTTATGGACGCCTCCAGGTGATTTCTCCATCACACCCAACTCTGACCAGGCAGTTTCCCACTGAATGGTTTTCCCTGCTTTGCAGGATAATGCTGACTGGGGAGCAGTACGACTGTGGCAGAACACATTCTCCTAACATGTCAGACTATCTAATACGTTTAAAAAAGAATAGCCTAACTTCATGCTCAACACCTCTCTCTCTGGCTGTTCTTGGCATGCTATTTTTACATATATTAGAATAAAAAAAGTTTACAGTGTGTTCAGTAAGCTGAGAGCCAAAGTGAAGCCATCCTTCAAAAATGTTCAGTTTCCTATTCCCACCAAACTGCTCCTACACTAATGTCTGCAACTAGACTCTTTGTAGTAGCATGGAGTTTCAATTTTTCATACATTTAGTTTTTGTTGCAGTGAACTTGTTGTAAACAAGAAAAGTCATCAAAGGCTGTCCTACAATAACAAAAAAAAAAAAAAAAAACCCCAACCACAGGAAAAGAAAAAACCAAGAAGCCGGAACAATTTCTGAAGGATGGCTTGTGTTATACATAGAAGAATCTAGGGACTTGCATAGAAGATTTCCCAGAACGAGTTTAATGCTCTGACCATGAATGAGGAGAAAGAACAGAGCAGGTTTGAGAAGGATGATAAAACACAGAGGAAACACTATAGGAAAATAGAATAACATCAAACTGGCTTTGCTGAAACTTATTCTTAGTTTGTCCAAATTTTATATGTTTGCTTTTGCTCTTCAACGTACTCTCACTGACCTGCACAGCTACGAAGCAGTCATAAAGCACATGTACAATCTGATCATCCTCCACAGTAATTTTTAAGCCATAGCACTATTGGCCAAACCTTGATTTACATTTATTTGCTAAGTAATCTAATTAAATTATATACTATATCAACAACAACAACTAATAGTAACAATAATAATAACAATATATATAGCTATACTTTATAACATGGCTGGAAAACTGTGGATAGAACTATAATCTCCTGACAGATTACTGGCAAGTCCAGATCCTTGTCCACTGTGCCCAATAAATGCACATGTGTGACTGATTTCTTATTGTAAAAATTAAGAGAAAAACTTGAAAAATAAGGCCATAAAAAAAAAAAACGAAAACCAAAAAAAAACAACAGTAAGAGAGTTCAAGAAGTGCATTTCAATGTGATTACAATACATTTTTGGTAAATTAATGCCGCGCTGCTGTCCGAGTCTCTCTGCTCCCCCGGGCAGGGGAGGAGATTGCACCGGCTGAGCTGAAGGCACAGCAGCCGACAGCCGGGGGGGGCACTTCCCAGATGCGCTGGGGGCATCCTGGGTGCACCTCAGCAAGGGGCAGCAGTGAGCAGCAGGCAGGCGAAGTGGAAGAAAGAAAGGAGGGACCCTCCTCGGGGGTAAAATCCAAAGTTTTTATCGTCTCCAGGGGAGCCAGCCCAGAAGAGACCACGAGGCAGGAATACAGCAGCTTATAAAGGGGGCGGAAACACAACACATTAACCAATGAGGGAGAACTAGGGAGATAACAAACTCGTGAGAAACATGCCGGCTAGCCAATAGGGAATGTGACAGGGAGGGACTCGTGTTCCCGATCCAATCACCCACCAAAGAGGGGAGAACTTTCTGGAAAGAGGGAAGGAGACAGTGGGTGATGGACAGGAACTTGGGGAGGGATTGACAGAAGGTAACCAGGGAAACAGGGGAGGAGACAACAAATTGACACTCTCAGAGGGAGGGGTACCAGGGGAGGAGGAGAGGGGGATCCCAGGACCGAACCATTATAACTTTAGGGGGAAATAGAACAAACCAAATGCACCCTGCACCACAACAAATTAAACCACAGCCTTTGGCCACAACATGACCCAAAGCATGATGTAATGGTCCACAAATTAAGTACTTTCTATATGTTATGCCTTAGGTATGTGCTGCAAAACTTGGCTTCATCATACTTTAAAATATAGGAAGAGAAATTTTTATGTCCTATGACAGAATGCTTTATTAAAAATAATGATGTTTCAAGAACTTGTAATATTTGCAGAAAAGAACATTTGAGCAAGGAAATCTTTGGAGCATTTCTATTTTTACAGTGAGGCAAGTTACATCAGCTTTAAAAAAAAAAAAAAATCACAACAAAACCAGCCTACACAAATGTGTTTCAGGTTCCCTCTTACTACAACATCAACATGAGAATATTCCTAGTGTACATCTGTTCACCACTAGACAAGTGAACACACATGTCCCTTGACACAAACACTCCTGCCTTTGCATGCTTGCACACAAACACTGCACTCACATGTTAAGCTTCTGACACATAATCAATCCTCCAAGCTCTGGCGCTCTCTCACACAAACAGAGACATGTTTCATACTTTCTCCTGCATCAGAAAACCATGTGAACCATCTGTCACTATTTAATCTCCCAACCCAAGCAAAGCAAATATGTCCCATCTCAACCCCAGACACCCTAATCAGCCTTTCTAGCAATACACTTTTCACAAATAGACCATTGTTTTTGCTGCTGCCTACCTAACATTAATTTGTTTTCCACTCCATCTCTTCTCTTTTTGCTGCCATGTGCCCCACTGAAGGCTCTATTTTGCCTCTCTTTACAGAAGTCAGGCCTCAAGCAGTCCAGGGTTGGATATTGCATAGCCAGGGCTAAGACACGTTTTGCAACAGGCAGCATACCACAAACTACCCACCGAGATCAGTAAGCACCACAGATTTTCCTTTTCATTCATAACTTTACCCTTCTCTGGTCTCTGATTGGTGAGTGTTGAGGCAAATGGACACAGAAAAATAATATTTTTTTAAAGATATAGTAGTTATCATCAGAAGAAAAGAAAGAAACCTACACTTCAAAACCTTGACTGACTATACTTTCATTTCATAGGTGAAAAAGGAAGAAGCAATTGTATTGTTTGGGGAAAACCCCTCAAAATACAGTCTCAGGACAGAAGGGTCTAAAAGAAGACTGAAAGCTTTGGTGTGTAAAAGACAGGCCAGACAAAACACAGAAGAAAAAAGACCACCTTGTTTTAGAGATCTCAGAAGTGCTGCTGAAAGCAGCATGCTGGACTTGGAAGGAATGGCATCAAACACAAGGCTTAAGTATTTTCAACATTTCAGGGAAGGTAACAGTACCCCCCCCCCCCAATAACCAGTGCAGAAGGTTGCTATTGCTCCCAAAGGTGTTTATTAAAGGCTGTGAAATAGGTCTCCCAATTAAATGTTAAATCTCCCAATTAAATTAAATCTTTAAACCACTGCTCTTTCTTTCCACAGATGAGAACAGAAGTTCACACCTATCTTTTGTACCAGAGACTCCTCAGGACCTCTGAGGGTGATAGTGCCACACTGGAGCTTATACCAGTCCTGAAAAACTGGAGCAAATTCCTTTCTAAAGACAGAGCCTAAAGACAAACCTCAGCATCTCCAATGCTGAAAAGTCTCCAAATGAAACGACAGAGTTTCAGTATGGACCAAGCCCACATCCATGCCTAAGAAAGGAACCAACACGTAGTGGATGTTTTGTTGCTCTCTTCTAAAGATGATTAAGTTGGCACATTTTAAGAAAGGCTTAGATAGATCCATATTCCAGCTTTACCTAAATAACAACTTTATTAGGGAGAAGGAAGAGAGAGTAGTGTCTGCATACCTTTTGAAAAATAAATTGTTGCATGATTTCTGTTTGTACAGTACTTGGGTAACGTCACCTACTAGGGCTGTGACTTATAGCAAAGACTTTGGGAAAGGGGGCGCCTCCCTCTTTTGGAAAATGGAGCCACAGTTGAGAAATCTCTGCAGGCAACTAGATTGTTTTATTAACAAGTGAAAGAAAAGTATGGAGAAACTAACATTTAAAAGTCTAGGAAGCATACACTTTCAGCAGGACTAGTCAGCACACTTTAGAGTGTTACTGCAAAACAGGGTGAGCTTAGGCAAGCAAAACCCTCAAGCATATCATCCTTTTTTGCAAGCAAATTCCCTAGAACTGCCTGTCTTCACCACATATAGCTAAAAGCACATGCAATGGCATGAGCACATTTCAGGATAGAGAAACTTGTCTGCTCCATGACCAACTGACCTCAGTGAAATTAGCGTTTTGATTTTTTCTTTGATGTCAAGCTTCTTTCACATTTCACACCACACACCTCTCACCTAATTGTAGGTAGTGTCTGTGCCCTAGTAGAAACTAAATTGAGCCAGAAAACTTGTGCAAGTAATAAGGATTCTTAGAATTATCAGTGGAAAAACAAATCGTATGAAGACTGTTAGCAGCAAATGAAAAAAGTTCCATTATATTCTCTTTAGGTCTTTTTTACTCAGCTGTTGTAATAACCATTACTTTTGAATTGTGTGTAAGTCTTAAAGGAAAGGGACCATTAATTACCCTAGAGAGATACCAGCAAATGAAAGATGGTTGGACAGTGGCTAACCCCCAAATGCTATCCTACTGCTTCATCCCTAGAGAGGTCCCCAAACCTTCTAGGGACAAATTGTGTATGTTTCCAACAGAAAAGGCCAGAATGGAACTATTTCAATGGAGCAGATTGCTATAGGGGGAGAGATTATTTGTAAAGGTGGCTGAGAGATTGTGGTCTTTGACTTCAACCTAAATATTAATGACAAGTGGTCCATATGGTTAGCAAAAATCAGGAAAACCTTTTCCTGTTACAAACCTACTACAAAATTTGCTCTGAGTTTTGGTGAGGTTTTTTTGGTTTTGTGGGGGGTGTTTTTGTTGTTGGGTTTTTTTGTTTGCTTGGGTTTTTTTGGTTTGTTTTTTTTAGTTTTTTTTTTTGTTTTTTGTTTTTTTTTTTGTTTTTTGTTTTTTGTTTTTTGTTGTTGTTGTTGGAACACCATGGAAGCTGCTCTTCATACCTAGGACTTGGATGTTCAGTGAGCCTGCCAGGAAACACTAGGTAACATTTCTCAGGCTGTCATTGGTCTCTACTTAGAATATAAGAAAGACCTAAATAATCTAAGTGGAAAAGCATTTAGTCTTCTCTTTTCCAATGCTATCCTGCCATGAACCACTGACAGAACCTGCTTCTTTGATCCCTACACACATGTGAAAACACAAAGGGAACAAAGTCAATAAGGGCTCTTTTCTTAAAGCAGACACTGCTCAGTGCTTTAACTGGTGATAGTCCCCCTCCAGTATATCCTAGTGCTGGGACATACTTCCAGTAAACATAACATGAAGCATGTCTCAAATGTCCATTTTATTTAAAACCAAACAATCCTGCCCTTCCCTCCCCTCCCCAAAAAAACACTCCTCCCTTCACTTTCATCTCAAGGCAATCCAAAGGATTTTCCAAGGGTCTGTTTATATCAGCTGTCTGTCACTTCGACAAGAAGAAGGAGAAGCCAGTAACCCTGAAATAAAGCATCTGTTCAAGCTACCATAAGATTAACAACCCACTTTGGAGGCCAAAGAAAATCTCCCCAGACAAGGGAAAAAAAGTCTGGAAAACTCAAAAGCCAGATTTTCAAACAGTAACTGACTCCCAAAATAATTTGTAGGTAGAACAATTAAAGCACAGAACATGGTTGCTTACAATTCCTACTAAAGAAAGAAACCCACTTACAATAATTTGGGTAGTTCACCTCCTGCACTGAAAGAACACTCACAACATGTGTAATGTGTTTCAAATGTGAAAATTTCATGAAAAGACAACAGAAAACATCCATATGCCATAATAGCTTATTAAGTAAAAACATGGAGGGTTGTTACACACTATATTCAAAAGGAAGTATTTATTTTGATAATTGTCGCTTAGAGTCTCACGCCAGATTCAAGTCAATCATCTTAAACATCAAGAATATTCATAGTAGTCCAAGCAGCTCAAGTAGGGTTGAGAACAATAAATGAATGTTCATCTCAAACTGCTTTTCCCAAGCAACATCATTTGTTGCTCTAGATCAGTTAAGCAGAGCCCAATTGTTTTGGCCAATGCAATATTTCTAACTTTAACAATTTTCCCTATGTAAGGATGTGGCTTAATTTAATGTACTATATTTTGTACCATGTCAGCAAGGATGAAGTGAATAGCAGAAATAAAATTATATTCCTAGCTATGCTAAAATTCAAATTATTGCACTTAATAATTTTGATTTGGAAAAGAAAGCTAATTATCAATATAATATCTAAAATTGCCAACTTCATATCACTTGTAGAAGTTACCATCTTTACGAAGTAAAAAAAAAAAAAAAAATTGACAGATTCCAGCAACTAGAAGTATCTCTTCATCTCTTCTGGCCTGTAGCTAGCCTGACAAAGTCCCAGGTGATTTCAAAATAAAAAAGCCCAAATGGAACAAATAAGTGTAAGAAATTGCAAAATTCAGTCTACAGAATGAGATGGGAGTTGACACCAAAACTCATCTCTCTTTCCCTCTTCACTTCCTAACAGATTACTTACCAAGCCCAGATCTGACAAGATGTCCATGCTCTCTAAAGCAAGGTAGATTTAGAAAGAGAAGGAGGAAGAAGAGGAGTTTTTACCAGGTTGAAAAAGCAGAAAAAACAAAATTAACAAAGGTGTGTACAATTACATGTAGGCAGCACAAAGAGACATTTGGGGCTATTTAGCATCACCCTGATGTCTTTGTGCTCTTCACTAATTAACAGACGACAAGAGAGAATATCAGCTTTTTCCAAGTTCATTGAGACCTTGGAAACTTGACCTGAACTTTTGACCTCAGCTAAAGGGTTGGACATAATAGCATAAGACCCATCATATCTGGTTCATAATTTAAATAAAAATAAGTGGAGTCTTCTGAGACATAGCTCGATAGTTAAGTAACAAAAAACTACTTACAAGAAAAACACAACAAACCACAGAAACACTAACAACAAAAACCACAAAAAACCCCCACAAACCTAACCTGACATTAACAATGTGTAGGCATATCATTACAAGTATTAAAAACAGGACTTCAGAAATAACTTTTGAATTTTACAAATACCATGCTCCAGACATATTCCATCTCTAGTGACCGCTGGTACCATACCTGTACAGTTCAACAGCACTTGCAACAGCACCACCACAGCATCCCCTTTTATGCACTTACTTAATCTGATTTCTAATAAAATGAAAAAGTTTAAGAGACCTAAAAGTTACTGAAAATCAGAGCTGTGCCAGCAGTTTCCAGTGATGACCTGACATGATCTTTCCCTCAGCTGATATCCAAGTAGTTAAGGAATTCACATAGTCCAACCCAGCTCATTAATTTCCAAATTAACTTTCTGTATCATGTAATATTCCAGATACATCTGGAGGATGGAAGAAAAAGGTTAAGGAAAATCATTAGCTTATATGTTATTGTAGCACTATTCAAATTTTGTAAATTAAGCATGAAAAACTGGAGAAGGAGAACCCAGACAGTGTTCCATAGGAGAATTTGCAGGATCATTTTAGACATAAAAACTAAAAAAGTAGTAACACAACTTGGAAAAACAGTAATATGGTGCAGCAAGCTGTAAAACAAAGTCACAGCGGACTGGATTTTTTCCAGGATTTCTACTCTCAATAAATCTGCATAAAAATCATTATTTTTTCTTTATTTCAAGGAAGAAAATTCAACTTGTGTTTCAAGACCCATGCTGTAAACCCCTCCACATTTTATTTAGCACCACAACTAGCAGCAAAGAGCTTCACTGGTCAAACACAACTCTGCAGTAAACTTGTACTATTATAGCCTTACTGGTGTCCTCCTCAGTAACACTTACCCATGCCCATTATCTTTTTCTAAATTCTTTAACATGGAATGTACAAAAATTTTAAACATTTTTAATTTTTTTTATAGTTAACAATCACTATCACCACCCGCCCCCCCAAAAAAAAAAAAAAAAAAAAAAAAAAAAAAAAAGAAAAGAAAACCACTTAAGGAAAAAAAAAAAAAACAAAAAAACCAAAAAAACCCCAAACCAAAAACACCCCACGAGTAAACCATTCTTTGTGATGAACAAGTGGGTTTTGTTTCCCTTAGACTATATTTAGTAGACAGCAGGAAAAAAACCAAAAACCCAACCACCC
This sequence comes from Pyrgilauda ruficollis, assembly GCF_017590135.1. Lineage (NCBI taxonomy): Eukaryota > Metazoa > Chordata > Aves > Passeriformes > Passeridae > Pyrgilauda > Pyrgilauda ruficollis. Next base: position 714,401 of record NW_024513099.1, on the reverse strand, counting down.
TAAAACTATACTCTCTGATGGCAAACAAAAGGTGTGTCTAAGTACCCCCAGAAAGGTGTTTTAACAAGTCAATGAGTTTCTCTTTTTAGGGGGTAGTACAAAAATTTGTCACAGCAGATTAAAATACTATGAACATTTGGTTATTTTCAAATAAATTTAGTTTCAAACAGAAAGGTTGATCAAAAAAGAATTTATGTATGTCTAATATAATTACTTTTAAAAATACTGACTTTTGGTTTTATTAAAAGGAGATAGGATATTAAACTCAGTGAAGAGTCACCTTCAAACGGTAATACAGTGCAAAGAACCATCTTACCATATCTGAAAGAACTATGAGCTATTTCACATTTTAATTTGTATAAACAAACTGGTGTCATTCAAGACGAGTCGCAACAAGCTTGCAAGACCTGAAGTGCCTGTAGGTACTTGGAAACACAGCTCATTGCTTTGCAGCTCACAAAATGCCACATGAGACATTCTGTGGTTTGCCATGACTATGAACACAGCACAAGGCGAGACATTTTTCCTTGGCTTTTTGGCTTGCAGGTTTCCATGCAAAACACTCTGGCCAAATCCTACTTGAGTTTGCTTTTGGGTACTTTGCTCCCCATCCTCCCATTTGAACAGTGACAGTGTCACAGAGCACAGATACTGAACTTTCACAGAGATGGACATTTCTGAGGAAAAGGGAAATTGTATGAGAAAACTGTGAATAAATGAGAAGATAAGAGCAAGCAGACCAGGCTTCCTACTCTCTTTGCAGACCTACCAGAAAACACACTCTGTCCCATTTGCTGCTTCCCTTCTGTTGATCTTGTGTTTGTCTTCACACAACTTGATAGTACTTCTGTGAGTCAAAAAAAAAGCACTTTTGAAAAAACTGGCTTGCTGATATATTAAGAGAAGAGATGAGTAAATAGAGGGAGGTAAAGAAAGAACACAGTAACTCCAAACACACAATAAAAACAAACCCAAAACCCATAAAATTAAAAAATTAAAAAATACAGCCTGATTTGTGTTCCAGATTTATTAGATTACAGCCTCTCTGGAGCAGGGACCACACAAGACAAGGTGCTCATTCAGTGCTCAAATACAAATTTGCCATCAGCTGAGGCTGCCTTTGGACATGACCTCATTGTAAAAACATTACCCTCAATCACAGTCGTCCTTGAAAACTGCCTCCTGGCTAGTTGATTGTTATTACAGATTTCACAGTAGCAAATTAGGTATAGTTGCATCTGTGTCTTTAAAATCATGAGTAAAAGAGATACCTGGGGACTTGCAGGGGGAGAAATAAAAAAAGCGTGTCTGAACAGATGATCTTTACAGTTCCCTCCTGCTGCTAGAAGCTTCCCACTCAGCTTCTGCTCCTATTTGTTCATCTTTCTCTGGCAAGAACTACTCTTAACTGTGTTAATTTTCTTTTTTGTGGGTTAATGTTGGGGCAATTGCGTGCTTGCAATTGCCCACAACTAATAGATTTCCAGTGACTGACTTTACTGAACTCCTGGCAGTAAGTAGGGCATATTTCTTGAACCAGGGTCATTTAAAAGGACTCCAGAAAGTACCTTCAGACATTTCATGGCTTCATTTAAACAGCTACTTTCTTGGTTCCATGCAGGATTTTGAGCAGGAGGACAGAATCTTCAAAGGGAGGTCACTGTCGTCTAGAATATTAAGTTAGAACCATTTCAAGAGTTTGAACAAAGCATGAAGCTTGACCTTTTATTCATTTATTTATTTAAGGCTAAACTTGGCAGATATGAGAATATCCAACTGTAGTTAGACAGCCATGATCTCAGCCTCTGGCTGTGCAAAGACATCTTAAATCTGCAGGTTCTGTGCAGTTCCAGGGGATTTTTGCCAAAAAGTCTCCTGAATAAAAATTAAGTATTCTTTCATGTTAGCTTTACAATTTTCTATTTTTCCTGTCCTAGCCTATTATAATCCCAAATTAAAAATATATAATGCTTTAGGATTAGCACTGCTTATATTGCAGTTTCCCAGCCAAAAATTTAATGATTTCAAAAAGGTTAAGTGTCACATATCTTCTGTCTTTACAAACCAGTGAGGCACAGCCTTTTCCTAATTACTCTCCAGTTACCTGGGAGTGAGAAGGGAACAAGGTATAGCCTTGCCAAGGAAAATCTTGGGAGCGCCCAATGCCTGGATTGCAGTTGCAGAATGAATGGCATCTGTCAAAAGCATTCTGTGAGAATGTGGCAGCGGCATACAAGAAACCACTTACATCATTAGCTTCTGAGGCCTAGACAAAGGATTGTCTAGAAGCTTTGGTTCTTCATACCCCCCCCCCAAAAAAAAAAAAAAGTTGTTGTATACAGCATATATGTATGTATATATGTATGTACAACTACTTTGGTCTCTTCCCAGTGTTAATCTACTGCTTCCCTCAATTTAGCAGCTTCACATCTTCATGAAAATCTTTTCCAAAGCTGCATCTGCAGCATTAGCAGAGGTGTACATGCAGGTTTCTTTGCAAGTACTAGCTACCACTAGCCTGGACTGTGGCTTTGTATTTCACAGAGCAAAGAGAAAATGATGATGACCTGTGGCTTTTTAACTATCACTGCAGACTAACTGCAGTGAGTGTCCTTCCCCAAACGTGACAAAGGAAGGTGTGTGGCTAGGTCACAGTTACCTTCCTGTGCAATTTTGAATCTGCAGGGCTGTGCGCTGACATTGTCAGTGTGCCAGCTAGGTCCTTCTTCTGGTCAAGTTCTTATGTCTCCTGTGCACCTTCAACTCCTTGCATAAAGCTCAGCATGTGGTTCTTGCATATGGCACTGAAATCCCACTTTCAAGTGTCCCAATTTCAAGGGCCAAGGGAACCATATACAGTTTGAAACTAACAGGCTCTGCAAGTCAAAGGCAAGTAATACAATAATAGCCAACATTCAAATAGGCCCTTCTGCAGAGAAGTATCTGGATACTAAGAATGAACCTTTTTCAGGTACCATGACCCGACTCAAAACTGTACATGGGCCACAGCACCACCTCCTGGAATCGGAAATTTCATTGCAAGAAAATGCTGCAGTTCTTCAAGTACTGTGAAGAGAATCAAGCAAAATAAACAAAAAAATCTCCAAAACACTGTAAACCAACATCTCCAAAACACTGTAAACACGGCGCTGGAGTTAATGAATGCAAAAATTGGCCTGCACAACATTTCTCATGTTTCCAAGAAATTACTGAGGTTCTTAAGAAGACAAGGAACATCAGCGAAGAAGAGAGAACAGTCCACAGCTCACTCCACACAAATGAGGACACTCTTCATGCTCTGCAGGCACATTAAGCTGTTAGTTATCACTTCCCAGACAAGACTTTCCACAATGCAGCTGTGTTAGGTTGGCCCTTGAAAGAGACTATAAGTACTCCAGTCTTATACAGATGGCACAAAAGAGCTGAAAAGCAGTAGGAAGACTGTGGGATCTCAGCACACCACTCTGGATGTGCAGAGACACCGGGGGAGCCCCTGGGGGGCTCAAAAACCCTGGAATGTTGCCAAAAGAGTTTGGTGACTTGACTTTGATCCATCTAAAGGGGAAGAACCTGTGTATAAGGAAATGAGAGCTTCTTGGGTGTGAATAGTACATTTACAGAGGGAAATATAAATTTTGGAAAAATAGGTACAGGGGGGCCATGAAGACAAGATGGAGGATTCAGGGCGTGGTCCTGTGTTCTTCTTTCTTCTTCTTGTCTTCCATTTTGTGTGGTGATGTTGGCACTTGGGGATTGGTTCATGATGAAGGTACACTTGTCTATAAGGGTGAATAGTATTGGGAAATAAAGGTAAATATGGCACACGTAATTTTCACTATAAAGGACATAACCGCCCTGAGGGCAGGGGAGAGTGCACTTGACTGTCCTGCTGAACGGACCTCGGCTGGGCAGAAAGAAAACTTTGTAGATAAGAATTAATAAACAAGACTGAAGGCAGAAAATCTGAGAGTCCAGATTCATCCTTCGAAATCGCGGCCGCCCAGAACCACCTTTTCCCGTGTCGGGGCAGAGACACATAACAGTGGACCCTGACAGAAGACCACTGATTCAATCATTTCTGTATAGCCTCTAGGTGTCAATGCTCCTAGTCCCACGTACGGCCAGGTCACACAAAGTTGAAGCCCACCTATAAGTCATTAGCTTTTTCCCCCCAAAGACAGCTGGAGAGCTTGCATGGACTAAACTTTGTTTAAAACAGAGATGTACCATCTGAACGTAGTAATTTGCAATCTTTAGTTCCAAAACATAACATTGGAAAGTGAATAACAATATACAGAGCAGATCTGCAAAGCCTGAATAATAATTATTGCATAAGCCTATCTTGGTTGTATCTATACTAAAGGAAGTGTAACCGAAAAAAAATGCAGATAGATAAACAGTAAAAGTGAAAAATAAATCATTCTTGGCATGGGCAAAGCCTAGAAAGCCAACCCGATTTAGAACAGTCAGATTTGTTACTCTAACCTAACATAATACTACATAACCTACATAAGACTAAAACAAAGGCATAATCATGACTATGAGAAAAGAGCTATTTGATATAACTATTACTTTGTAGTGCTATCATATATGACTCCTCCACCTCTTATCTATAATGTACAGATTTTAACTTTCCCATATTATATCTGGGCCGAACACAAACTGAACAACAATGTAAGAATCAATCCATTACCAGCTGCCCCTCAGCTCCAATACAGTACTCAAGTAAAACACAGTTTGGGTGACTTTAATACAGCTTGACACCTGAAATACAGCTGCTCATTCCATATGTGATCAGACATACTAGGAATGGACTTAGGAGCACACAAGCTCAATTGCCCAAGGTGTGGGCACACCTTAAATATCAACATTTTTAGCCATCACACTGGGACTGAAGTGATAACACACAAACCAACTGTATTCCAGCTCATCACACCCAGACAGCATCTCTCTTCTCCTCCAGCATAAAGCCACAACTATTGCTCATTGAGTTGCCAAGCTTTCTACATTATCATTAGTAACTTAAAAACAGGATTATGCTCAAATAGTACAGAAACTTTAGGGCCACAGGCTGAAAACACTTAGTGACTTCATTAATGAACAAGTGCTTCATTAGAGATTAGAGTGTCTATGTAGTGGTGCGTTTTGAGGTGGGGCACCCCGGGATGTCCCCGGAGGGCCCCCTAGGCTGTGAGTTGGCTGGCAGCAGCAGGCAGGCAAGGAGACTCCACACGGCTTCTGAGGGTGCTGATCAGATGAAGGTTTATTTGGGGTCCCAACCCCGGGAACAGCATGGCTACTGAGGGAGAAGGGGGGAAGGGGGAGCCTCGGGGAGGGAAGGGGCAAGAGGGGGGAAGAGGCTGAGAGAGAGCAAGGGCTAAGAGCGCGACTGATCTCATAGCACAGTTTAAAAGGGGAATTGAAGTGGGCGCGGAATCACATTGGGCCAATGGGATGACAGATACAGGATGGTTCAGGGCAGGACCACAGGCTTAGAATATACCATACATTTCGGAGGGGTGAGACAGGGCATACCATTTACATAAAATGGAATACAACATCTCTATTCCTGTGTATTACCAACACAACGCCTTAAAAAAATAAATAAAATCTGCATTTTCATGGCACTTGTCTTTTGCATCTCTCCTCCCTTCCCTCACAGAAGCACTGAACTCAAATATGTTCAGAAACCATCCAAGGTGGTATCATCAATATAACTCATCCTCCTGCCTACACAGAGTGATCAGGTGAATGTGGACCCTATAACAGGGGACCAGGACTAGCCCTCACACATATCATGGTAAGGGTAGATGCACATTCCTTTGCTGACCAGGAACAGGGAATTAGCTTCATTTATTTATTTATTTGCAGAAGGAGGAAAATGGCTATGAAAAACCAGACAAAAACAATGCAATTCATTCCTAGTAAATCCAGGAGATTCACACGTATTTTCATTCTACCAGAAGTCGAAGGAAACCTGCAAAGCTTTTACATTTTTTGTTTAATTTCCTTTACAATTCTCTCCCCTTTATGCTGCCTTTCCTATTCAGCTTTTTCTTCAAGTGTGAGGAGGCAACCCAAATCAAGGGTCTTCTTCATCTGTCAGCCAAGATTCTCCATTTCCCAGGCAGCACCCAACCAGTCAGGGGAGCACCAGAGTCCAGCTGAGGACCAGGTTCTCCAAAGATGAGTCCTAGTCCTCTTTGGAAGGCCATTCAGGCTCATTGTGCAGTCAGGACAATGTCGTCATTGAAGGTAATTTTCAGAGCTGCTCTTTCCCCATTGCCTCTCTAGTTAGTGAGAGAGCAACCACCAGGTATGGACTCAGTCAACTGCACAACTTTATTCCATTTAACAGCAATTGCTACATTGAGTTAACACTTTAGGAAGTCTACTAGGGTACACTGTGTACTAGGGTACACTGGAATATCACCATCTGTGAGCTGGGGCCAGCCAGGATGGACATCTTTCCCTCACACAGATGGAAATGAGGCTACGGCACTGTCATCATGAGAACTACTCTGCAACTTTATGGAACCCAAATCAGAGTCTCAAGTAGTTATCACAAATCTTCAAGATTGGTTAAATAACCAGCATTTCAAGGACAAACCTAAGCACCATTTTTAATAGCTACTCAGGAGACTTCTTCACTATTTTTTTTTTGCTGAAATTACAACTCCTGTCTCACTGGGTGTTTTTATAGCATTACCATTCATGCTACATGACCAGCATAGCTGAAATATCTAAGTGCCCACAAATAATTAAAAAGTCATCTCCACTTTTTAAATGTTTGGACAAATTTATTTATAGGGCAAGTTGGCAATTCACCCAAAGTCATACCTTCCAATCAAAGCAACTATGTCAGGTTCTAAAATATCACCCCTTTCTGTATGGCTTTGCCATCTCACATCAGCTGGGATAGCATTTCCCCTAGAGTGCAGGTAGTGACCTCAAGACTTGCTAGCTAAAGACCAAGCTGTACTAGGTAGTACTGTACTGCTGGGCAGAAAACGCCCCTTCTACATGGAAACACCAACTCAGCATAATGCTCAAACATTAGCCTTTGTATTTTACTTCAAACAAGGCTCATAAACTTATACCAAGGCACACACTAGCACATCTCTTTAAAACAAGTGGGAAAAGAAACACTCCTCAACAGCCTTTATAATGCAGTGGCTGGGGTGGCATGACAGCAGCAATGCCAGAGGAAGGTATTTTTTCCAGAAAACACTTACGACACTGTTCCAACAACAGCACATATACTTGCCCCTGATCTGTCTTCCCAAACATTTTGAATTCTCCTTAGCTTTACATTTTTCCATCATTCTCAGTTTGCAGCTTCACATAAATTGAAGTAAGTTGATAAAACTGTCATCTTATGCAGCACATTAAATCTGATCCTCTGAAAAAGTTAGACCCCATAGATTTTTCACAGCATCTGGAAGGCAGATCCTTGACTGTCTCAGAAGAAAGAGATTACAAAAAAAAAAATTAAACACAGGAAATTATTGGTAACCATTGAGCTAATCAGCTTTGGAAAGCATGGCTTCTTTTCCATTAACAAAACCCTTAATAAGCTGTTGATGCAATTCTTTCTTTGGTTTTTTGTTTTGGGGTTTTTTTTTCTGGTGACACAAACTTCTTCCTGTGAATGCAGTCGAATGGATCACTTCTTCCTGTGTTATTACAGTATCGGCACAAAACCCAAGCTGCACAATAATTCCCTTCCCTTTCCCATGCCCTCACAAACACATAAGCCTCTGTTGCTAAACACTTTCACTCTGATTAGCCAGATCTTCCAGAGTATGATCCAGAGAGGGCTTGTTTGTTTCAGGGATCAGAAGCTAAGTGGAAAGAAAAGAATGGTCAAGACACAGAGGATGGAGAAAAGTAATTATGTGAGAAACTGAAGTCACAAATCACACACAGTGAAGAACTGCCAAGGGAAGAACTGCTTTGCTTTTCTACCTGCATCAGAGAAACATTAATATCAACTACAGTGTTCAGAGCTCTAAGGAATACAGTATTCACTTGCTTGATAAAACAACAAATGGAATAAATACTCTAGCTAATTGTATTGAGAAGACAGTATTTGGAAAACTTTAATTCAGAAGTTGGGTGCAACTCTGATTGTCATTACATCAATGTAAGCCTTCAATAACAGGGCAGAACTTGGTTTTCTGTGCCTGATGATCCCAAATTAAGATTTAATAACAATCAGAACTTAATACCAAATTTCAAGACAATTGGGAATGATAAGCAGTCACACAAATCATCAAGTGCTAGTCAGAGAGAATAGTTTAGTATAAACTGCTCCCCCTACTATTTACTAGGGAAGTATCCCTTGCATAGAATTGACCCTCAAGAGGACTTTGATTAATAATAGCTAAGACCATCAAAATCTTGAAAACATTTCCTTATGTGCATGATTAACTTCTATGTAAATGGTCAGTACCATTGAAATTTAAAAAAAGTAATCATATCTTAAAAGCTACTTGTGGGCAGACAGGAGTTCAACTTTGTCTCTGGAAGAGTTTTGCAACAATTCTCTCTTTAGAGACCAGTTTTGTAAAGCACAGAAAACTCTCAACTATAACTCATATTTGTGACAATGGAGATCATTTGAACAACTCGACCACAGGGGAAGTGGAAGAAATGCATTGATTTATCTTCATACAAAATGCAAATTGAGAAAGAGCAGTATATTAATGTATAATTTAGGCACAAGATCATATTGCATTTGGTCCTGAGAACTCTCCATATTTTATTTGTTTGTTTTTAAACCAACACCCTCTTCTTTTCACATCTTCTACACTGGCTTTCAACACATTCATAGAAAAAAGTAATTCACAGAAAGAGGACCCTCCTTCAGTTTTTTTGTGCCACAATTCTGAGCAAAAAGGTTATTCCAGAAGGGAAATCCTCTGCTTCAAATTCGGCTGAAAAATATCTTTGTCATTTGACTTGCACTGAAGCCTGAAAGATCCAGTCAAAAGTCAGGAGTCATCTGCTGAAATACAGCTGCCTACATCCATGCTAGATGTTTGGACTACTTTTGTATTCAATTGGCAGAAACAGCACTTCTCAGATCTGATTCTGCTGACTAAATGTAGACTTCCACTTCAGGAAGAGATGAATTGATCCCTAGAAAAGTTCTGCTTCCTGACTATAAAGGGAACACAGAGAGCTGAGTTTCAACAGACAAATCCCACCTCCTCAATGCTGGGTATCACACTGAGCAACCATATCTGGTTTCTCCGCTAGCTGGAATTATCAGCCTTGCTGGAATTATCAGCCTTGCTGGAATTCCTGCTACTTTAATTGGTACAAATAAACCAGTGTGATTACCCTAAGCTTCATGGACAGTCAAGGTAAAGAAAGGGGCACCTCTGAAAAGCGATTCAGCTCAAGTAAGAACCTGAATTCTCCCCAAAAGATGCCACTGTATCTTTGGAGATTATGGGAGGGAGCCTTATGAGGCTTCCTCTTAATAAGATGAAGCAGTGAAGTGCCTTGAATCAGACAGACAGGTTCAGGCTGTTGCTGCTGAGAAGCTGGGAGATATAGAGCAGCCTCATCCCTTATCTCCTCTCCACACCAGTGAAGCTGAAACTGACAGCATCAGAGCCCACAATAAAAGGCAAGGTTATAGCATGGATTGCAGAGTCCTTCATAAAATACTTTGAAGGAGAATAAAAACAAAGCCACACCAAGGAAGTTTGAAAAATCTGTATTGTGGCCTACATAGCGTCTATACACCCACGACTTCGCCAAGTGAGGATAAACAAGAGCTGAATGAAACTCTGCAAGTACACACTTCAGTTAGCCAAATATCCAGCACAGTCTGGAACAGCTAAGAATTAGTTCCCACTCTCCTAATATTTAAAAACGGAAGTGCAGACCCTCAGAAGGGTCTGAGACTTCTCTGTTAGCAACACCTGCTCTCACCTGACCAGCTAACATAGAAAAATAAGATGGCAGACCTGGATCCAGGCTCTCACTCATTCACACTTCTTTCACTGAAAGAAGTCACCTCGTTAGCTGAGGACAGCCAGGCTTCTGCATTCAGCTTCTGCAGGAACACAGGATTTGGCAGCCTCCAGAAATCTAAGCTCTCTGTTTTTCTTCCCTTGGTTTACGTATGCCCATTTCGCCTTCCCTGCCTTCCCACTCCCAATGCACACACATTTTAACGCTAAACCCCAGGTGTTACATGGTTTCTCCATGCTTCCAGGCAAACACTACACACCTGCCCTCCAAATTTAGCAAGTATGCCTTCTACACAGAGGTAGTAAACCTGCTGTTTACAGGTTTACTACCTGTGGTTTAAACCACAATGCTTCATAGTAAGATGCTTTTTTGTTAAGCTTAATAAAAAAACCTTCCCATCTCATGCCTTAAGGAAGTCTCACACCCACCATCTTACACAAAAATACATTCCCTACAAGACTGTGATACATTGCACACTCCTAATGGTTTCTACAGTTACAAAGGCAAAGACAATGTAATTAACAAGCAACATTCCTCCTTCTAAAATAGGAAGAAGAAAATAAACAGAAGTTGACAAAAATATATTTAAGCTCAGAAATAAAACTACTTCTTTTTTGCCTAATTTAATTATCTACTACAATAGAAAAGACAAGGCCCTGGATTATCTAGGTGCAAAACATGAGTTTTCGATCTATCTGATTTACAAAATACATTGTGTCTCCTTATGAGGAAAATGATATCTAATTTACTCCCTTTAGATACACATCAATACTTTATCAAGTATTTTTTCACTCTCCACTTCATTTGTTTTGTGTATACTGAAATAAAAAAAAAAAGAACAATCCTGTGTTAAAGTTATATGATGTTTTCTGTTTCTTGTTACATAACCAGATGTGTTACAGAAAATATTATTGTGAAGTTAATAAAAAAAAAAAAGCACTTAAAAAAAATTCTAACCAGGCAAGCATCACTGCATCATAATAACATGTAAAGTGCTTCTACACCCACTACTGGCATATATTTACATTAAAATTACATGTAATCTATACCAAACTTTCTGAATGCTGAATCCCCTTTCTGTATTTAACTTCCTCTACTGCTGATGAAGAGGTAAGATTTTCCAGGTTAGTAGCAGCAAAATTCCACATTGCAAAAACACTGAATGCTGTCATACATATAAAGTAATTGACAGGGTCTGAAAATATCCCTCCCATGTCAAGATTAGTCTTAAGCAGAGAAATGGCAAGACAATATAAACATGTTATTTTCTTGTGGGAGAGCCAAGCAATTAAAAACCAACAACCACATAAACCCTAAACCATATCTTTTGAGAGAAATTATGAACTTCAGTGATCCTTTCTAATGAAACCAGAAGAACACACTAACTACTGTGCTGGAAATATTTCCTTGCAAAAGCAGACACATCCATGGTGGTAAGGGAATTTCACAGTATGGGTGATTCGTGACATTAGGATCTTTCACATCATTTACAAAAAGAGTCACAGTCTCCGTGTTGGAAAACACACCCATGCCATCCCTCCCTGCTTGGTGTACACCTGCCCAGGCAAAAACACCATGTTTCTGAATTCGAGCATGCACAGAGACACACTTACACCATCATCTGAACCCACCATTTCCCACCACAGCCACTCGCAACAGCCTGAAACACTGCTCTGAATCCAACCAGAGATAATCCAACCAGAAAATTCCTCTCCTCTCTGCATTACAGCCACAAGCCCTGTAGCTCAGCTTGGTTCATCTGGGCCCACTTTGTTAAAATAAGCACAAAGGAAGGGAACCCACTGAGCTGGCTGAACAAGAAATTCAGCTGCAGAACTCCCTCACACTTATGTGCACAGCTGATTTTACACCACGTGGCTGCTACGTTCATATTATTTTGTCCAAAAGTGCAGAACAGCTTTCACCGCAAATACTTGGAGCTTGAAAATTACAGCAAAACCAACTTTAGCTGGGTGCAAAGTGCACTACAAGAGCGGCATTTGAAGCCCCAGTGTGACGCAACTGAAATCGTACCAGGGACGGGGGCTTGCTGGAGGAAACTGGACCCATGCAAAGCCACAACATATATGGTAGGTGCCTATAGCTCATTTGCTGCCCCGGCTAGGAGCACACTGCAAACCGATTTACACAAGCTACAAATCAATAAGGCACTCTGGCTATGCCCATGCCAGTGACAAATTGCAGTGGGGAAGGCAGCCTGGACTGCTTGGCAGATCTGCCATTCCCCTCAGCCACCCTCCCACCCCCTTCCCCCGTCCAAGAGTTCGGAGTGGCTGCGGTGGGAGCAGCCCCGCAGTTCTGCACCCAGCGATGGGAGCAGCCCGGCCTAAGCTTCCAAGTCACCTCATTGTGGGTGGGCTGCAGGAGGCCAGGCCGGCACGTCCCTGCAGTGGGCTGCCGGCCGCCAGCCGCCCGACCACCTGCAGGCCTCTGCCGCCCTACCTTGCTCCTCGCCGGCCCCAAAGCAGGCTCTGGGGTCCTCGGGGGGGAGCGGGGCTCCGCCGCCCTCCAGAGCTTTGCGTTTCTTCGACATCTGGTCGGTGTTTGGATGTTGAGTTTCTCCTCTCTCTCTCCGGGGAGATGAGTGTATGTAGAGAGAGAGGGAGAGAGACACAGGGAGGGAGCGAGAGAGATTGAAAGAAATCGCTGCTTAAAGAGAGGGGAAGAGACTTTGGAGTGGCTGGAGAGCAAGTAGGAGGCAGGGACTAAGTGGAGAAATCCTACAAATCACAATCCCATCAATTCAGTCCCATGTCTAGAGGGGCTGTTGAGGTCCCCCCTTTCCTTGCTCATTCATGAGTGTGTAAGTGAAAATTAAAGATAGAGGTAATAGTGCTCTGCTGCTTTTCCAAATGTTAGCAGGTGGTGCTTTTTTCTTTTTTTTTTCGGTGTGGAGAGTGGGGAGAACGCGAGGATTAAGAAGAAAACCAAGAGCAGAGGAGGAGGGATGAGAAGACCCTGCAGGTGCAGGCAGGCAAAATTCCCTGCCGGGGAATTTGTGCTCTGGGTGCCGGAGATCCTCGGCTTCCCGGAGGCTGCCGGCGGGCAGGCGCGCCTCGGCGGGGGCTGCGGCCACCCCGCCCGGTACCTGCTGGATTGGCGCGGAGCGGGGCTGCGGAGCGCCGCAACCGGCTGACAGCAGGCACCGGTAATTCGCACCTTGCAAACTCCACCGCGGAGTCAGTACCCCTGCAGCCGGTCTTTCTCGCTCCCTTTGTAACCCTTTCGGGTCTGGGACCAAGATGGGCCCCTCCCCTGGGGAGTCCCGTCCCCCGGCGCCCCGACCTGCACCATTTACAGGCAGATTTTAAAGCTTGTTAGAGGGGCTGGGGGGGGGGAGGAGGAGGAGGAGGAGGAGGAGGAGGGGGCGAGGACATAACTTACCCTCCAAACTATGCACAAGCTCGTCTCTGCTTTCCCCTTCAGATCAACTTTAAAGAGCAGATTCTCAGTCAGTCCGAGAAGCAAACAGGCAGGGGAAGAGAGGGGAAATTGTTTAGGAATAGCTGCTGCCAAGTGGGTGAAGTTCAGGGCACAATCCTGGCTCTTCCACGCTCCAGCAGCCCAGCATCTTCCCGGGGTCTGGAGAACAAGGTGTTCAATAAGTCTTCCTTGTTACCCGAAATTGATTGATGATGGCTTTCCCGCCGGGCTGTATTTAACAAAACGATGCAGAGAGCTACTCTGTCGAGGAGGAAATTTTAGAGGAGCTTGCAGTACAGCTGCGGCTTTAATTTATCTATTTCTCTCTATACATACGTACTTACACACATACACATTCTCACCTGTGTATGTACATATAAATAAGAAGATACAACTCTATCAATACAGCGTTGGGTCCACAGGATCTTAGAAAAGCTTGCCTGTCGGCTGTGTGGAAGTTAAAGAGTTTTTCTTAAGCAAAAGGGGCTGATGCTTGGACACATCTCACGTCCAACAGGAGGCAATGACGTCTGTAGCTTCATTGCTATAACAGCACCAAGGCTTGAATTGCCATTCACTGAAATGATAAGGGGCGCTCAGACGTAAGCAGTCTGGACCTCTAGCAAGAGACTGAAGCAAAGATAATTTTTCCACTCCCAAAGCAAATAATAATGCTAAAAAACACCTAAGGAAAAAGACGGGGAAACAGGGAAAGGAAGCTAGGTCTTGCAGTCACACGCTTCTGCAACATGATCCTCTAGCACCAAAAAACATTTATTTTTTTGCAGCTGACTAGACTTTGGGAAATTTCAATATATTATGATTATTCGGGCCGGGGGAGGGGAGGGATTTTTTTTTTTTCATAATTATTTCTGTCTCTCTTCAAGCAGGCATTGATGAAAGCTGTGTATAACTGCCCTCCCCCCATCTTTCCAAATATATTTCGGCTCGGGTACATGCTAAAGTGTTTATGGTTAAATCTTCTTAAGTAGCAATTTCTTGCTGTATAGGGTGCAAGGATTTGGGGGGGGGGGGGGTTTTTTGGTTTGGTTTTTTTGGGGGGTTTTTGGGGGTTTTTTTTGTATGTTTGTTTGTTTGTTTTTTGTTTCTTGTACTGCGCACTGGAAGGCAGTTAGGAATTAACCCGATGCGAAACAGGGGACTCCTCGGTCGGGGTCATATTCTCGCAGTGCCGCGGCTTGGACCGCATGTGGGGAGCGCTGCAGAGCCGCGGCGGGGGCGGGGGGCGGCCGCACCTCGGGGCTGCTAATCCCCGCGGGGCGCTTCCCCTTCCGCCAGGCGCTGCCCTGGGAATGACAGCGCGGGTGCGGCAGGCGCTAGCCGGAGGCGGCGGGCACCGGCACCGCGCCCGGCCCCGCCGCGGGGGAGACAGCGCCGCGCCCGCCTACGCCGGCCCACGCGTGTCCGCGCTGCGCCGCAGCCGGGCGGGGACAACAGCGGGCAAGCCCTGCCCCACGCCCTCCCCTGCCGGAGAAGGAGCCAGGGGTGACACAGGCGGCGGCGGGGAAGGTCTTGCGGGATCCAGCCGGGTGCCTTCGTTCCGTACCGAGCCCTACGGGGGCTGAGGCGCCATCCACACCCAGCTGGTGGGGCCGGGGTCGTTGTATGAGGTGCCCCCTGAGTGCTGCTGTCTGCTCTCCGCATCTCGAGTCCCACACTTACTATCCAGATTTTTCCTTCTGCGTCCCCTCAAGAGGCAGGGCTTGTTTGGTCTCCAGATGATTCCAAGCAGTAAGTGGCTACTTGCCCAAACCACTGAGCCGTTCTTTGCTGGAACAATTGTAGACACCGGTGATGTAAGTGGTATCGCTGCAAGCCCAGATCAGGTTCACTAGCTGCTGAAAGCACCCACGAGGTACCAGGTTCTTTATCCTTTCGAAGTTTATTTTGGTGAGAAGCAAAAGGCAGCAAACTGGAGTGCCAAGCAGGGAGAGGCATAAAGACTCTTGCTAGCATGGATCTTAATTTTGGTACCTGGTGGCCCTTGAGATGTCTTCTATGACAATCGCCCACACAAAGCTCTGGTGAGATTGGCTGCATGGTAAAGGAGGAGATTTTCAGATCATTAGCAGGAGGTGCTTGATTTCTTACACAGTCTGGTTTAGCAAGGTGTTTATTTTTGTGTATAATTTGTGGAGGTTTTGGTAACCTAGTATCACATCCCTTCAGCGAGATACTAAAAAAATTGACAGAGACCAGTACTGTACGTATTTGTCAAGCTTTGGGGGAAATCCTATGCTAGTTTCTATTTAATTTCATCTTAAGTACTACATTGCTAAATGGATTTTTTCCCACCCATTCAGCGCACAGAATCCACAATATATCTATCACAAAATAACATGTATTATTCTGCATCTGTGTTTTAGGAAGTTCCCATCAAGATCTGCCTTTACACAGGCGTTTCCAATAAATTGCTCACCCTGATGACACATCGTATTTTCATTATAGTATCATGGAAATCAGGGATGGTAATCCAGAATAGATCATCTCCTGGGGGGAGGATATGGAGTGAACAAGATAAATCCACAAACAATAATCTCTGAGGTTGTATCCAGCCAAACTAAATCTAACTAATCCCTTTGGGATTTTATTCCATCCTCTCTCTTAGATGTTGCAAAAGAAAAGCTTTTGATTCAGTCACTTCTAGCACTTCTTTAAAAAATTTCTTTGTACTACTTACAAGATGAGGACCATTGCCTTTTCCATAGTTAAAAACCTTTGACATAGGGAATCATTAAGGTTGGAAAAGATCTCCAAGATCATCAAATCCAGCCTTTGATCAAATACCACCATGCTCAGTAAAACCATGTCACAAAGTGCCATATGTACAACAGGAAAGAAGGAGGAAAAAATAAAGGGAATGCAGAACCAGTTTCCATGTTCTATGCCAAGGCTGGCTTTCTACACTCACAGTCTAGAAGAGATTGGGCACTTCAAGTCATTTTGGGATAGTCTTAGAGGGAAACAAAACAAGGGGAGAGGATGTCATGTTGCTGGTTGACTGACAAGGCCCAGAGTAGAAAAGCAAAGGCTTCTGGGGTAAGGATAGTACCACTTTGAAACAATTTACCAGTTGTTTGGGGTTTCTTGGTGTGTCACCATTACTTATATGTTTTTTTTTAATATATATAAGAATTGTAGTGGTAATCATTCCCACCTCCAGAGGAATGCTCCCTTCCTTCCCTTCTTGGCACTCTGATTACCTATCACACAGGTAGGCCTCAAGGAAAAATGCCTAATAATGTACATGAGAGCTCTAATATTAGTTAATTTTTAATGCCCTGAGAAACAATTAATTTATATACTATTACTCAATAATTTCTATGCTACCCACTTTCAGTGACTGCAGTAAATTCATTTGGTTAAAATTACATGAACTGTTTCCCGTGGTGGGCTTGTATCACCAAACTGAAGTAATTGGTGTTCAGTATATGGTGCCCAAAGTCTTTTCACTAGACGAGAAGAAGGTCCTGATCTAAAATTTTTGAAGGGAAATAGGAATCTATACATCACATTTTGTCATCCCTCCCTTTGAGTTTTCAGAATTCAGCCATGGGACCTGGAGTTAAGTCACACGGTTGTACACAGAGATAGACTAGAAGTGTTTTCAGGTTTATTGATTTAGACTTGGGTATTTGTCTCACGTGAGTCAATAATTGAAATAGTCAGGCAAAATGCCCTCCATAAATATAAATCAGTTTGCAAACATTCTACTTTTTGCTTTATTTTTTAAGGCATTGCTAGCCTAGCCTCTCAGTCATGTCCACAAAGGACCATTCATGATGGTTTTCATTGAGTAGCCAATCTGAATGCAGCATCTTAAAAGATGCACTAAATTAAAACTTTGGAGGACATAGAAATAGCAATTGATCAAGAGAAACACACCTCTGTACAATACACATTGTAGAGACTCAGCAAATAACCAAATCCAGTGGTCATAAAGACCAAGGGAGATCTCATATTGCAAGTTTGCTTTTTCTTACTTTTCTTCTCACATGGCCGACTCAGTTCAGAACTGTTTGGCCCAAAAATACTTAACAAGTATATAACAAACAGCACAGTGAGAGAGTAAGTTCTCTTTCATGCAGCCATACTATCACTTCTCCCAAGCAGTTTGGAATTTTTTTCTTTGTATGTGTTTATGAGGTGTATTTATAACACAGCATTTCAGATATTGAAGACATCTGTATCATTGATGCCTATTTCTTGCAAATGCCCTCTCCCCACTCAAAGATGGCTTTTGGTATGTGTCCCTGAACTGTGAATACATGCCTGCACTTCTTGACAGAATCCTTAGCATTTGTAGAGCATTTGGGTTTGTCTTCAAAGTGATTTGCTAGCATGAGCTAATGTATCCTTACAACACCCAGAACAGCTCATGTACTTTATTATCCTCATTTTTTAAGTTGGTGATGGAAGAGTCTGTTCTATCATCTTTATTTGCATTTGATTGGTGCCTTAATCCCTGGATAGTTCCACTGCTTTCAGTGGGAATTCTTGCATAGTAAGATACTATTTGATAGGACTGAAAATCACAGTGTCTTTCACTAAGTGATTTGAGCAAGGCCATGAAGAGAGTTTTAGTGCCGGTTTAAAACTGAAGTATCTTTCTCAAACAAACACTCTTGTTTCATCCACTTTCCCAACTTAAAAACAAAACCCACAATTTACCACCATATCTGTCATTTTTCCACCACCCAGGCTAATTTGCAGCAGTAATAATGATCAAGTAGCCCCACTGTACTGACGTTACACACAATACAATTTGACACATAACACTAAGAGAACTCACAGGACTTACACAGTTCCCAGTTTCTTATGGTATGAAAATGACCACCTTTTTGATCTCCTAATTTAACAATTCAAAGGAAGGGGGTAAAAGGCACATCTCTTACAGAAAAGTTTCATGTGAAATACAGCACAGGAGGAATGTAGTACTAAGATTTCAAGATACAAAGCCATGTCTCTGTTTGGGATTTTTTAATGCTGTTCTTTCAGCATGAAATGTGTACTCTAATCTCACAATATTTCTCTTTGTATTTTCACACACAGATAAAGATAGGTACATTTATTTAGAAAGATCTTGCTAAATTTCCTCTGTTAAGTTACATGGAACTGGGTGTTTTCACTTTCCAGGATCAAGTTATTTTGTCCACTTTTCCTTCCAACTTCTGCAAAGACCTCATATTTATTCAACATCGGTGACCACCAAGTCCTAAACTGTGTCTCCTCATAAACCTTAGCTATCATTGTGTAGTAGCCTTTTTAATTGTAGAAGTATGGTGACTTCTTTGAGCTGTTACCAGTTTTCAGAGCTGTGAATTTGTTGACTGGATTTTCAAACACCTCTCTGTTGAGAAGAATGGAAGTGTTCAGGGCAGCAGCTATTTAAGAGAGAGGAAAGTGTACAGAAATTTCCCCACCTCCTTTTGGCAGCAATTCTGATTCTCCAGCGCTTTCCCTTCCCTTCCCTGCCTCTTCTCCGTCTCTTGCTCCTCTATTTCTATAGCAAGAATTCCACAAATCCCTTGCTTCTGGGAGATACTATCCAACCTCGCTACCTAGTAGAGGAAGCACACACTTGCCTTGTCAGTCAGTGTCCATGACTTCAATGTGATGAAACTGTAATTAAGTTTCATTTTGTAAAAGACACACTGGGTCGTTCCACTGAAATGTTTCTAGCTTCCCTAGATTCTAGCCCAGCATCAGAAGGTTGGTACTGAGAGTTTCTATGATGATGGGAGTACATGGAATATTCCATGCTTGAAAAGTATTTCAATTTGTGGTACCTTAGGTAACCAAAAGGGCTGAAATAGGAGAAAACTGTCTGCAAAGTTCTCTGGTCCTCAAACACTGCCACACTGGGCTGTGGCCCTGCCACTTTCCATCATGCTCTCTTCCACAGATCCAGGGCCTGTCTTTCTTTCTTCATTTATTTTATTTACCTCTATAGCCCTCTTCCTTCCCTAGCCTTCTTTACAGCTCAAAATCTCTATGGCAAGACACAGAGGCCCCTGCCAGGCCCCTGGGGGCTGCTGGCAGAGTCTGTGGTAGGAAAGGAGCTGCCAGCACAGGGCTGTCTTACCTTCTCCTGGTAGCACAGCATCAGGCTGGGAGGCAGACCTGGGAAACATCCATGGGCAGCAAAGAACAGCTCAGACCAGCAGAGCTGCACTGGGGAGTACACCAAGGTGGTTTACTGCTTTGCCTCCCCACTTCCTCTGTCCTGCATATTTTGCAGCACAGAACCTGCCTTGACGTTTCTTGTACTCAAATGTTTCAAGCAGTGAGGTCTCAAATTCATCTGGGTAAAAAACCATGTTTGATTACATATAATTTCTATAGGAATAAGCAGAAGCAACTAAGATTCAGATTATCCTTGGTTTTCAGTTTAAAAAAAAAAAGTGCTAACTTCAAGACTGTGGGGGAATGACAATATTTTAGTCAAAATAAGTAGTTCCAGTATTGGAAAATCACACCCTTTCCTCTTACTGTTCATTCTGCTTTTAAGCAATATCATCTCAACTGTCCCAGTGGTTCACAAGAGTTGTGCTTTTAAACCCCCACTAGTGTCCAAGCTACAGGTTTTTTGTTTCATTACAATACTCTGTGAAAGATGGAGGGAAAAAAATAAACTCTAACTGCATGTTTCTGCAAGATAAGCTCCACTCTATGTATTCAATGATTTTTAACACTTTATTTAAGGAATTCAGAATAAAGCCAAATTCTGCAAGAAATTTGCAACTCCTATTAGGAATTCTAATCTATAGCAAATCTACCCTTATGGTCTTGTCTCTCAAAATATAATTGACAGTATTTCTATATACTGCATATACTTGGTAGCAGAAAGAAAAAACAAATAAACTAAAAAAATCCACTAAATGTTGCATACTATCAAAATACACTGTAAATTTAAAGGAGAAGGTACAACAAAATATTTATAGTCTTTAAGAGGCAATTCAGTGACCATATACAAATAATTTTTTCCCTTTCGATTCAACAGCACTAGTTTTTTCTACCCCTTTTTCTAATATAGAGCAGGATTAACTGCATCTACTCCCAGAAAGTACAAAACTAGTATAAGTGAGAAAAGGAAGGATCTGACTCCTGAGATTCAAATTTATCACTGGTGGCAGCTCTGTTAGGCGTACTTTAAAACTTCTGTGCATGAGGGAAGAGGACAAGTTAGGCTAAGCAACCTGGTCTGACCTCTCAGCTTTGGCTTTGAGCAGGGGTTTGGCTGAGGCTTCTCCTCACCTGAACATCTAATTCTGCTTTGTAAGTTCTTTTCACTTTCATCTTCACTAGTGAATTTAATGGGAACTGATTCAGACTTTTCTAAACACACTGGGTTTTTTGGGAAGGTATTTGTATTGGAGATTTTTTTTAATTAAAACATTACCCCCTCAGTTCTTTCTGCATGACCATTGAAGCCCACTACAACTGTTTGAAAAAACTGTTACACTAGTTCATCCACTTCACTACTTGAAACTGTGTAAAAGTGAAAATGTAAGGCAGGAAGAGCAAAAATCACCACTACTCATAGTCACAAGTCTAAACAATGTTCCAGAAAACTCTGAAATAAAAGCTCCATAAAAACCTTCAGCATTTTTCACTTCCTCAAGAACAGAATTTTTCTTTCAGAAGTTTGGCTTTCACTAGTTTATTAAAACACAGGACAGAGACCCTTCTGGGGAGAACACAGTGGAGGAAAGAATGGGTTCTCCTCTTTCACCAGTGTTAATCTACATATTTAACCAAAAAAGCCTGCAGATTGCTCTGATGGTTATGGGAGTACAATCAAGTGGCATGGGCTTGTGCCTGCTCCTATGAATGTCCTGACACCAGTGTGCCACTTTATCAGTTTCTTGTCAGATTCAGACACTGTTTTGTCCTCTGATTTTTCCAGTCAGGTCCTGTCAGGTTCCAGTCAGTTTTTTGTGGGGTTTTTTTTTGTTTGTTTGGTTTTTTTTTGTTTGTTTGTTTGTTTTTTTTTTTGTTTTTGTTGTTGTTGTTGTTGGGGTTTTTTTGTTTGTTTTTGTTTTGTTTTGTTTTTTTCTTCCAAAATCATCCTACTTGACTGAGGGGGGAAAACTCTTTACTTGCATGGTCCTTTTCATAAAAATGGTGTAGTAAATAGATAGACAGCTGAAAGTTACCAGACTGATGACCCCAACACATGAGGTCCTTTCTAAGTAATGTTTGGGAACAGCACAGTATCAGTCATTAAGACAATAAAGTATTTTCAGGGATGTTTAACAGTCATTGGAACACTAAAGGCAGGGAACCACAGCAAAAGTTTATTGTTGCCACCTTTCATCATTTTATGAAAACTCTTCTGGTCCTAAAGACAAACCATGAATCATAGAATGTCTTTGACTGGAAGGGACCTTATAAATCATCCAGTTCCCCCTGCTGTGGCCAGACATCTCTCATTACATCAGGTTGTTCAGAGCTCCGTCCAACTTGACCTTAAACACTTCCAGGAATAGGGCATCTAAGCTTCTCTGGTCAACCTGTACAACTGCCACACCACCCTCACAGTAAAGATTGTTTCCTTATATCTAATCTAAACCTACTCTAAGTTTGAAGCCAGTCTGCCTTGTTCTCTCAATACACACCTTTGTAATAAGTCCCTCTCTTTCTTTCTTTTAGGTTCCTTTCACATACTAGAAGGCCACAATTAGACCACCCCAAAGCTTTCTCCTCTGCAGGCTGAACAAATGCAATTCTCTCAGGCTTTCCTCATAGCAGAGGTGGTCCATCCCTCTGATCAACTTGGTGACCTGTCTCTGGAGTCAGTCTAAGAGGTCCCTGTCCTTTCTGTGCTAAGCACCCCAGAGCTGGATGCAGCACTGCAGGTGGGGTGTCACCAAAGTGGAGGAGAGGGGCAGAGTCCCCTCCCTCTCCCTGCTGCCCATGCTGTTTTGGGTGCAGCCCAGGATACAATTCGTTTTCTGGGCTGCAAGTGCACATTGCTGGGTCATGTCCAGCCTCTCACCAGCCAGCACCCCCAAGTTCTTAGCAGGGCTACTTTCAACCTGTTCATTCCTCAACACAGGTGCTACACTTTGCCCTTAGTCTTGTTAAAACTGCATGGGTCCACTTGTCCAGGTCTCTCTGGATAGCACCCCATCCTTCAGGTGTGCCAATAGCACCAGTTGGCTTAGTGTCATCTGCAAACTTGCTGAGGGAAAAATCCCAATGCCTACATTGTAGATGCAGAGAAAAGCCTGGAACTGGGATTTGACTTCTCCTTTCTTAAGTGAGAAGTCGTCAGCTGCAAAGACAAGCATACCCTAAGTGTTGGTATTATCAGTAATACAATCATTGTTTTTCTTTGCATCTTAGAGAGACTGTACAAGAAAAACCTTGAGAAACTCCCAGGAAAGATTAATTTCTCATGCCTGAAGGCCACAAGCCCCAAATTTCCTATAAGCTGCAAGAAACAAACTCGCAGAGAAGGAATGAGCAGGAGGTTTTCATTTGCTTCCCAAGTTGTAAAGCAGTAGACAATCCACACTTCCTACTCAGAGCCATCAGCCTTCACCCTTCGGATCCATGAAGGCTGATGCTGTGAGCCCACGGGAACACGCAGGCACCGGGACTGGGCGGGAAGGACGCAGCCCGTACTCTTGACGCAGGGATGGGGAAGGGGGTGCAAAAAAAACAGAAAAAAAAACCCAAAGCACGGCGCTCACCGAGGTGGCGATGCCTGCACCCCACCACAGCGCTAGGCATGGCAGGCAGACAGCGCCTCGCCCTTGGCTGCGGGAAGATGAGGATGGGGGGACAGGAGCGCGGCGCTCCCTCTCTCCCCCCGCCGCGGCTGTTGCCGTCAGAGCTGCCTGCGTCAATACTGCCTCAGCGACACGCACCGGAGCCCTGCGCTCCCGCTCCCCCACACCCCTGCCGCTCCCGTGGAGGCCTTTTTTTCTTTTTAAATTCTTTTTTATTTTTTTTTTTTTTTTTTTTTTTTTTTTTTTTTTTTCTCTCAATGAGATGCCTTACTGGCATTTATTTATTTATTTTTCATGATCCCGCTCATGCAGCCGGTGCTGTTGGTGCGTTTACGGTTCCTTTGTGCGAGGGGATTCCCATCCTCCCCCCAGCCCCCCCCCCCGTTTTTTTCCCTTTATTTAAAAAATTAATTATTTGAGGAATAATAACTATTTTATTTATTTCACACACGTCAAGTGTCCCTCAAGGCACGGGTCTCCTTAGGGGCCAACCCCCACGCACAAATCCCACCCTTGATTTTCTTCCCCCTCTCCCTGTCACTGCAGCACAGAGACGGGAACCAGGAGGCTGCACCAGCACACACTCAGCTTACTGTATCATAACGGATTTCCCTCTCTTCCCAGAAAAGCAACCTTTATTTTTTCCCTCTTGTTTAATAGCCCACTCATTCAGCATTTGTACATTATCCACACTTCCACCATTATTTCTTCTCTTGCCACTGCCTTCACCACCCCCTCCATTAATCATCACGTCTTGGGCTCTAAAGAATAATGGTTTCTAAAATGGTTGCTCTGTGCACATCCTCAGTTGCATGCATAACCCCAGCCTCCTGTCTGTGTGCCTCTTCTGCACACCAAGGTCAGAGGGAAGGCTTGAGGGTACAGTTAAACCCAAAACTTATTTATTTGCATTTTCTTCCAACTGTCTCCTTCCACCCCGTTTCTTTTCTTCTGGAGAATTTAATGGCAAAGTTCCCTGGATTTCTCTGGGGGACAGGCCTTGCCCTACTTCAGAATATATCTGTGCTTAGCTCGGCAGAGAGGACAATGTCCCGGTCCTGTTAAAGTCAATGACAATCAGTGAATTCAAGCATCACCGGATTTGGCTGGCAGAGCATGCACAGCCACACTCAGGCCAAACCCTGCCCCATTTCAATTCAGCTTAACTGCAGCAGTGCCAGGCTGCTGCGAAGCTGGCTTGTGATGCTGGCACAGCGCTGCCCTCTCATACAGGAATCCTTGGTGACGTTAAACAGCTGGAACAGCTCCTGCACCTCCCTGCTGCCGCCATGCAGGAGCCAGAAACTAGCTTCCACCTCCTGGCACCTCCCCAGCAGATAAAGGTCCTTTGAGGTCAAGATCAGCTGGATAATTTAGAGCAGCCTAAAGGCTATATTAATTTATACTGCAAACGGGTCTGGTGCTCTCTATGTCCCAGTGGTAGAAGGCACAGCCATTTCTGCATCCTCCCAGCTGCACTTACCCCTGCTCCCCTCCAGCTGAGCGCTGAGTACATTAACAATTATATGACAACAAATATTTTTTGTTTTCTGGCAATCCAAATCCCAAAAGTGTTAGACAGTTCGGTTATGTAGCTCCAACTACTTTGAATAACGATTGTGCTCCTAAATACAAGAAAAACAAACTTTAAAAGTGTAAGCAATTAGACCACAAACTAAATTTCTGAAGAGAGGAAGAAATCTACCAACTGAATAACTTGTGCACAGCAAGACCTTCACTGTGCATTTGAAACTTATTATTTGCATTTATTACACACAGGAAAAAACCAAACAACCAAACAGGAAAAAACAAACAAACACCCCAAAAAAACCCCCAAACCCCAACAATCAACTAACAAAAAAAAAAAACAAAAAAAACCCAAACACCGAATTCAGTATCATGAAAACAGTTCTGGATGGCAGTAGGGATCCCCACAGCAACAGGAATGCACTTACGCCTTTTAACACCTGGTTTATGCATAAAGCTGCATTTACCTCACTTCTTTTTTCAGCTGTATTTAACTTAATTGAGTCAGTGAGGATGTTCAATAGCTATTCATTTAACAGATAGATCACAAAGATATGCAGGACAGAGGTCTTCAGGGTCTCAGACAAACCCTGACTCATCATACCAGATATAAAGCAAGCAGCTCAGCAATCTGCTCCAGTTGCAGGACATTTCAGGAAATACAGGCATTCGGAAGGGCTCCCACAGAGCTCCTGAGATGGCAAGCAGCCTGACTTTACCCATGGTTGTTTACATTCTACCACTGTGACTGCCTTTTCTCATAAGCTGGATTTTTTTTCCTTTTTTTTCCTATTTTTTTTCAGTGCAACAAAGCCAACCTTGCGATCCATTTGTGCATATTTTTCATATTATGAGCGATGCAGCTCTCAATCTCCAAGTATGTAAATGGAAGATGGGACAGACAACATGCACTAGCACATATTAATAAGGGTGAGTTACTGCTCATTTCCCCACATTAAAAGATGACCTTGTAAGAGCAAGGGCAGCCACTGCCAGTGCATGCTGTATGATCCTGACAGTGGAATGGTGCTCATGGAGCAGGAATGGGCCCGCTGTCTATGCAAAAATAGTCCCTCTTCCCTGTCAGCGTGGCAGAGGGGAGTGCCTGATGGACTAGGCAGCTCCCTGCCTTTTGCACAGAACAAGGCACCACGCTCAATAGCTCTGCCTTTGGA
Source organism: Pyrgilauda ruficollis (assembly GCF_017590135.1). Lineage (NCBI taxonomy): Eukaryota > Metazoa > Chordata > Aves > Passeriformes > Passeridae > Pyrgilauda > Pyrgilauda ruficollis. Next base: position 688,504 of record NW_024513099.1, on the reverse strand, counting down.
GAAGCAGGTTTGAAACAAGTCATCCTTTGCTCTGCCTTGGGAGTTGCTCCAAGTCTTTGCCGGCAGATTGCAATGCTAAATTGAGACCATTATCTTGCATTGAGCTGTTTTCATCCTCCGTGCTTTAAAGGCTTAGCAGATATACAGGCTATGGTTCTATATACACAGGAATCACTCCAGCTACTAATGAAATGCAGCCACATAATAACCAGAGTCATGTGGTCCCTGGTCCCTGGGTGTGATGACTGCCAGATTTTGCTTTACCCAGCTGAATTGAGTCTGGTGTTCAGTTAGTGAAATATTTCATGCCATTTGAAAAGGACAACTGTCAGGATCTTTGCATACAGATAAGTAGGTATAGACAGTTACACTCAGCCCTGGAATTTGGAACACTGCCACTGAGACAAGAATCTCTCCTCTGGAGCCCTGCTTTGTTCCACCACCCATATTCAATATTAATTATCAAAACAGTCCTCCTTTCACTCAGTGGTACAGGGGGCTGAGCCTGAGCATATAGAACCTTTCAGCAATGGGGTAATTATTCAAAGTCCTCCCCTGGGCCAGATGTGAATAAAACACCACACATGGTGTTTTGGTGATCTATAGAAAATGAATTAATATTTTCACTGCAGTTTCTTGTGGACTGTATGGCTAAAGCACGACAGCCACCTCCACAACCAGCTTTAACTCACACGTGTCTGTCCTGTCTGTAAGAGGCAAGAAAAGTGAATCACTGCATATTTACCATTATGGACAATTCATTTTAAAATGAAAAAAGCACAATGAAATATAAGCTGTGTGCCTCAAATGAATGCTATGGCATGCACTTAGTACTGTACACACACCCTTGTATAGATGGCACACCCTGCATTAAATAAGCATGCTTCCCTGTCTCTAGCTAGGGTAGAGAGGGAATTGTGTGGTGAAAGACGTAATTTGTACATTAGGAAGTCTCTGTTGCCAGATCAGCAGCAGCAGCACTGACGTCTGTACTCTCTCGCTTTGTTCCTGCTGCTATAAATCAAAATGACTACAGTCTAAATGCCTCACTTGTTTAACTATAAATGTACTGTTAGTCAGAAAAAATCAACACCAGGAAGGATCTAGATATACCACATGTATACTAAAACAATTAAATAGAGATTGTTCAAAAAAAGAAAAAGAACAAAAATTATAAATGTATGGTTTCTACAACAAAAACTTTTAAAGGGTGGAATCCAACAGAGCTATAAAAGTTTTATGTCTACAGGCACTGATGTCTTTACTAAATGAACTATCAAATTTGCCTTTCTTAATGTGCATTGGGATTTTAATATTTTTTTCCCTAAATTAATGCAACTTCTTTAGAAACCTATTTTCCCCTGTGTCCTCATACGTTTTCCTACTTGTGCAAACTACTGGAAGGAAATTAGAATAGATGAAATGGGTCATATTTTATTTCCTTTTTTTTATATGCCTTTGTCTTTAGAATACATATAAACATATCTAGCTCAGGCTGACTCCCATTTTGAGGGGAATTTTAGAAAGCTAAGTATTTCTTTTGCAGATAAAATGAGCTCTCAAGGCCCAGGATATAACTTAGATCCCTTCAAGTTCTAAAAGCGGACACAATATTTACATAAAAATGGTGATGCCATTGTCTGCTGCTGACCTGATACCGTGGGAGAGCAGGGGAATTCTCTTCCTAATGCCTGGAATCATTGTAGAAAAATGCAGCACAATTTCTTGACTAAAGGGAAAGGGAACAGAAGAAATTAAGGTAATCTTCCAATACCAACATCCGTTCAGCTGAGCTGTAAATCCTGTGTATCAGGCAACCCAGCCAGAAATGTGCTGAGCTGTAGCTCTGAAGAGGAAATAACAAGATCAGGGAACAGCAGGTGAACACATTGTCAACACCACACTGACGTTGCTGTTGGAGGTGATGCATTACAGTTCCTGAGACCACCAAATTTCTAAAGATTCTCAAGGCAAGAATTCTGAAAGTATTGTTTCACAGAGGCTGTCTTGTTCAGACTTGGCTAATGAATTTGCAACCAGATGTTCATTTTACTATCTGATCCAAAATGCACTAAAGTCAATGGAAAAACAATTGGAAGTTCCAGATTATTGGAAAAAGTTACTGTAGAGACAATTTTAAAAAATGACACAGAATGTAGCTGTTGTCATTCAGCTTGTCGCTGACTGTAGGCAAAACTGTTGAAGGGCGAAGGTGCAGACACAGAGTCACCAACTGTGTATCACTGCAGTTGTCATGTGAATTGGTAGAGATTACAACAACTGTATTTACCTCTTTCTCATGCAGGCCACCTTAGCCAGCATTCCTTCTCATTTGCCATGGATTAAGAGTGTGTGCACATGGTTACTGTAGCTCAGCTGGCACTACTATAATATTCTAGGATGTGGTAACCATGTAAAATAAAGGATAATAATGTGATCAATGCTAGTAACCATCACTTTCTAGAAACAGCTCAACAATACTTGAATGTTGTGTTTCACTTCAGTTTGTAAATGTTAATGTTGAAAGAGAACCATCTTGAGGTAACAGGCTTCTGTAAGTCTTTTGAAATCAGTTCCATTAACAGTGATTTTAAAAAGCTCTAAACAATAAGCAGTGTAAGACATATTAAAGACACAGACTGGAATGCAGTGTCTGGAAAAGCAAAGTTAAGCAAAGTTTTCTGAGTTTTGGAGAAGATAATTAGCCTTTGCAATCACTTCCCAGGACACAGTTTGCTCCATCTGGAGTCTTCAACTCAGATGAGATTGGATATCTTTCTAGATATTGTAATCTTGCTGCAGAAGTTTGCAGCAGGCATTCTCTCAGCTCTGCTATTCAGGAAGACACATAGTTATCCTAATGGTCCTTCTAACTCTAAACACGTGGCACCTCAGAAGCTGGTGAACAGTGAGCACAGATTAGTCTACTCTTTTACTTCTTTTCTCCTTTGAGAAAAGTTTGGTTTATCCTTTTGTATACATTTGCATCTCTATGATTTGCGCACAGATCTTAAAAATAACTCTGACAAATCTGCATTGTCTTTGTATCACAAGGAGGCTGTAAGTTGGAGGACAAGAGTTTAAACTCACAGGAAAAGACAGAGAAAACAACAAGTTTCAGAAGGGACTTTGGTGCAGTCCTCCCTCACACCTACTGAATTAGGAAGAGATAGAATTAAACTGAGCCAATGTCCATACAAGAATCTGGCAAAAACTGCAGTGGAGTGGAGACATCTAGCTGCCTTCTGTCTCCCAACAGCATCTGTGAATCAGGAAATCCTGGATCTGTAGAGAAGTTACAGATACTAACTTATTTAGGAGAAAGCAAACAAGTGCACCTTTGCCAAGAGGGAGCATAAAACTGGGATGGAGAGAAGTTTATGCATACTGTTTATATTTCCGCTTTTTCTCTCTGGACTCTTCCCTAACAAAATCTTATTTCCTTCTATTCCTTAAGTTTGGTTTCTTCTTTTATTTTTGCAATTTGGGTTGCATGGTCTTAAAAAGCAGCTTTGAATTTTACCTTTACCACAAGAAACAATGCTGAAAACGCCTCCCTGATCCAGCACTGAAGAGCCTGTATTGTTCAGGCTGCACCCAATGCCTGACTATGAAACCTAAAAGCAGGGTAGTGTGTAATACTGTGGTCAACTCTCCCTTTCATTGTAAACAGGCTCAGTTCCTGTCTGTTTCCAGAGGCACAGCAAATGCACAGACTTCCCAGCAAGGTGGGACTGTGCACCTCACATCACACCTGTATCCCCACAGGGAGGGACTGAGCAAGCTGCACAGTGTCCTGCTCTGTGGAGATACCATTGGAGCTCTGTCCATGAACCACAGCCTGCTGAATCCACATACAGAAGCAGATTTAGACACAACATGAGCTGAAGGATGGAAAATTAAGATTTGTTGCGTACCTACTTGAGGGCTTTGAAAAATCATGTGTGCCCCCCGTTTCATATGGCCTCAAGCTGCTGCAGCCAGATGTCACAGGCTCTGGGACTGCAGCAGTCAGCAGCAGGATATGGCAGTGAGGCTACAGCCTTGCTCCTTCAACTGCTCAGCTCATCTCCTTCCAGCTTCAGCCTGTGCCTTCTCCCGATGCACATAAACACAGGCACGTGCTAGCTCCAGCAGTAACTAAACTTTCTATGCTCACAAATTCTGACTCTACAGCTTGAGAATGACCCAAAATTGCAGTTGGAGCCCAGCTGTTCCCTATCATCACCCTATAAAAAAAGGCCAGGCACTCTGCACTTATGCTTCTGCAAGGGAGACCAGAACAGGGAGGTGCTGAACTGGTTTTGCATGAAAAAGTATGGGGATTATCCTAGCTACAACTATAATCACAACACAATAATCCTTGTGACCATGGAGGTGAGGCCAGTGTTCAGATACTGACATCTGGAATGAAATAGGAGATTTCGGACATCAGGACAAAGTAAGGATAACAAGAATACTGGCCCAAGCTTAAACACCAATGCATACCAAGCATTAATGCACCGCAAACAACAGCTGCTGCAGAGGATTGGTTTTGATTTTCTTAGGGAAGAGATATCACCAGCAGAAGGAAATCTACAATGTTATTTTTTGGTGGATGCAAAGGCAGTTTTTCTTCTGAATCCCACACATATGTCAGGAGCAACATCAAGTCCACAGTTTAGACTAAGGCAGGTACCTCTAGCTCAAAACTGGCTGAGTTTGCAGGCGACTGACAATGTAAGCAGCAAGGTCACAGCTGCAAAAGCAAGTACTTTTCTCCCCTTGAGAAATCCCTGGAGGATGAGTTTGAGGTTGTCCTTATCAAGCAAGGAAGTTTGCACTGCAGCATCAACTGCTTTTCCTGTCAAACAACGATATCAACCTCCAGGGATGTTGATTTTGTTGCTGTTCTCACCTTCTCCTTTCCTCCTTTTGTCAGCCCAAGAGTAACACGACAGTCAAATGAAATCTGCCAGCTCATTTGGTCTTTCCAAACCAATGTTTTGCCAGGATTTTCTGTGCCTTTTGTTGCTAGGATTTTCAAGTATCTCCCCAAGTCTCAGATAGATCTGAAACCTCTTAGCTTCTAAGATCAAATGTATTTACTGTAATATAAATTAATTGTAACACTTTGAACCGGAGCTAAATTTATCAAAGGAAATCACATAGTGAGCTAATCATGAAGGCCATTATTCTAGAAGGGAAATGTGAACATAAGAACTAAACTTTACCCAGAAAATTTAATCTGAACATTTCCCCCATGATTAGGGCTGCAGAAAATTGAGGGATATATTTTAAAGAAAGCTGTGGAGAGATGTCGGAACCCAGGACATCTCTCTGGATGCCCTGGATGGCTTAAAGACCTGGCAGGGGCTCGGAGACCCTGGCAGGAAGCCAGACACCTGGAAATTCGATCTTAACTCATGGAGCAAATTACCAACGTTATATGAAGAATTACAGGTCACAAAAGTTTAAGTAGCATAGTAGTAGCAATCACAGGGTGAAGGGAAAAATTTTGGAGCATGGTACAGGGGGGTTTGGAATTCTGTACATGGGGGTCAGAGGTTCCAAGATGGAGGGATTTGGGCGTGCCCTGTCCTTCTTCTTTCTTCTCCCTGGCATCCATGTTCAGGATGATGTTGGCATTCACAGATTGGTTTAGAGTAGAAAGTCACTGTCTAACATAGGTGATAGGTATTGGAAAATAACTGTAAACATAGTATACGTAGTTTTTAGTATAAAAGATAGCACCAGCCCTAGAGGCGGAGGGTGTGCCTCGGACCGACCTGCAGAACAGACCTTGGCAGGCCAGACAGAAAATGTCTGAGATAAAGAAATAATAAACAACCTTGAGAACGACAACCAAAGACTTCTTGACTCCTTCTTCAGCTGCTGGGTTGGGGAAAAGAGACTTTTAACAGAGACACACCTCAGGATCTTCCCAACCAGACCAGAGGAGATCCTGAGAGAGAGAAACATTTTGTGAAGGATTCCCACCATTCTGTTTACAGATGCCAGTGTAAGCAATTGTGTGGCTTCCCAGTGAAAGAAAGATAAATTAATAAATTTGAGCTCAAGCCTTACTTGTAAGAAGGCCTCATGTTGCCATGATGAATTTTGGCAGCTCACCAAACCTGAGAGAAACTCAATGGACCAGCATAATCCCTGAACACTGAAGTTAATTGAGGTTGAGTCACACGCAGAACAATTGTTCCTGTTCATTCATTAATAAGAGTGAAGACTAAAACACTATATAGACAGCTTCTGCTGTCAGGGGCAAGGTGTGCTAAAAAAAAAAGATATTTCTGACTTAAGAGCACAAGGTTTCCTCCCAGTCACTCTAGAAGAGAAAAATGCAGTTTTGTAGTAAATTGAGATCTAGACTGCCAAGTTATACTAGAGCATCAAAGTTAGCCCACTACCTTGCCACATGCAAATCCATCACAGTCTGTTGTGCCATGAATGAATCTTTACCATCTGACTGAATTCAAAGCACCTTTGTCTTGTGCCTGCTGGACTGCACTGTTATTATTGCTATCAAGGTTATTTAAGCTTAGTCTAGCTTACGCATTGCTCTAATCGGGACATTGCCCACAGTAGCAACAGGAGAATGTTTGAATGATGTTCTGCCACTGCCTTGACTTTCAGTGTTTGTGTCTGCAGGATTATTGCCTACTTTTCCTACTGCCTTGAAAATTCCATTCCTGGTGAGGGATTACACCTCAAGACTCAAGACACCTTAAAGACTCTTGAAGAAATGAAATTTAGGGATTTTCTTCATGATATGTATGAAAACGGCTTTCAGACTCATACATGAAAATTTCTTCAAGTATCTTAAGAATCCAAAGAACAAATTTATTGTTTTGATAACAGTAAACCCCAAAGATGGAGTCACAAACATACCTCAAATTTTCCCAACTGTAATTATTAAGTAAGTGTTCTTCCTGATGTGGGATAGTATGGTAGTTATTCAGTCATTTTAACTATGAAATTGCTTTACAAAACCAGTTCAAAGCTAGCTCTGGTTTTGGGAATTCTGTAGTCAGTGGTATCTTCCAAGGAGATATATACCTTGTGTCCTTGACTTTCATGGAGAAGAGACAATGAGCTGGGACTTTACATCAGCAATGTAACTTCTCTGCATTCTTATCGGTAATGGAGGATGCCAATGCGTTTGAAATAACTAATTCTGATCTTTTACTGAAGCTTGAAAAACAAAAATAAAAACCTTTGTCCCTGGTTTTTACCACTGTTTATTTTTAATAAAACAATGATAATAAAGACATGTCTGCTCCAGAAAGGCTTTTAGAACAACCAAGGCAAAGACTAAATGATCCATCCCAGATTTTACTTTATACTTGACTGCTTCTGAAAAAGGAAATTTTGGGTGGTTCATCAATTCTCTGTAGATACCCAGCCAGGATGTATATGTTGAATTTTAAAAAACCATTCAACTTACTTGCTGCAGGGTTAGTTCTTTAACTGAAGTAATAAATTAAAAGTAACCCATCATCTGAGTTGTAGTACAACACATTTCAAAAGCTTGACATTTACAGTAGAAGAATTCTTAAATATATAAACATTTCCCACTTTTACTAACACTAATCTCTCAATTCACTTTAACTACAAATTATTTTAAATAGCTAATAGATCGTTAGAATCACTTTTATTTGCACTTCTGGAATAGTCATCAAATGTCCTAATATATCTACAGTAAGGTAATACATCCTGAATATAGTTCTAAGAACAATTAATTAAAGTGGGGAAATATTTTGAACAGTTCTAGTAAGATTAATTTATAAAAGCTGTTTCTGTGGGCAGTAGTAACTGTTTTACTCAAGTCTTTACAGCCCCCTTGAAAGTATTTACACCTAAATGGAATGAAGATTTCTCAGAAGAAAGATAATGATGACAGAGCTAGCAAAGTTATGTGCCACCTGTTTGTTTAAATGTTTTTCTTCCATAGCAGGGTTAGATGGATACCTCATCATGGTGTTAGGGAGCACTGTGTTTTGCTGAAGCTCTAATTCCCTTAGATCTAGACAGAGGAAAAACTGTGACTATCACATGCTTTCACAGTTTCACAGAAATATCCATGCATGTCAGAAGAGCAGCACAGTCACTGATAAACATCTCTGTAGTGACAGCCCACATTTCAAATGTCAAGAATATGCTGCACAGAAAGAGAAGAGCTGCTCTTACAGCTAGTTAGGAACTCTAATTTCAGTCTCCTGGAAAATCCTCATGTGTTTTTGTTGTGTATTACAACAAACAACTGCAATTTCAGATTTTCTCATAAACCAATTGTGAAACCAGTCAGTTAAGAGAGCAGCCTAGCACATTATGTTCTATTTCATTCCTGTGTCCTTGATCAGTTGCTGTGTTTCATGGGAACATTAGTTCAGGTGACTTTAAACCTCTTTCCTTCTGGAGCCTGCGCCCCAGCTGCACCCTTCCTCACATGTGCCTCCAGCAGGAGAACCAGCAGGCCCTGTGCAGGGGGAAAGAGGAGAACTACCAATTACAGTAGAAATCAATTAGCAGGTAAAAGATGACAAGCCCAAAAGCATTCAAACAATACTCAGCTAGACAGCCTGCACAGCCTGTCCACACGCTCGCCTTGCACATGCTGGTGTCTAACTTTTACTGCCAAATTAACCCAAACAAAAGGGTACTAGAACTGGGTTATGATTATAGCAAAATGGAGAGGCTGTCAAAAAGTGAAAAATGGCACTTGTTTTCCTCTTGTCTCAAAACCTTATGACTTACCACCCTGAAAGGAGACAAGGGTGTGTGCAGCAACAAAATCTTCCATTGTGAGAGGACTGACAGATCTAATCATCATTTCTGCCTCAGAAATTTTTAAAATTCAGTATGTGAAAACATGCTGACCCTTGGGAAATAAGTGGGACTGTTAAAAATAAATAGGTTCCAGCTTTTCAGGAAGAGCAGATTCACTGCAGTGACGTAAAAACACCCAGCAGCTTGTCCCAGCCATTTCCCATGAGACACTGCTGATGTAGGAAGAAACAGCAGCTCACACAGCTGCCTGGAAATTTAAATGCCAGGATGTTACTTCTTGAACATCTTATTTTTTTTCCAAACTTCACCTTTGACACAGCAGCAGTACTGGCACAGTCCTCCCATACCCTCAGAATGACCCTTTGACCTACTGAAAACTTAAAAAGAAAAAAACAAACCAAAAAAAGCCCCCCAAAAACCATAACAAAATATCACATTATGTCTCCAAATACATTACAAGATACTAGCAGTCTTACTAATATCCTTTTGCTGTTGTGAAAAATTTTAATTTTAAAAATTTAAGATTTTATAGTTTTTGATTTAGGGACCTTAATTTTCTGTTGACAAGGATAATGCCCAAGTATATAATCCAAGTATATTTTGGGTATCATGCCCATGTACTTGCCAAAAAAAGGGCCAATGCTGTGGTATGACACCTTGGTGCAGAGGTGCAGTGTGTGGTGAGCCTGAGCAAAGGCACAGAAAATAAAAAAAGGAAGTGCTGAAACAGAAGGTTTCCCCCTGAATGGAAACACTGGTTTACAGCAGACTATTTCTGTGGTACTGCAGCTGCAGACTTGATAGTGACAAAGAAAATACCTTCATTTCAAAGCATATGTCTGCATTTTCAGTTCAAAGTAGTTTGTTTCAGACCCATGTGGAGACTGCCTCGGTGAAGTATTTAGTCATTTTAGTTAGGAGGACAATTCTTTCAGCAAACATTTCATGATACCTCTGTTTTCTCTCATGTTAATTCATCAGGATCTAGCTCCTTTACTGTTTCCTTCTTAGATTTCCACTCACTTTTTCCACAAAAATCCTGTTAAATCCTAACCAATGTTTTCCATAAGACAGCACACATGAATTAGTGTTTGTTTATAAAAGGAGTGCAGGGATTACATGCTGGAAAAGATTTTTTACACATAATCACTTCAACACGTGCCTTTCCACCCCACTTACAGTAAGACTGCAAGTCATGTTAACTTCTCAATAAGAAAAAGAATATTGGTTAGCCTGTTGTACTGCTCCAAGAGAATGAACAAAGGACTGTTTGTATATATTAAAAAATACATAGAAAATAGAAACCCATTAAAATATGGGTCCAGAAACTGAAGGAAAGCAGAATCATCTCAGTAGGTTCTCCTTGATATATAAGGAGTCAGGTAAGTCACATCAGGCAATTTGCCCTGGATAGTACACAGCCATTATTACTAGACCAGCAGAAGCCCATTTCACAGATGAGTAGTCTCCACAGAAAGTAGTCTCTCTTCAGAGAATTTCTGGTGGCAACATCAGGTAGGAAAAAGCCACAATCAAAAACTGAGAGATACAGTGAAGTTGCAGGTCTTTGAAGAGAAACCCCATAGCCATAGCCCATAACGTTTACAGGACAGAAGTTGACACTTTTAAGCAGATAGTTATATATGTAAGGAATAGGAAGGAGGCAAACCAAACAAGATCCTGTGATTTCTACCACAAAGAGCTTCCCTTGGCCACTGCATCACCCCCCAAAACCTTCCTTTCTCAGACCTCTTCATCAGAAAAAGGACCCCCTTAAAGACAAACTCAGTTATCCGTCACAGGAAGGTTGATCTCTATAATGATTTCAAAGGCCCATGGTCCTAAAGGAATAAGACAGCAGACTTGCAATGAAAACAAACACATTAGGAAGGCCAGAGTTTTGCTGTTGGCTTCAGTGCTGTCAAGACTGTTTTTGCTGTTATTTCGGAGTATAAGAATTACTTGAACAGTGAAATAAGTTCAGCCCTGCTTTGCCAGAAGTGGTCCAAAGCAGGCCCAGCAAAACACTGAGCAATCCCTCTCCATACCTGGTCTCCCTAGAAGTTGTTCTACAAGCAGCAGTTAGCAAAGCCTGGTTTCCTGCTGGCACACTGAAGATCTACTTATCTACCACCTTTCCCAGCAACAACCCAGCTTCCTCCAGCATCCACCCAGCACCTATGGGGTGAGAGGCAGCCCACTGGTCCCACTGGCAGCCCACTGGCCGTCACTGGATGGTGACTCTGTTCAGTCACTATCTAGGTGACCACCAAGCCCACTGGGCTACTGCTGCACAGGGTCCTGGGCTGTCCCTCCTCTCCTGGCAAAGCAACACCAGCAGCAGCTCCTTCTTAGCTCAGTTCCAGTGTTCCCCAAATCAGAGGGTTTGATGATCATTGAAAGCTTCTTTCAGAGTTGGTGCAAATTGAACAGTGGGACTAAAAAGCTGTGAGAGGGAAACGAATGGGGATGGATAACCAGGCAGTGAGTTCACATGTCTTGTTTTTGCAGTTCAAGCTAAAATGGAACTTTTTATATATACATGTATCAAGGGCTGGTAACTGGCAGGATTCCCAGTATCAAAAGAAGCTTGGCCCTGTTTCAAAAACCAGTCAGCCTATTTGAAGTTATCTGTTATTTTTTCTCTGGTAACGACTTTAACAGCGTTCTTACTTTTACTAGCCACACTGGGCACTATTCCATTCAACAGACTAAAGCTCTCAGTTCTCCAAGTAACTCTGCAAGCCCAGTAAGATTACTCAGGCTCTGGCTAAGCCAGCCAGAGAGTTTGCATTTCTTCCTGAAATGGGCCTGTTGCAGGTGGAGGGGACAGCACTTATATGAACCAGAACAATCTGCTCCACAAAGACAGGAAATATGTCCCCCATTTTGCCCTGCTTCAGGTGGAGGCGGTTCAAATCCACCAGGATGGACATTTTTTGGAGCAGTTCTACTGCAAGGGGCTCCAGGAGTGCTAGATGCCAAAGAAAAATATTTTTCAGGCCTTCAGCACAGCTGGAGCTTTGAGAAGTCTGGCTTTGATTCACAAGAGGGTGTGTCACAACATTCACCACATAGGCCCTTTGCTTTTTGATAAATTAGTGATTCAAATCTCTAAGCTAGAGATAGTGGGTTCTGGGATTTATTGCTAAATATAAATGTAAAGAAATTAATTTGAAGATTAATATATAACGTTTCTTTTATTAATTTTGAGAAGTTTATTTTTCCTGATTGATTTAGATTAAATATATTCCTGAAGAAAAACAAAATCCCAAAATTAAAATTGAAAATTCAGTCCTTCCCTAAATTATTTATCACTTTTTTGAGAGAATAAGAGCTATCCATCACATTTAGTGTGAATTCACATCTAATTCTGATAGACCCAGTCCTCTACAGACCCAGCCTTTCATGAAAAAATCCCTCTGCCATAACAAAAATATGTAAATGGTGCCAGATCTCCTAAGCAAATGAGTATTTGCTCATCCCAAACAGTAATTTCTTTTGAAGTTATCCTTATTAGGAATAACTGGATACAAAACTTCTGTAGTTCATTATCTCCTTTATCACATAGGCAAGAAAACAGAGTTACATCATCTGTTACAACAATTTAGCCTCCACACACCTCAATTAAATAAAGAGTCAGAATTGTAACTGTCAAATTGCCCATCTTTGGACAAGAAATTGTGATGCAAGTTTCACTCCTTGATCCATCAGTCTTGGCATACAACCTTCATGTATTTTTAATGCCCAGCTTTCATCTTAGTAAAAGTTGACATCACTAATTTTTATAAAATGCCCTGGTCAACAGTGCTACAAACAGTGTTAGATAAAAGACTAGCAAAATTTTTCTACCCATGTCTTGTCATCCAGCTCTAAACTTGCCATTGAGCATAAAATGGTCCTCAGAAAGTTGTCATTTTCTGTTTATGCTTCATAGATATACACTGAACCATTTATTTAACAAAACATTTTAAGAGAGTCTGTTAAAAAAATTGCGTACACTGTGGTTACATAAAACATTGTTGTCTGATTTTGGCTTCTCTCTGTTTCGATGAATTTGAAACCTCCAAGTTCTCTGCTGTATTTTACATTAAGGGCATTTAGGAGAGTGTAGGGTCTGCTCTACTCTGTTACAATTCCAGCTTAGTTTTCCTTCTGTATTATATTTTCAATACATCTGCCTCACAGAACCTCACAGCAGTCTCTCACTACCTAAAATATTCTACAGAAAACCTTGAGGACAGCTTCTTACAAGGGCATGTGGTGACAGGACAAGGGGGAACAGCTTCAAATTGACACAGGGCAGAGTTAGATTAGATACCAGGAAGAGATTCTTCACAATGAGGATAATGAGACACTGGAACATGCTGCTCAGAGAAGATGGGGATGCTCCATCCCTGGAAGTGTTCACAGCCACATTAGACAGGTTTTGAGTAACCTGGTCTAGCAAAAGGTGTCCCTGCCCTTGAAGGAGGGTTGGAATGAATGATCTTTAAGGTCCCTTCCAACCCAAATCATGCTATGATTCTATGAAATCTGACTCTAGCCAGTCTTCTGAATTATTATTACACAGACAGTGATGTCCATTTAGAATGGAAAATAAGCAATTAAAGAACTCCTACACAAGAATTACTGCCTTACACCAGATCCATGTGCTTCTGAAGAAACATAAGGGAAAAAAATCTTCAATAAGTAGTTTTGAAGTGTCTTTTTAACTGGATTGTTTTAATATGAGTTAGCATTTAGCTCATGTCCCATCCAAATCACTCTTGCAGCTTTCAATAGCTCAGCTTTGTAAACCTCAATAGGGAAAAAAAAATCTAATTTTGTTTTAATATCAGGTCAGGAATGAAAAATTTGCTTATTGCACAGGAAACAAGCCTGTTAAATCTTACTTCAAGATTAAAAAAAAAAAAAAAAAAAAGTATTTGGCTCTTTGGTTCTGCTATTCAGTCCTCATGGGTAACAGAGGTCATGGTTATCATATGAACATACAGAGTAAAGTGAATTGCACCAGGATACCACAAAACAATTGACCTAATTCTATAGCCGGTGTAAGTCAGCAATGACTGTAAAAAAATTATGCAGGAAAAAGAAGTCCAAACCCTACTACTTTTTTAAAGTTATATTCTCACATAAGTAATCACATGACTTTTCTGATACTATTGAATGACCCACAGATCAGGCTTGGTATGAAATGGTATCAGACCAAACCTGCCTTGTAAGAGATACAGTCTCCTTTTATTGTCCTGGTTCCCTTTTAAATCGCTGGCATTTTCTTGCCTTCAAAGAGATAGTTGCTCTCCTTCTCTTACCTGAAATCCCAGCCAGATCTGATACCTAGACACACATATTGCTACAGTACTGTTCTTACAAGTCAGCCCTGAAAAGTAGCAAGCGGGGATACTACTGACCACCTTAAATTAGGCAGGTTTTGCAGATGTAAATGGAGAAGCCTTAAGCTATGCGTAGACAGAACGTTATCAATCTTCCTTCAAGTATGTCAGAAATTAGAAAAGAATATAAGAATATTCCTTAGGTGTTTGCCTGTTGGTTAGGGTGTTGTTTGTTGGGTTTGTTTGTTTTTTGTCCAATTAATAAGAGACATTAGAGGTAGAGAAATACTGAATACAATCTACATGCCCACTGAAGAGATTATCATTATACTGTTATTAACTGAGTTATCGTAAATCATTGCAATATGGGAAAGCAGTGAAGGAAAACCCCCTTCTGCATCCTCACCCAGTATTCTGCTTAAAAACAGAACTGCTGGCCCGATTGCAACCCTACCTGGAAACCTCACTTCTGGATCAGGCACCCATCAGCTAGGTGACTTTCAAACAGAAGGCTGAGAACAGTTTGCTCTAATACATAAAATCCATGTGATGGAATCCACTTTGATGTTAATAACCTGTATGAAGAATATGCAACTCCTATTGCTCTGGACAGATAAACCCCCAAAAACCAGCTGAAAGTCAATGTCAGGCCAAAAGTACAGCCAACCCAGCCAGCAGAATAGTTCACTATAGTGAGCCCTGCCTCCCTGTGCTTTTATGTGGCTAAGGGGTTGCTGGTCATTGCTACTATGACAGAGTCTTAATTATTTCATCACCCATGTGTGCAGCAGAAACATCAGGCTGACATCTGTTTGTTCTAACGACTGCTGTAACAAAATGGTTTATAACCATGACTGCTGTGACAATGAGTGGAAATTGCAGAACTTGATGCCATATGGCATTTGTCACCAGACAAGAGAATGGAACAGAAAGATGACCTTCTCCCACTGCTATCAAAGCTTCTCCTGCCTCAAGACACCAAAACCATAGCCTATGACGTCCTGGGAAAAACATGAAACACTTTCCTACTGTTTTCAAAACCTGTACAATCTTTCATTATGCTGCCTTTACTTGGCCATAATTTGATCTCATCATTTCCTTGCAGCAAAACTAGGCCAAAGTCCAGGTCCAGCCTGGACAGTTTCCCAGTTTGTGAATGAGGGATATGGCTGGAAAGAGACAGACTGCAGAAATAGCTGAACCAGAATTATCACTTCCTAGGGAGGGATTGCAAGTGGCTGCCAATTCCCTATGCAAGAGGTGAACATTGCTTCCCTCTCTGCTGTTTTGATAGAGCCTAGCATGGGCAGCAGTGTGTTTTGTGTTCATGTGTGCTCTGAGCACAGTGAGAGGAGCCAATAACTCAGGAGTTTTCAGTTGCAAACACTCCATCCACTGTGGATTGTAAAGGCCCCCAGGCTGTCACAAGGGACCCAGTTCCCCACACTTGGCTACACTGTTGTGTATTGCACATCCAACTTGATGTGCGCAGCTTTTGGACAAAGAGGAACTTCCTTAGTTTTACACATATCTAACAAGGCAGATAATGAGTGGACTGTCTAGTTTTTGCTGTCTTTGATCTAGGTGGTTAAATAGCACTGGAAGTCTGCTTTTGATGTCAAAATACTAAAGCCAAGAATCTTGAATTAATGGCACTTCTCACTTTCCTATAAACTGACTTGGCAGAATCTGTCACTGGAGAAGGAAACTTTAAGGCACAGATGTGTTTCTGTTACCATATATGTTAACATATAGTCACTTGGCCAATTGGCCAATAGCTATTTCTATTTATTTCCACATGCTGACACACGCAAATATCACTAGGAATGGTTACTCAATAGATGATTATGATGCTAAATGCTTATGCCATATCCTGCCTTCCTAAAAAAACTCACAGAATTGCTGAATTGCAAAGTAACTTTTGGAAATCATTTAGTCCAACCCCCCTCCTCAAAGCAGGATCAGCTACAGCAGATAGGTCAGGTCTGGTTTTGAATAATCCTAAGTTGGGGACTACAGCCTGTTTGGGCAATCTGTTCAACTGCTTGACCATCTTCACATAAAAAAATGCTTGTATTATATTTAAATGGAATACTTGGAATTTTGGTTTGTTTCCACTGCCTCCTGACTTCTGAGTTTTCTTTTAGATAAGTTAATTCAACAAGTCAGATCTTGCATCTAATAAAAGAAATCCTGTCTATTCCTCCTAATGGGCCTTGGCACTGGAGAGGTGCTCATAGGGGGAAAAATCAGAGAATAACAGTGGTGGAAATGAGCACATCACTTTATGTTCAGTAAAAGTCTCTCTCATTGAGGTTACACAGCTGGTGACTGAGATAAAGCAGAAAGAATATTGCAAACAGTGTGTTTTGCATGAAAGAGTCACCAGATTGTAATATGGGCTATTTCTGCAGTTCTTCTACATGATGACTTCTCCAAATCATGCTGCAGTTTATTAACCAGAGAGGAAGGAGAACAGTGGGGAAAAAAAAAAAGTTAATTTGTGACCCAAATTCCTTACACTTTTTAAATCTGTTTTCTCTTGAACAGAGTATCTGAAAACATGAGTTTAATCAAATTTAAAGTAACTCAGGGTAATCTTCTGGGGCCTGTTATGTCTATGAAAACTTATTTCTTTCCTTAAGCCATGCTTCCCTTCTGTGAGTCTGTTAGTCATGAAATAAGCAAGCAGTAGTGTCTGAGGCAGTAAATGCAGCAGTCACCACCCCCCACCCCCATCCAATCTCTCTGTACTGCGTCCCAAAACAATACATCAAATTTCACTAATGAAACATCTATTTTTTTTTCCCTCTCAGATAAAGGGAATGAAAAAGAGAATGAACAAGAGCAGTGGCAACCATCATAATGAACAGGTATTACAAGGCTTTGGCAGTCACATTCAAACGCTGGAATGAAAAGTTAAGCATTTAATATGATTTGAGGAGACCATTTGAGCCACCATTTTCCCTCTTGTTCCTTAAAAATATTTTATTTAGCACATGAATCCAGTGCTGTTATACATCTGGATTTCTGGTTGTTGACTGAAATTTCTGGAAAGCCCCTGAAAACTTTCTTGTGTTTCTCTGCTTGTTTTTTTGTTTTGATTTGTTTGGGTTCTTTTAATCTCTTTACCCACAGTGAAATATCTAGTGCCTTCCTTTATGCTCCTTTCTGTCTTAAAGTAGCCACTATCACCAGCAGAAACTTGTTTTTCTTTGCTTTTCTTTCCAGGAAAGAAGGCTGGGTTCCATTAAAACTCTTCAGCAATGAAGTGAGTGAGTGTCCCACTGGGCACCAACTGCATTCATGTTCAGCCTCTCCATATTCCAAATCTCAATAAAATATTAAGAAACGTACATTGAGGCAAATGCAGTCGTTTCTCAGTTTTCAAATTTAGGTAGTAATTTGTGTCCTGGGTCTAAGGCTGCATTCCCACAGTACTATCAAATTTCACCTTTGATTTTTGTGTGATTTCTGAAGGATGCCACTCAAAACCCAAAAACATCATAATTAAGAGGCATGAAAGAGAACCTGACTGGCTTCTACCATGTTAGCTTAGAGGACTCTTCATGTCGCACATTAAATACAAGTGTAAGAAAAAGACAAAGCAGGCATGGGTCTGCGACAACCCTGAAGACAACATAAAACTCAAAAAATAAAAAAAAACTCTTATTGTTTTTAACTTGGACTAGTCATAGCTCCAGGCTTAGAGCCATTTTTTTCATGCAGAGGGCTCCTCACTGCTTTCCATGAGACATCCCCAGACAAGATATTATAAAACTCTGTGTGTTGGAGATTGGGGAAGGTTGTTTCCAATTCCTTCTCTCAAGCTGCTCTCAGTGCAATGGGACTTTCTGCACACATAGCTTTTCCTCTTCTGAAGTTTCCTTTATTCTTTCGGCTGTGATTTCTGGGATTTCTGTCCAGTTATTTTCACCCCAGGCAAGACAGTATTACAGCTTCTCCTTCCTTCTCCTATCCACTTGCATGTTGTCAAGAACATTGCAGAGAGTTATTGCCAAACCATTTGCCTGCTTGCCAGTTAGCAGAATACTATGTCAGAGGCAAGTGAGTAAATACCAATAAACCACATGACAACTATCCAGCCCATCTGACCCTCTGACAGTTTTCAGTGCTTTCTACTTTATTAGAATGAGGTATTAATAGAACAGATATGTTTCACAAGACACAGCCATGTAGTACTTTGAATCACAGAACTAATTTTCCAGCCAGAAATACAGATTATTTGGCATGGTTCTTTATGCCAAACACTGTTAAATCACATTGTTTTGAGGACCTTTTTTCTCGTATTCCAGCAACAAAATAATCACACTGGTAAGTGGATCTCCTCCTAACTTGCTCTATCATTCTAATATTTGATTACAAACAAATGAGAGATCACCTCATGTTGTTTGCACAACATCCCAGGGTCCCAGGTCTAGATCAGAATAACCAGGTCCTCCTGTAAAACGCAGTAGTTTAGCAGACACTTTATGTTAACAGACGCCTTGGATATAAATAGAAGGAACAGGTCTCTCCTCCAAAAAGCTGGCAATAGAAGACCTCAACTCCATATTGTGCATGGTGCCAGGGAAATTTTTCTTGCCCAGAAACAGAGTTATTTGAAAGCAACACAACATGGGCACAGAGGGCAACTGCACACTTCTCAGTAAGGTGCTGGAGCATCAACAGACTACAACGTGGAAGCAGCAAGCAATCAGACATATGGTCTCATGAGAATACATCTATCTCATGCCATGTATATTTTTAATACAAGAAAACAACCTGACATTGTTCAGATTCAACCAACTTAAAACTATTCATATTGATATGTACAGTTTGGTAGTTTTGAAACTGGCCACTTGAACACTTCAATTCTTCTGCAAGGAAATTACCTTATGCTGCATCCATTTCTTTTTCAGTAAAAAAAACATTCAACAATTATTTCCAGCTTGCACATATTTGAATGTCCACTCTTAAAATATAATAAGCTGAATTACTGGGGAAGGCCAACCACAGCTCTAAAGTGCAACTGAGAGTGAAGCAAGAGAGATATCTACAGCCCAAACACATTCGAGCCAGGGCTGTATAACAGAAGGGTTTCTTTGCAGCAGTAAACCCTGGCAAGTTTTAAAATGTGCTGGCATGAAGAAATAAAGACAGAGCCTAATGTGAACAAGGCATAGTGCTAAAGGATGCTTTGTCAGTTTTCAGCAAGTGACTGTTTTCTGACAAAATTAAGCTGTGGCAAGTAGCTAAGTCAGGATGCCTTGGTATTACTTAGCCAGAGATTTTAGATGCAAGAAAAGTTCCTTCTCTCCCCATTCTTCTGAGAGGCACATGCAGCTTCTCCCATGAATAATTCCATTCAAGTAGGATGCTAATATTGACTCACTACTAAAAGACCAACGTTGACCTGCAGAAACATGGTGCCTGTCCTCTCTAAGTCCTTTAAAGATCCTTACATCTAAGGATGTCTAAGTCCATTAAAGATCCTTACATCTTTTTCCTAAGAACTTGTCCTGTGCTGTTCTTCAGCAATTATGCCAAGAGCTTTCTCCCTTACATATCTTCAAAGACCTACTTTGAAGCAACACATTCTGTAGCCATACACCCCAAGCAAGCAGAACTCTGCAGAGCCCAGCACCTCAGTGAAACATTTCTTTATGTCCCACTTAGACATTTTTTCAGATGAAAATCTACTGTAAGTAGTAATTCACTAACAAGGTACACAATCAATACTTCCCCACAATTAATAGAGGAAAAACATGTGGTCAACAGACTTCCCTAATGAAATGGACAGAAACCTACACTCAATACTACTAAACAGATGTAGCTTACACTTGTGAAAAAGTTTCAAAACAATTATCCCTGGAATAGTGGTATATGTCACAAAATTTCCATTTTGTCCCTGTATACATGTTAAACGGATTAAAACAAGACACACTTGGTAAACCATGACTGCCTCACTGTGGATTAAAACAACACTTGCTTCCAGTTTTTTTTGCTATTACTACCAAAATATTAGCTTTTTCTTCATCCCTAAGGGGGAAAAACAACAAAACAAAAAAAGATATTTTGTTCAGGTGAATAGTCCCAAGTATTTCTGAAGATACTGTCACAGCATTTGGTTGGCTGACAAATATCTTGCAATAAGTGAAGCTGAATACTCACTTGATCATAGCTGAAGTCACAGCCATGTTTCACAGCAGAAAATGCAAGCTGCATGTGAATTTATTCTCAGTTTTTTTCAAAGCTCTCAATAGCCTTGCAAAAAGTTCCGTTTCAACATGGAATACTGGGTGTTAAATAACATTTCCTTTAAAAAAAATCTACCTTAGCAACTTTATTGATACACCCAAATCCCCATTTTCTTTCTCTCAATAGTCTCATGAACTTACCTTCCTTGGAAGCACAGGCTAGCTGAGCTCCAGCTTTGAACTTCCTGGAGGAATTGCTTAAACAAGTAAAAACTCGCATCTGACCAGATGGACAGCAAGAAACCAGCTTTTATTTTCCACATTCTTGCTCTCAGAGCATGACACTTGCACATCTTGGGATCCATTACCACATGTGGGTCCTTTGAGCCTGGTTCCATCAAAAGCAGTTAAACTGAAGTTGCTATTCCATATAGTGTCATTTCCAATTATTCTACTGCAGCCTCTGCATCATCTCAGGCTGACTTACAACAAAATCAGTGCTTATGCAAAAGCACAGACATAATCTCATAGAGAAGACAGTAGCACCTTGTGGCATACTGAACACTTTGAATTGTAAGCTGAACTTCTCACTGTAGCTGGGTGTTGTTTAGTTACTTTGTGACTTCTTAGCAAATCCAGAAGAATCCGTTACAGAGCAGTCTGAATTATGCAGGCTATTGTACTAGCTGCACCCCACTCCCAGGGCATTACGTGCCATTCAGCCATACATCCATTCTGACAAAACATCATTCCCCACACAAGCAAACAAAAGCTAATTCATCAGTTAATTCCTGCCCCATCCCTTTATTGACTCCATCTTCCATCCTCTCAGTCTCATAAAGAAGAAAGTGCTAATAAACAATGAAAAAGTATTATATATCCATCCCTATTCCCTTAACAAGACACTGAAGGGCCTAGGGAAGGTCACAAGCAGAACCTTCAGAGTGATGGAGGAAGCAGGGCAGAGGGATGCTTGGGAATATTTTATGAGTGCTTAAACTGAAGAGATTTGTTTCCTTAGCAAGCAAGAGTGAACATTTGGGAAAGGTTGGGCTGGATGGCCAGAACCTCAGGGTTTGATGGAGAAGAGAGCAGTGTGTTTGAGGGATGTTTTTTGTTCTTTGATCTTGCTGCTAAAAATATATATGTTTCTTATAGTAACCGATTTACTGACTTTGAAAACTCATCTTTTTCCAACTTTTATACCCTCTCTGTCATATGAGAAACAAATTCATAAGCTGCACTGACAATAGAAAGCCAATAAATTTTTTGAAAGCTAAGGTGCTCCATTCCTAATACATGCTTTTCCCGCATATGCAAAGTATCTGTGGCTGAAACAGCTCCTTGAGGAAAGTCAGGGGTGGAAACTCAAACATTATGAGTCAAAGCTGCAGAAGAAGAGGCTATTATTCACAAAAATATATTCCTGTACCTTAAAGAAAACATGCAGGACAAGAACAATACATGCTCACTGTGAACACAAACAAGTCTTGCTTCAGAAACAGTTTACCTTAATGTGCCTTGCTCTGGCATGTGCCACTCTTCCCTCAGCTCTGAAGGCAGAGCCTGGCCAGGGAATTATAACAAAAGGATTGCTGAATAAATTGGTTTTGTTTCAAAAGCCCAGCCTTTTTCCAGGAAAAAGGGTTTAGTTGTCTATTTCCATAAGCAACTCTCCTCCCTGGAACAGAATTTAAGAGCTCCCCCTCAGTAGTACAGGGAACCTGTACTGAAAGGGAACATTAGAAGGACATGGGGGACAAAGCAGAAAAAAGAAAAAGCCACAGTAACCATTACATGGAGAAGAGGAAGTTTCTTTGTTGATTAAAAAACCACATATCTTTAATAGCTTGTGCAGTGGAGCGAGAACAACATACAAAGTTGTCTGTGACAGATTTGATTTTGCCTGGCTGCCTGCAGAGGCTGGAAACATCAGTTCTTCAGGCAGGCTGCCACTCACACACTCCCCCAGTGCAAGATCAGCTGGCCTGACCAGGCTGCATCAGCATGGAGCATATCCCACCCCATGAAGTATCATTGTGCATTTGCTTTAGCAAGGTGGTTGTGCTGAACTTCACGCTGCTCCACCTTAGATCACACAGCCCAGGGGCACTTGGGGGTAAGAGTGTGAGGCTGATCCAGTGGCTCAGCACTACAGACCATCCACCCAGTCCAGGGGAGCACTGAATACCCCTTAGCAGGCAGATGTCAGTGTATCTAGGCAACCTGACTCCCTAGACAGGCATCAGAGTTTATCCCCAATGTGCTTTTCTCCTACCAGAAGGTCAATGTGACAGTGTGCTGTCAAGGTCTCATTGCAGGTCTCACACAGCACTGATCCATGTTCCTACCTCTTACCACCCAAAAACCAATGCTAAGGGTTGAGGGTTTGTTCCAAAGAAGCTTTGAGAGCTGGCAACAAAGCTGGAGAAACACCCTGGGAATAACAGCAGATCCCACTGCAGTGAAAGCATGAATCAGAAAGCACTGCTGGCTGTGACAGTACCTGCTTTGGCTTCAGAGGAAACATCAAAAAAGGAATGAACAATATTGATACGGATTTTGTATGTGCATTCATTGCCCAACGACCAAATGCTGCTAGTACCCTTTAAATCGAATAATCTCTCATTTATCCTAGGTCACAAATTTCTACCTATGGCAGGTTTTTCCAGTAAAGCAGCTATCCCTTCTCCAAATAATAAATAAAAGCAACAGCAAAGACAATATTAGATTAGATAACCAGATTCCAGACTCCCCAGAAGGTTTACTCCTCTGTCAAGGTGCTCCTTTGGAAAACTTCTAAGAGAAGCAGCTTTTAAACTAACCATGTACTGATCCAACACAAAGCTCTAAGTTATTACAAAAGTATTTTAATGAGTGTGTTTGATCTTACTTAGCTGGTTAACTATCTGTACTTTGTAAAACAGCAAGCTTAGCTTTAGAATATACTTTTATACAGTGTTGGCACTGAGTGTAAACTGGTGTATTTCCCTTTACCAAAACAAATAAAACATGCAGTGAACAATGAACACAGTCATTCAAGGGCCTTTAAGGGTCAAATGCTGAATGGAGTACTTGCTAACATCAGAGCATAAGTCCCCTTACTCCTGTATCACTCACAAACATCATTATCAGGGCCAGCAAGAAGCCTCATACACTCTCAGAGACAGATAAGACAGAAAACTGGACCATGTACCATGGACATTGTAACTGCAATGATTCATCTTTGCCTCCTGGCTTCATGTCTCAGTGTAATGTTACTCCAGGAGAGTGTATTTGCCGTTTGCAAGAGAAAGATTCTTAGCTCTAAGCCAAAAAACCAGCCAGAGCAGTGCAAAGACCTGAGTTCACTGAAGACTCCTCTCTTCTCATCCATCACACTGCCCTCCCCATGCCTATAGGCTTACTCTTTTTATTTTTAATTATGATTCTTCTTATATAAAAATTCTAGGATGCTTGTTTCCAAACTGGAAAAGCCTCTTGGTAGCAATGAAGAGCCTCAGAGGGAAAGCCCTTGCTGGCTGGTCAATGCCAGACTAGAGTCCCAGCCCAAAGGACTGGTTCACAGTCTCCCCTCCCATGGCTTTTTGCATTCCAGGCAGGCCAACAGATATAAAAAAGAAAGGACACATTTTAAGTGCACTTGATTTAAAGTAAATTACCTAAAGTGGAAAAGTTTGTGTTCATTAAAGGACTTATTCAGAAATCTGAGAACAAATCTCAGCAGTTAACCAGAGCAAGAGTTCCCCATACTTGGTGGCATTTATGAAACCATACTGGGTAGCCAGCAAAATACTATCATCTGTCTTTGGCTCAGATCTTCTCTTCAAAACTCCAATCAAAAGAGATTTGAAATGGTCAAGAACATCATCAACCACAGATGCCACTAAAGCAAAGGTAGACAGGATAAGACTTTCAGCAAGGTGATCCTGGCAGTGCTGCCTCAAAAGCAAAGCAGGTGTACAAGTAAGGGATGGATTTATTGGATTTGATCACATGTAAGACAGCGCAAAAAAATGTGACTGAAACACAAGCAAATCTGAAGTTACTGTTTTGTAGCTTTCAAATATGCACTTTTAAACTAAATTTTGTTCTCCTCTTAAGTTACCCAAAACTTACACAGCAGTCTACAAATCAGTAGTATTTCAGTTGCTAAAATGCAATTTATTAGCAACAGAGAAAAGGAGCAAGTGACAGCCAAGATGTGAAAGGCAGCTCTAGAAATTTTGGTTCTGCTTTGTTAAATGTAAATGTAATGTTTGTTTCTTTTGCAGTAGCATTTATTCACAGGGCCGATTTGAGGTTCACACTACAAAGTTACACCCTCAGAGAAGGGAAACCCAGTGTGCTTTAGTAATTAGTATATAACATGCTTGCCTAGCAATTAATTTACAGTTGTGAGCTGTGCTAAGCCACACATCCTGCTGCAATCTCACCTGCTCGTACGAAGGAGAGAGAAGTCTGTCCACAAGAGGGAGATAACAGACCAGCCGTGAAGCCTTTTCCTCTCGTACAGGTCCAACTAAGAGGCTGACGCAGCTCGGAGAGGTGTTCCTCCCTCCCCGAGAGCCTAGAAAGCATCCTACGGGATAGAGGAAAGCAGAACGGGGCTAAGGAGGAGGGAAAGAAACATTTTAGAGAGTAACAAAGTACTTGCTTGCTTCCAAATTCTGAAAGGGATCTGAACAAGCAAATAAAAAATTGGCTCAAAACAATTGGAACTTTGTTGGATTCCTGTTTTCCTTACTTTGAGTATTTAGTCTGATAAAGCAATTTTGATTAGGCAGGCTAAAATGAGATGTTCAAGCTCACAGTAGCCCAAAGAGCAGGCCTGATTCTTCAGCAGGTTATTTGTCAGTCAAGTGTGTTTTATACTAGCCAAAATATACCAATTTATTTTTAATTTATTGAAGTAGCCCTGATGTGCTGGAACCAAGGTCTGCGAACAGAAACTACCAGCTCTTCACAGGCAGGACCTGCTTGATCTTGTTCTCAAAATAACAACAACATTTTGGTGGTCACTTAATGACCCCCTGGCAGCCAGCAGAACTCTGGCTCTCATGCCTCAGGGAGCATATGTGCCACATCCAGAGCACAGAGCTGAGGAGAAATAGTGCTGGGGCTGCACCCTGACAATCCACTTGGGTGTGGTAGTGCAAGGATGTGCTTCCTGCAGTGCTCCTTTCTGAGGCCTAAGCACAGAGCTGTCTTAATTTTTTTAACTCCAAATACTTGCTGAGTGCCAACAGCGGCACCCTGAACCCTACAGAAGTTCATCCTGAGAGGGGGGAAAGCAAACTGTTTCCAAACATTTCAAGGTGCTAGAGCATCTTGAAAGGAAGTCTCTGCACAAGGTCCATTCTCCAAATCCTGATTTTTGTCCAGAGCACTTCCCTGTAGCAGTCTGCCAGAAAGCAGCATGAGGCTGAAAGTAGAGCCAACAGAGTAAGCCTGGCAACACACACATATATGCTTATAGGGACCATCTCAGAGGCAGCAGTACACCAGAATCCACTCTAGAGGGACAACAAAAGCTAAAGCAGAGACAAATGTGTCTGTCAGAGCCTTTAAATTTTTCTTAAAAGACAAACAAAAAATATAGTACGGGAAAAAACACTGCACACAAGTGAAAAATTCAAGTTTCAGGATGAAAATGGACAGTTCACTGACAAATTTCAATCCTTAATTTGATTGGGACCACTGCAATCACATGACACAGAGGTGGAATAAAACTGAGGATAAGTAACAACCGTTTGATACCAAGTCTGTCAAAGCAAAACAGACCATACTGACAGCCTTTCTGAACATGGACTGTGCATATCATCAGCCAAGCTTCACTACTGCAAATTTATACAAGGTAATAGAGAAAACCAAGTTGTGGGGTGAACCTACCTGCTGAAACCCAGCTTCTGCAGATGAAGTTTGCCTTATTTAATTACCTAACAGTAGAAATTCAACAAATAAATGCATTTCTTAAACTGACAAATTAGCAGGCTGAGGGAATGCTGTCATTTATTCAGTAACCAAGGCAAGTCAAAATTAAAAGTTAGCTTTGCTCTCACTGGTCAGCCTTCTGACAGGCAATTTTTCAAGGGCTGTTTAATTGCTACCATTTTTCAGCAGTCAGCTTATTTGCAGAATTCCCTGGCATGCCCCAACAACAGCTCTGCAGTTTGCAGAAGCAAGTACTTTCAAGATGAGTACCATTCCTCACCTACATAGAAAAATGTGCTTGTAAGTAAAAAAAAAAAAAAAAAAAACCCCCCCCCAAAAAAAAAAACCCAAACAAAAAAAAACCCAACAAAAACAAATCAACCCCAAAAAACTTACATAGAGGAGAAACGGCTCATGTCCAGTTGCCAAAGTTCATCTCTTTTTATTGAAACTGGAATGGAAGGTACCGCAAACCTTATATTCAAGCTAGCATACAGTTGCTTGTTATTTTCAGAGCACTAAAGAAGTAACTCCAGCTTAGGGCAATCACATTTACTCTCATTAATTTCATCTTGCCATCTACGTGAAAACCCTAGTGACAGCATGGCAATCCTCTATGATCATTCTGTAGAAGAGATCACTACAGTCACTACAAATAATCCAGTCATAGAGATAAGAAAATTTTCGTAAACGGGAGGTTGTACTCATTTTCTCAAATTTCCTGACTCAGTGCTCCTCTGCCACCTACATGTCTCACCCTAAGCCTGGATTTCCCCCTTTCCCCTGCACAGATCCCCAGCTCCTGCCCTGCAAGCATCATGCCAGCAGCTGCACAGCAGCTGAAGCACCACTAATAGGGACAGATTCTCTGGCTGCCAAGGGCATAAAAAAAGCCTAGCTCCAGCCTGCAGCTATTTTTAGGGTGTTTTTGAGAGTTTGCAGTTGTACAAACCAAAAGAACAGGAAGAAGGCAGAAGTTTCCCCTGGCACCAATAGCAAGACTGCATTTCATTTTGCAGATATATAAATTAACTATGGGAACTGCATAAACCTGCTGCTGGGGCGAGTGGAAATTTCTCTTTCCTCTCCCGCCCACCATAGTCAACCTACAACTGAGCAAAGAACAGATGATGGAAACATGAGCCATCCAGTAAAAATGGGACAACCAGAACACATAACTATCCTGGATTACAAGTATTATAAATACCTCTCACACAGACCATATCCCTTTGGACAGCAATTCAGGCACAGGACACAGCATGGGACACCACTTCTAATGCATTGAAATGAGAGCTTTCATGTGGGAAGTTCTCAGAATTATTAAAGTTTCACAATTACCACTCTAAGTGTTGTGTTAAGGTAAAGGATAGATCAAGAATTAAGTTTCACACATTAAGTGCAATGCTCAGAACCCAATTCAGTAAGCCAAAACCTTTTGCAAAACAGTGCCAATGACTGTGCAGGGTAACTAGCAGAAGCAACCTTGAATTTAAAATAATATTAAATTAATATAGTCAAGATAAAGCCAAGACCAGTTACCAGCCAATTCCAGCTTCCCTTAGATGAACCTCCTTCTCTAGGAGGCATCAGGGTTCTCTGATGCTGAGACAAGTTGGTATTTTTGAAGGCTGGCAGAGTCTCCAGGTTCCAGCCAGCAGCCAGAAGCATCCTTTCATTGGGGATGCACTTTCTGCCTGAGCACTGGTAGGTCAAGCAGCAGCCAGCATCACCACTGCCTCCCAGTCCCCAGGAAAGGCAGAAGATTAAGCATTTTTCCACCCCAGAAGGAAGACAGGCCTTGCCATCAGCTAAAGGCAGCCCTCTTGACAGAAACAACCATCAGATAGGTACATTAGTGAGGACCAAGACCACACCAGCAAAGCTGCTGTTGCCCTGCACCACAGGGCAGCTCCCAGGACAACACTTCCATCTCTCTAGACCATCCCACCACAGCAGTATGGTCAAGCAGCTGCTCTGCCCCAGCAGGACATACTAAAGAAGACCTCACCAATCCACAGCAGCTAATTTCTTCCAGTGCCATCAGGTTCACAGCATAACCCCAGCCCAGGTGACATTCCACACCTTACCTGCAAGATCCAGGCTAGCCATTTGTGAAGAAAAAAATACAGGTTCAGTACTATTCGGCACATCCCAAATATATCTGCAACTCCCTCTCTTACCCACTGGTGAATCAACCTCTCACACAGTCAGCTGAGTCTGCATCCTGCAAAATCCCCACCTGTGCCCACCCAAACGAGCATCACCTGCCTGATTCCCCTCAGAGCCCACAGAAGCCAGCCAGCAGTGAGGTGGGTCTGTGTTACCTGCATCCCAGCTCCATAGGCTAGGGCAGTTTCTGCAGGGCCACAAGGCCTTTTGTAATGCATCATGAGCTCTCCAGCCTGCACCAGCCCCTGCTAACTAGTATTGGATCTGGGATCACCAATACGAACAAATGGGTAGATATTGTTCATGCACTGCTGAATTTTCTGATTTCCTTTCCACATGTCCTGTCAGGCTTCTCTGCATTTTTCCCCATTCAGCAAGTGGGTTTTTTCCAGGTCGCCTGTGTAGCTTTTCTTACACTCATCAACATAACTTGGGCCTTGGAAGACGCTGCAAGGAGATGTCACTGAACAATACTGACAACCCAAGTGCTGCAAACCAGACCCCAGGCACTGCCAAGGGTGAGGACCAGAATGCCTGCAGTCCATGTGCACAAAAAGAAGAGAGAGAGGAGTGGGATCACATTTGAGCATGATGGAAATTAAGGGTAATAAGGTTTTTTCCACAAGCATTCATTATCCTACTTCTCACTGAGGAAGAGGGGATATAATGAGGAGGCAAAGGTGGAAAAAACTAGTAGGAGATCAAGAAGTTTCATTCATGTCTTAGTCCAAAAGTGAAGAGAGCATTGACAAAATCTCCTGGACATGTGAGGTTAAGAGATGTCATTAATGCAGAGCAAAAGGGAGATCTCCCACAGGACAAACCAGAAAACTGGGGAGCAATGGAAGTGGTATAAACTGACTGGGACAAGGGCAAAGTCACTCAAGAGCCTAACAGACTAACAAGAAGTTTGCGGATCACCATGACCAGTCAATCACTGATGTAACTCTAGATAATGAAAATGTGTTTTTCAAAGTTATCAAAATGGCTAATTCCAGAGGTATTGCAATCAAAGAACCCCGACGAAGGCAGGAGTGATGCATCTTGACTCCATGTTCTCAGAAGGCTAATTTATTACTTTTTTATACTATATTATATTAAAGAATACAGAAAACATACTTACTGAATGCTAAAAAGATAATAACAAAACTCATTACTCTTTCCAGAGTCCCGATACAGCTTGGCACTAATTGGCCAATGAGTCAAAACAACTCACACCGGAGTCCAATAAGGCAATCACCTTTGGGTAAACAGTCTCCAAACACATTCCACATGAGCACAACACAGGAGAAGCAAATGAGATAAGAATTGTGTTCTCTGAGGCCTCTCTCGCTGCCTTTCAGCTTCCCAGGAGAAAAACCCTGGGCGAAGGAATTTTTTCAGAGAATGTGAATGCCACACAGTGGAAATAGGGAAGCAGTATAGAATTTCCCAGTCCCTTCTGCAAGCCCATGGTTTGCACTACAGACATTCCCATCTCTCCCTTTCTTCGAGCCAGACACAGAGAGCCAGCAGGAAAGGGAAAGCTACAAGAGGAGGAGAGAATTTTTATAACCTTCCAAAAGAGAGGCTGAGAAATTACTTTGTAACAATGCATATCAGCTTAAAAACTACCAAGGGAGAAGAATCAGTAAAGCTGGGAATAGGTTTTGGCTCAAGATCAGCTAGTCGTAAGACTATTATAGATAAATTTCAGCTGGTAATTAAAAGATAGCTCCTAAGCAATGAGAAGCAAGTGGGCTGCAAAAATCTGCCGAATCAATAAAAAGCAACACCACTTGCCACAGGTACACAGGCAGACACAGAAAACCTCCCCAGAATCTCACCCACTGTTTTTAAGATAAAACCCAGTGTTCCTCCCAAAGGTCTTGGTGAAGGGATTTCCTGTAATTAAGGAACTAGATTCAAGAAACCCCTTCCAGCTCTTTTGTACAAGTCCAGTAATTGCATATCACATTGGAATTATTGGCATTGACAGAGTTACTGAAGCAACTAATTATTTTACTAGCATCAAGAAACAGTAATCTACTTTTGTACTGCTGCAAGACTGGGAGAGGGGAGGGAAAAGCAAGAAAAAGCTTCAAGCTTCTTGCCCAGAGGGTACAGACTGTCATCCCTAGGAGTCCTCTGGTCACATACCTGTGGCGCCATCTCAGGAGACAAGGCTCAGAGACATGTCAGGAGTGCAGCACCAGAAGGATATTATGATAACTGTGCCATTCCTTAAAATAAAAAGTGGGTGGAGGAGGAGGAAAGCCTTGATTGGCTTGAAATTTGAATTGCAGTGAGCTGTGTGATCATACAGGAGATACGCAGTATATGGCAGCCACACACTGCTGTTTGCTCCATACTGACCAGCCAACATCCACCTCTGGGCAGTTATCACTGGGAATGGGCTTCAGCACCTCCCCTGCTCCTGTTGGCACTGTGGATAATCTTGAGAAATTATAAACATGATAAACACAAGCCAGCACTTCAGCTAACAAAGACAGGAATAACACTAGCAGTGTCCACTTAGGAGAGCAGGGATGCAGATGGACTCAAAGGACAGGACAAATTCTGTGAACAGTAGAGAACTGGTAACTCCAGGAGGAGATTCCTGAGAAGCCCTGTGCCTTCTGTGCTTATAAAAGCAACTGCTGTAGCCAGCCATACAATCTTCAGCTGTAAACCCCACAGCATCCTCCAGATCCTAGACACCACCATGGTGTGTACAGTGGGAGAACCTGGGTTTGGACTGTTATCTTCTCAAAGGATTTTTGACATTGCCAAAAATAACTGTGTCTGTAAGGTGCTGTTAGACATTATGAGAAATACTGGAACTGTACCACGCACCACTCAGACTGGCTCTCTCATTTTCTTTACCTCAATTGCCAAAGGCACAGACATCCAGGAGCAGCTAAAGCCAGAACCACTAAAGAAATTCTTTTCTGCACAGATACAAGCCTCTGGAATGAGTCTCTGCATGGTTTAAAAAAAAAAAAAAAAAAAAAAAAAAAAAAGCATGTCTCTCCTTCCATCTTCTTTACACCTGTCTTTGGGGGTTTAATTTTTTTTTACTTTTGATTTCTATTACTTTTTATTTTATTTATATTTGCATGAATGATGCAGTGCCTTAATGTGTATTATCTTAACTCATAAATCTAATTGATATCTATGGGGAAGAGTCAGGCTGGAGAAAAGGGAATACAAAATCTCACATTTTACTCCTACTTGGAATTCAGTATTGACATGACTTTTGGAAGCATAGCAAGACATTTCTGCACAACTGAGATGGGGGTTTTACAAAGATTTTTTTACAGCCAGCAATTATTTGTTACCCAGAGGAAAATTAAGATAAAAAGCATTAACCCACTGAGATGGCAAACAGTATAAGTTTCCTAAGAGTTCTGAGCATTTGGTGACAGCTTAGTTCTTGGGCATTTAGACATCTCTCAGCCTCACAGTATTCTGTAGCCCCAGTGTTTGTCTGGTGTGCAGCACAGTCAGGAGTGGTGAGGAGGTACAAGGTAACAGCACAGCCACATTCATAGGTAAGGGCTATTTGAGGTGAGCCATCTCACACCGGCCTTCCTCAGGATTTGGAAATGTCACCTACATCAGTGCCTTCCCCTTGCCTCCACCAGTAGCCTCAGGACTGCACCAGCTAGCAGCTGAAGAAGCACAGCACTGCTGCCCTGAGCCCACAGGTGAGAAAAATTTCTCCAGATGGGTCACACAAAGTTCATTTTCAAAGTGCAAATACATAGATATTGAAATGCTCCACCTGCTTTGAAGTGACTTAAAAAATTGCACTCAATTAAAGGTTTTGGTTCCTTTAATTTGAAAGTAGGGGAGGGGAAAAAAAATCCCACACCATAAAAAACCAACTAGGTAAGATCCAGCTGATACTAGCATTAAGCAAGGCTGAGCTCT
The DNA here is from genome assembly GCF_017590135.1 of Pyrgilauda ruficollis. NCBI lineage: Eukaryota > Metazoa > Chordata > Aves > Passeriformes > Passeridae > Pyrgilauda > Pyrgilauda ruficollis. Next base: position 656,166 of record NW_024513099.1, on the reverse strand, counting down.
TCCACTTCACAGCCCAAAGGCTTTAGCTGCAGGGCGCTTGGTTCAGAGAGCCATAGCTCATTCCTGTAATAAGTAGCCTCAACTATTTTTGCCCATGTGGACATGGAATCATTTCTGCAGTACAAGGTCTGCAAGAACCTGAGAAACCACTGAGCCCTGTGCTGGGCAGCAGCTGTAGGCTGTCCTCCACACAAGCCTCTATGGGGGAAAGAGATCCACAGTGGGCTGCCTGACCAGGGCGATGCCCAGGGCCAGGTTCCAGCCCTAGGCCTAGCACCTCTCTCCTGCCTTATGGGTCCCCTTCACTGCACAGGCTGTCCAGGGAAATGGTGGAGTCACCATCCCTGGAGGTATTGAAAAGATGTGTGATACTTAGAGACGTGGTAGAGTGGTGGACTTAGCTGTGCTGGGTTAAGGGTTGGACTCAGTGATTTTAAAGGTCATTTCCAAACTAAGTGATTGTAAGGCAGATGGGTCATCCTCTTCCCCTGAATTGCCTGCTTTGAGGGCACAGCTCTGGGGCAAGGATAAAGCTGGCTCCTCCCCAAGTCAGCTCTCAGAAGTGGCATGTGCATGCTTAGCTGCACACAGAGCCAGGGCAGTGCTGATCAGCTGGTAACAGACTCCTGAAGTAGCTGAAAGGACCAGGCAGCAGCTTGGCATTATTGGGGGCAGGGACTCAGAAACACACTTGAAAATCTGGTTATCGGGGTCTAACACAGCAGGTGCCAGGCTTGCATCCAGCCCCAGCTAGAAACTGGTCACTGTGGGAAAAGAGCTTTGACCCAGCACCAAATGCGGCAACCACCTCTGAATACCATCAGTCAAGGATTTACCAAAACAAGGGAGAAACACATGGGGGTGGAGAAAGCAGTGGATGAGGACTGTTTGAACTTTCACCCACAGACAGAAGATGATGTGCAGCAGAAATCATCTCTGAAATCACTCAGTGAAAGGCCAGCATACTGTAGGTTCAATATGGCTGATGTGCATTTGTTTCATCTTTCCCAGTCACCCCCACAAACTGAAAATCAAGCATGGAGTTTTTCTTAAGAATCTTTACTTTTTTTCCTTAACTTAAATTATACATCCAAAATACAAGTATAAAACCTCACAATGAAAGATGCTGCTAAATTCTACAAAACAGTCTAAATAATAATGCACTTACATCATTTACACAATTTACCTTAACAATAAAATAGGAGCACTTAGATCACTATTTACATATTGACAGAGGATGTGGCTGTGCAGCCATCCACTTTTGGTGCTGTCTCCTGCTGGAGTACCTCTGGGAGACTTGCCTCTGCAGGGAATAAGCCCTGCCAAAACTTTCCTAGGTGCAGGAACCTGCCCAAAGGGTATCAAACAGACCAAAATGGTGGCAAATATTTGCTTTTTCATCTTAAAGCTGCCACTGCAGCACATAAGCATGTATCAATGAGTTATTTAAGGAATTCCCTGATACAGAATTTTGCTTTGCTGTGTTAGGCACTTTATTATAAAAGTTATTTATTATGGCTTATGCAAAAGAACTCACTTTCCTCAGGGTATGTATTTGCCAGATTCAGTAGGAGAAAGAGACACGTCTAAGGGAACACCTTCAGCCAATGTTTTGGGTTAGCCTGCACCATGAATTTGGATCACATTACTTCGTATCAGTGATAAAGCAAATATTTTATCAAGACCTGTTCCTTCCAGCAAGTCAAGCAGTCAATGTGTTTTACATTTTAGTACATGTGCACTTTTGTGCAAAAACCTTGGCAACTACAGATCTCCCTCTTCCGGTAAGTTAACAACTTATATCCATGCTGTTCCATGTGCCATGGGGTGACATATCCCACAAATGATTGTCTTAAAAGAGTACTGTAGGTTGAGGCATTATTTACATATCTTAACATGTAGAAGATAAAGTTGTAACTTACCAAATAATAAATACAGATCAGAGTACAAGACGGAAATAATTCCTTCTCTTAAGGCCTGAGCCAAAGATGCAAAAAAAAACCCATGAAGCAATGTATTTCCAATGGTTCAAAAAGTTTTGGATAGGGCTTCTAATTAGACACTGTTTGAAAATGAGATGTTTAGCTAAGCTGTTGGGTATTTGAAACCTATATGATCAAACAGCAAAACTTACCTCTAAAAGAAGTCTTTCGGGTAAAACTTTTTAGACCAAACATTAACACTGTTTTTATTGGGAAGAACATAGTTCTCAAAGATTGTCTCAACATTAATTCAGCAGCAATGAAATAAGCATACAGTTAAGAACACAACGTATTTATGAAGCAAATACGTGTTAGTGCACATGATTTTCCAAAAACTTCACTCAGCAGCTACATTTGTGCATATTTCAGCATGCTTCTAACTAGTTGGTTAATAAAAATCTTCTTGTGACTATAGCAAAGTTTGCAATTTAAAAAAACTAACTGAAAAACAGTTAGGAGTAACTTACTCAAGAATTATGCCAAATTTCAGGTCCAAATATATCAGAACACCAAGAAATTTGGAATCCAAGTAAAAATCTTAAAACTGAGGTCTATCAAACATTAAAAAAGAAAAAAAAATATTAAAAGCAGTGAATCTGCTCTCAGAATTGCACACTCACCAGGTTTGTAAACTCTACATGAAGTCAGTGATGCACTGTTCACTATAAGAGGTATAATGTGGATGCTCTCTGCAGAGCAGTACAGATGCTTTTTGGTTGCAGTTTCCTGCACGTCTCCTCTTTCTCCTCCTTGAGGATTAAGCATCTAAAGTAATTTGGTAGCTAAAAGTGTCTCAAAAAAGAGGAAGAGGCCTGTGTTTACATGGAAGGGGAGGTGACAGGTGTCCATGTGGATGCCAGCCTAGCATGTGCAGAGGTGTCATACTGGCTATCAGGCAGGTCTGCAGGTGCTGTGCTGTCGTACAGGGGTGAGGTGGAAGAGGCAGCTGTCACTGGGTGGGGCAGAACTGAGTAGTGTCCTGGAGAGCCATGCAGGAACTGGGAGCTCAGCCCGTTGGACATCCCGCTTGGCTGGGACACCGGCGTGATGGTGCTGTTACTCACAGACCATAGGTTCGGGTACTGACTGGAAGAGGGAAAGTCATAGGTGAAACCAGTTATTAGTGACTCTAGTGCCTGCTGGCAGCTCCTCAGTTCGCAACACAGCCCCCAGGCCAGGTCCTTTTGCTGCAAACAGTAATACTCTCTTGGCAGTTCCCATCCACTGCAAGGCAGGAAGGACCTCCAGGCAGAATTTGTGTTCATGGCACCCCCACAAATAAACGGAACTTCCCTATTTTCCAACAGATAGGGGCTTAGACAAAAGGGGTGGCAGAAATGCCTTCCTTGAGGTTTCACAGTTCCAGTTCTACTGGTTTTACCTACTGAACAACTCAGAGCAGAAATTGAAACTCCAGGAACTTTGCAACTTCCTAAATATGCATCCTCGGGATCAGACAGATAAAGAAGTGCTAGAAGGACCTTTTCACTCAATCTGTGTTCAGGACTAAAAAATATGTTGAGCAATACAGTTAACTCATACTGGGTAGTAGTACATAGCCTGATTAACAGTTAAGAGTCCACATGCATGGTTCAAATGCAAAAATGCTTTCCACAAACAGAATGGTAGGTCTGAATTGCTAAAAGAGATGTCCAAATCTTGTCCCTCTGTAGTTCAGAGCAAATATTTTACCACCTTTTCTGCAGCTCTTTGAATTTTCAAGTTTATCTCTAAGGGACTAAATGCAAGCTGAATTTTTGCTAAAGGATTCAAGAGTTTAATTAAGATAATAAGTATAAAGAGGAGAAAAGTTTCCTTTTTATGATCACAAAATATCTAAGACTTTCACCACATGTACAATCCCATGCTATGCTGGTTAGTGTGGCAATGCTTAAGTAAAGAATTACTGCCCCAACCGTGTGCTTCTTCTCCAAACTACAGTTCACTTCTCCATCATTTCTAGCAGAATAATGGTTTATGGAGATGGCTGGGAAAGCATGACCAGCCAAAATGGAAGGCATAAAGAAAATTAACTTTTTTAACACCATTATACATAATAAAGATGAAACTTCAGCATCCTCAAATTCAATCTATGCTTGTCTAAGTAATTTGTAATCCTCACTTTATCAAATATTGCTGTCACAAGTATCTACATTTACAAAAAAAAAAAAAAAAATCTGTTTCTTCAATCTGTTTTCCTTGTGGGCAGTTCTTCACAGTGCCCCACAGAGTGCTAATCGTTCATACCAATGGCCAAAATGTCTTCTAATATGCTGGTGATCTTTACCTCCTTTTTCAGACTTTTTTTTTTTTTCCTAGAAGGTACCAACATAGGTGTTTGAGGGCTGGAGTCCTACCTGGAGCTGGTAGCTGTGCCAGTGCTGTGACCCATGGGCAGCATGGCTGTGTGTGTAGTAACTCCCAGAGAAGACCAGTTGTCATGGGACTGCAGCATGGATAGGCAGGCAGAGGAGTTGTCAGCATAGGCTGCTGAGAAAACACATAATCGATTACAAACACTAGAATCAGGCCAAATACCAATCTTGTATTTAAATGCAATGAAGAATTTTAAACCATCCTTCCCCACTACTACCTTGGGGAAAAAAAAAAAAAAAAAAAAAAAAAAAAAAAAAAACAAACACAAAATTACACACACAGAAAAAAACAAAGACAGTAACCAGTTGTGTCAAGCTCACACCTTTATGGGCATTGCCTGACACGTTGTTTTGCTCCACTCATAACTGCAAAATCTTATTTCTGTGAAGGGCCTATGGTCAAAAGGCTCTCTGCAAGCCAGCTGCTAAACCAGCACATGTCATTTTACACAGTCAGTGGGATTTATTTACACTGTCACCTGGAGATCTTCCATCTCCATCACCTACAATGGCTGTAACAGTCTGACAAAGCTGGATAACAAGCCTATCACTGGATCACACATCCCAGTTTTGAGGTGAGCATGCCACCTTGAAATCTGCCTTAGGCACCATCAGGAGTGACTGGACTGTGGCTTAGACTACTTGGCCTGTGACCCAAACTGGCTGGCTCACACAGCAGGGGCACTACGAAGCTATAAAGGGAATCCCATACAGCCACCCATGGTGAGAAAGAAGCTGCTGTGGTGGCTAGCTAAGGGAAGAAGTTTTTTGCTGAGGACCAGGGAAGAAGGAAGAACACCAGAGAGGTTTTGTTCTTTTATCCTTTTTTAAGTCTTCCACGAAACTTCCAAGATGCAAGAAAAGTTCACAGAGAGCTAGTTTTCCACTTCAAAATGAACAACAAAGCTACATACAAGCTAGGTTAGGTTGCATCTAAAAGGCCATGTATTACTTCAGAATTCAAAATAATAAATATTTTCTAAATGGGAGCCTTCAATATCTACATAGCCTGAAAGCTAAAATTGTTAATCATTCTTCTTTAACAGAAGAAATTTTAAAAAAAAATTAAAGAAACAAAAAAAACCCACTGTTAAAAATGCCCTTTTCATCCTTAAGTACCTGGTGCCTGAGATATTAAGTCTTAAGATATTTAGCTACTTCTGAGCACACCTTTTTTTAAAAACTCTGCAGTTAACTCAGCTCCTTATTGTTTCTATCTATGCAGTGGTGGGACGTCCATAGACGGACACTAACTACAGCCACAGTTAAGATAAGCTAAGAAAATCAGACCCTCCATTCTAAAGACACTGGGAACATGTACTCGGCTCAGGGCCCCCCTTCTCTCAGAGCTGCAGCCTCGGACTTACTTGGAGAGTTGTTCCTGTGTGTGTAGGGGTTAGCGTAGGGTGCAGGCCGGTGGCTCCTCAGTGATGAGTACCTCTCACAGCTGTGGGCAGGGGACAGTGACAGTGGGGCTCCAAACTGTGCGTGAGGATTGGCAGAGGGGCACAGAGCCCCACTCCCAGGAATAAGCCAGCTACCTACTATGGGGAAGCAAGAGGTCGGTAAGAGGAGTGTACAGTGCAGCCAGGCAGAGAATCACAGTAACGAGACAACTGAACAGCGAGGAACTGCACACTCAGGAAAGGAAACTGAGTTTCAACATAGCCAAAAAATCTGGATCTTTATAACTTGGATAAATGCTCTTATGATGGAAAAGTAGAAAGCAGCTTAGAAAAAGTCTTGTGTCAAGCTTACTTGTTTTTTAAATTACCATTTAGCCACAACCACAATAAAGAAACATGGAAATTGTTAAACCCTCCCATACGTAGGTAGTGTGTGCTCAGTAATTGTTAGCATAGTATTCAGTTTTAAATTGCTCTTTGGGGGTCTCGATCTATAGCTAAGCTCTGAAGTTTCTCAGATTGCTAAGAATTCCTCTTAAAAATTAATTATTTTCCCTGAAACAAAATAATCCTGCAAATCAAATCCCGCTGCAAATCAACTGCCCCATCCTTTTTAGACTGCATTTTGTTGTCAATCATCTGTTAAAACAGAAATCATTAAAACACTAATGCTTTTCAGTCATCTGAAAACTTCAAGCAAATGCCCATAATTTTCATAGAGTACTTAAAACGTGAGTACTGTCTCAATAAATTTTATGAAATAAACTTTTGTCTCCATGCCCATGTGAACATTGCTGTCCTTGTATAAAAAGGCAGATGCCTTTTTGGACATAAAGGCAACTCTGCAGGAGTCTATTAAATGGTTTTGAATGCAATAAATCCTAACCATACACAGAGATGATAGTGTTTATGTAATCATCAACATGCATTAACCACAACCACAGAGACTGATAACATTCCTCTCTCTATGAACTAACAAGCCAGCTATCAACCACTGGCTTTGAAGTTTAGCTTGACTTCACACAGAGTAGATGAAAGAAATCAAAGTCATACTCATGATGCACAATGAAAGGAAACATACACTGTGAATACCCAGACTGCTGGTTGTCCCCCACTTCCTCCATCATGTCTTTGTGATCACTCCTATAAAAGAAACCATGTTGTATTAGTTAAGAATTTGCTTTCATAAATCTATCTTAAAAATCCAAATTTTAGAATTAAGAGCTCTCACCTTTCTTTTGCATCAAGAAATGCCTTTGCAAATGGATTGTATTTAATTTTTAAAGCTGTGATCTGAAAGCAACAACAAATATCTTTATTCACATGTATCACCATTCATTATCACATTGATATCAGGATTTGAACTAGGACTACCCACTGAAGGTGGTAAAATCCCATATTTTTGAAAAAATCAAAGTAGGCCCATAAAAGCAACTAATGGGAATGAATTAAACAGCTCCTTAAGGTCTGAAGTACTATCAAAGCACGAGGAGTTAGTCTCTGCCAAATTTTGAAACACCGAATAGCCTGAGTTCATTGATCATCTAAGGAAACACCTAAGAAAGGAAATAAACTAAATAGCTATAAAAATCTTCACATTTCAAGCCAGAGCAGACTGGACATCAAAGAAATCTCAGAAAACATAATAATTACAACTTCATTCAACACACACTTGCATTTGGGTAACAGAAAAAGAGCTGCTCCAAAAACGGTGCCTTCAGTCACTTCACTGAGTAGCTCAAAATGACAACTGTATTTTTTACCATAGTTGTTTTCCTCCACAAACTCATTTTTAAAATTACTCCCCTATAACGAATCTGCAATACATATTGAGACAATGATCAGAACTGTGTTCTATAATTCATTCATAAGGCTTTTACATATATTAATTTAATCTTTTATAGTTAGGTTCAAAAAAAAGCATAGGAAGAACTGAAAAACAGAAAAGGAGATCCATTATTTTGCTCTGTAACATGCATGCTTTGCTACTTGAATCCTCCTGGTAGTGGCATCTTCTCTTCCTCGCTGTGCATACCTCCTCGTTCTGGTAGGCTGTGACAGCTATAAACTGGGTTTCTGGGAAGGAATGGCTGGTGATCATCCTCTGTGGGCCACCCACTCGCACTATGTGAATTCGTGGCTCATACTTGTGCAGGGAGTTCAACATGATCTGTGAACAAATAGAACAGATGAGCAGTGACAGAGTAGTGGCAGATGCTGCCAGGCACAAAGGGCACTCGGGTTTTAAAGTATCCATCTTTCCATCAGAGGTGGAAAAAGCAGTAAGTACGAATAAAGCCTAAAACTGAAGCTGTGAGAGAAGGAAAGGCACACTGAGGACAGACACAACTTTCTGCGCAGTTATCCTCATCCCTGTTGTTTGATAAAGCATTCACAGAGTCACAAATGCATCAATGATAAGTCAGCCTTAGAAAGATTCATCACACCACTGACACTAGCAGATATTCAGACCAGAAAGAGATTTCCAAAAAAGAAAAAGTGATAAAATATCAAGGTACCCATCCTCGGTAGAGAGAACAGCTCTCCTGAATGAATGATTCGTGGGGGGGGAGGGGGCGGTGCAGGGAGAAGCGCGACCCCATCCCAGCATGAAAGTATGAAAATGAGCAGTAAGGAAAGAAAGAGCTCGCAGGACCGGGTCGGTCCGGTCCGGTCCAACCCCACTGACCGACAGGTCCCGGTGCCGGTGTTTACCTGCCCGCCGCCGTTGAGCTTGTTGGTGAGTTTGACTTTGTTGAAGGAGACGGGCGCCTTCATCCAGTGGGCGCCGAAGTTGGGCGAGTCGGGGTGGATGTAGACGCAGCTGGGCGCCTGCGGCTCCGGCTTCCCGCCTGGCACCCATTCCCCGTTTACGTACTTCCAGCGGTGCCCGTCGGCCGCCACGAAGTCCAGCAGGAAGGAGTACATGGCATTGGGGTCCAGCCCCGACACGCTCACCTTCAGCACCGGGAACATCCTCCTGCGGGGCGACACGGAGGCGCGAGGCACGGCGGCGGGCAGCCGCAACCCCCGGCCCCGGGCGGGCGCCCGCACCCGCCGCCGAGACACCCTCGCCCCCCGCGGGCGGGCGGAACCAGGGTTGGGAGGCAGCGGAGGTGGCGGGGCCCCTCCCTACCTGCCGTTCTTGGTGACGATCATCTCGTTGGTGAGCTCCTTGAAGCGCAGCCACAGGTCGCTGTCCTCCAGCGCGACGCGCAGCTCCCTCTCCGTGGGATCCCCTTTCTCGCTGCCCGCCTGCAGCTCGCTCTCCACGGCGCTCAGCAGGTGGTCCACGCGGTACTGCGGGGGCTTGCCCGAGCCTTCCGCGCCGGGGGAGTTCATCCCGGCCCCGCGCCCGCGGGACAGCTCGCTGGTACGGCCGCACCAAAACCGAGCCGAACCTGAGCCACCTCGTCGCGCCCTCACCGGCCGGGCCGCTGTTATAGCCCGCCATAAACGCCTCTCTGGTGACATCACCACGCCGGCGGGGGGGCCCCGCTGATTGGCGGGCGGCGCCTTTGATCGGCGCGGGCGGCGCTGTCCATTGGCCGCCCGCGGCCATATCAGAACGGTGCCCGCGGGAGCCTGTGATGTTAATTGTAGCCCGCGGGATTAAACGCGGCTATTTTATGTAAATCTGCCCCCAAATGTTTGCACCTCTATCAAAGCCGCTGGGGCCGGGGCTCCGGCAGCCGCGGAGGAAATGGCCCATCTCAGCAACAGCCTCACAACCGGCCAGCGCGGCACCCTCTTGCCTCCCGGCGCAGCGAGATCCCCGGCCCGCTTCTAGGCGGGCTGTCCTGGACGGGAGGCGCTCCCTCCTCGGATTCATATTTAAGGGAAAAAACCGGAAAGTCCTCTTCTCCAGGCGGCTGCAAGCTGACAGCAGCACCCCGCCTCGCACGCCGCTTCCCCCCGCACCTGCTCCTGCCCCCTTGCCGGAAACTTCTACTGCAGGGAAAGGTGTAGCTGGCAGTGACAAAGCTTGCGGGAAAAATCAGCCAGAGAGCTGGAACTGTGCCGTGCAGCGGCTGCCCACAAACCTGGCACAGCACCGGCACTCCCCGCTTTTAGCGAGCCCATGAGCCCGCCCGTGAGAAAAGTGGCAGAATTTGCCTCACAGCGCCAGCACGGGCAGTGCTTTCGCAGACGAGATACTCGACGCCGATGGTTTCGAGCCATCCCACCTAAATAATTTTTGAAAAATCTGAAAATCAGATCGATAGCCACCCGCCATCCCACCTAAATAAAAACATACTTCTGAAAAACAGATCGATAGTTAAAGGCTTTGTTTCGTGTAGAAAGGAGAAACTCCCGCGAGTTCCTGCGGGCAGGAGGGGAGAAACTCATGGGTGAAGCTTTGCAACTTGGTGAATTTATTTTAAAGCTATTTGACACAAAAACAAGGGCCGGGACGAAGGAAAAGAGGGGTGCTCTGAGGCACTCCCGCCGGCCGGTGTTGTAATAGTTTGCATTCTCCGGAGCTGCGACGTTCTGTGGTGTGAGGGAAGTTTATTACCTTTCCGTGAGAATCCCTGGATAGAGGGCGAGGGGAAGAGAGGTGACAATGAGCAGGAAATAGTTCAATGGGTCTCTTTAAACAATAACATGTTCTTTAAACGGGAGCAAAGGAGAGAGGAAAAGAAGCGGAGCGGTGTGAAAATCAGAGTTGTTTTTAAAACAGGCATCTCCTGTTCTCCAAACGCCGCGCACCACCGCTGCCGGGGATTTTTCAAATTTTAGGAGAAGGTACCCGGGATACATTGTCACGCTGCCTAGCAGCAGAAGGAGCTGGAAGTCAGGGCTGCCAGGGGAAAGCACGCTGAAGGTCCCTTTTGGGGGATGCAGACTGTGATTCAGTCCTTTTTGGTTTAGCAGCTTCGGCTTAGGGCTGTACTTTCATTACACGGCACCATCGTTCACTTACTCAACTCCGCAGAGCTTTTTTCCCCCCTTCAATCTGACAAACCGAATTCCTCGAGCCACCTCTCTTTGACCACTGTGCAGGAGCAGGACAAAAAATGTTGTCCCTTCAGATTAATTCTTGCTTTAAAGTTTCTTAAAGCTCTTTCTGCCTGAGTACCGTCTGCCTGCTTTTTGCCCTCTTCGGAAGGGGAAAGCAGCATTTGCAAATAAATTACGGGCAAAGTTTACTAAGTTGATGCGTGGTCACTGCTAGCCATAGTTGGAGGTGATCTTTTCGCTATCAGGTGTTTATTTCACTGAAAGTGCTCCGGTCTTAACAAGCAAACACGACCTAACAAAAACCACGAACGCTCAAGCCCCGCATGGGCACGACACGCTGGCCTTCGGGTGGGCTGGCAGCCCTATCTTTGGGTTTGTGTTTTGAAGGCAACATTTCGAACATCTCAGTCCTGAAAGAGCCGAGTGCCAGGAGAGGCTAGCCCCGAAGGACTCCCACAGACAGCTAGCTCCCCGTTCCGTGCAGGTGACCGGGAGAGAAGGGACTTTTCACCCGTTGCAGAAGTCGCGTCACTTTTAGGGTACGGTCCGCGGGAAAGGGGTGGGGGGTGGGGTGGGAAGGGACAAGAGCAGAGGAGGTGGTGGTGGTGGTGGTGGTGATGGTGGGTCTTGCCTCAGCTTTTCCTCAGCTCAACGCCACCTGACAATGAACGTGTTTAAGAGCCGAAAGTAGCAGGAACAGCCGGAATTGAAAGCGACGGAGCGGTTTTAGTGGAATATTAACTGTTCTGAAAATTAAAGACTATCTAAAATTGTATTTCTGTGATAGGAGCTTTTAAAACGCCATTTAATCCTTCTGGATGGATGCTTCAAGGAAGGATTAAATCCCTCTATATATACATGCAGTCTTCGGCAGCAGACACCTATATGGTTAATATTTTTTGCACTGATCGCTCTCTTTAGGCAGAGAGAGGAGAGCTGAAGTTCAACTTGATTTGATATATCTCATATTTTACTTAATACTTAGCAAATGAGTGAGCTGCTAATCTCAGACAAGTAATGTATGTTCTCCAATTTAGCTGGTCTTTAAAAAAAAAGGTCTTTCCAGTTTTGAATTTTGAAATGGCCATTAAAAAAAAAGTTTCCAGGAGTTATGTATAATATTTGCAATGCTATAAAAAACATAAAAATAAAAACAACCTAACAACCGCTCCAAAAGAACCAATAGACCCAAACCCTGTAATTTTTCTTCAGCTTGGATTCCTGTCGTCTTTATTTTATTTCCTCCCCCCTCTCTCTGATCTTAAGTGCACTTTAGTTCTCAGGAGAGAGGACTCCCCACTTCCACAGCCTTTTCAGCGGGAGCTGCAGTGCGTGACAGTTTACAGCCAAAAAACTTCCTCCAGCAGAACAGCTATAAAGATTCCCGATTTATAGCAATACTTTCCCTCTTGCATGGGAAGATTAGTAGCCTCCAGCTGTTACTTCGTGTTCAGAAGGCTTGTCCGTCATTCTCTGCATTATTCCTCGGGACACCGCAAATCCCCAGACACCTTCCCAGCGGGAACCAAGCCGTCCCTGTGGTCCCAGGATACCAGCTGCCCTCTGCAGCTTTAACCGCCTGAGGATGCCGTGTGAAAATTTCATCGTGTTTAAGTATTGGAAGTATTTGTTTAAGCATCTTTCAATTTGCAGTTCTGGGGAGGACACGAGCGATTAACGCCATATTTGATGCCACTTACGTGTCCCTCCTGTCCCACTCCCCCCCTCCGCTACTTCCCGTGCCCACCCCGGGCAGCAGCGCTGGGCTGGGCCAGCACCCATTGAGCCTGGGGTTGAAACCCACCTTCCAAAGGGCAAAATTTCTCACTTCTAATTCGCTGAAGAGCAAACACCTGCCTTCCCACCACCTGGAGTTTTTCCCCTTAAGGAAAATTAACATTTATCATTATATATCTGTAACTGAGATGTACATTGCTACTTGTCAGCTGCTTTTTCCTGGACACTGGGGAGGAATGTCCTACTGATACTACCGTGGAGGCATTGATGTGCATGTAAATGCCATTTTCCTAGAAAGGTTCTGCATCTTGCTTAACCTGACATATAGTTTTTCTTATATACAAGGTTTACACAAAACCTAAAGATTGTGTTGGAAGAGCTGTTTATAAGAACTCATTGCTTTGTAATCCCATCTTGCTAACATATACTTACATAGGACAGGATACCCTGTGAAAACATAGCAGTTTTGTCCATATTAATGTGGGTATGTGGATAAGTGGACCCTGGGATAAGTACTTTTCAGGATCTCCACTTTTAGTATTTAATATAACTTATTTTCTCCACGGGTTTTGATGCAAACACGTTTTTGAAAAATATTTTCGTTTTCAAGTAGTCTGAGCAGAGCACAGCATGTTGATGTTGGTTTGTTTTGCTTTCCCCCTTTAGCATTTGGGAGGGCAAGGCAAAGGCAGAGTGCCATCCTGCATTTTTGGAAGGTGGCAAAACTCCCGTTGACTTAGTCAGATCTTTGCTTGAGTACTGCTAAGTGCCCTCTCCAACTCAAATGCTCAGATCCTGAGGTTTCCCTCATGAAAGTCAATGACCAAACTTCCAGTGACTTCTGCGCCTGTTGCACTAGACGGCATCAACTGGGGAAAACCAACAAAATAAACTAGCGCTCCCATGAAAGTCCTTATGAGAGCATCTGGCAGAAAGATAGGTGAAATCAGCAAACATGGGAGTAGAATATCTTGACCTAGAATATCTTTTTCAATATCTTAGCAATATTGTTTAGATGACTAGAGGTGCTTAAACCAAGTTTTCCTGTGTGAACTAGTGGGAACAAGGAGATAACACAAAAAAAAGCCACTCACCACTCTTAACAGGCCATTTCATTGAAAGCTGCAAAGAGGGACAAGCACAACAGGGACTGCAGGGGATGCAGAGAGAAGTAGTAGAATAAGAGATACTGCATTATCCTGGCTTAAAGGGTAAATTTAAAAAAAACTCCAACCAAAAAAAAACTAGAACAACAAAACAAAACAAAACCAAAATAAACAAACCAACCAAAAAAACCAAAACAAGACCAGAAAAAACCAAATATACAAACAAAACAAAACAAAAAAAACCTAACGAAAAGGGAAAAGACCCACCAAAAACCTGCCAAAAAACCAACAAACCACCCGATCCCACACTGAAGACATATTCTGCTTCAAACAGGGACCCTAGAAATCTAAAGACAGAAAGTAGTAGTGTTGTCATAAATGTCCTAGCAGGAGTTCTGTTGGGAGACCCTACCATAAACAACACCTTTTCTTACACTTCAATCCATATAGTTCCCAAAGGTCACTAACGTAAACTGAGCTTTCCTTGCTGAGATATGCTGGAGGAGGTTAAAAAGCTAGTGTTCAGGTCTTAAGTACAAAAGTCCTCAGATTTGCTGGCATTAATGACCAAAACAAACTTTTACTGGAAATATTAATTTTTTCCCTAAGCATATGCCTCTCTTTATAAAAGTATGCAGTGCTAAGAATCAAACTTTCTTTCACAATTCTTTTAATATCAATAAAAGATTTGAGGAATTTGGATTATTTTTTCCTCTACTTTGAATATTTCATGAAGATTTCTGTAAGGCTTAAGACAAACTGGGTGCTTCATGGCTAGACAATCTTAACACCTCTGCATAAAGAGATATAAGTCCTAATCTGTAACTGCAGAATTTTTAAAACCAAATAAATCTCTTTTCCATTGTTTTGTGAGAGTTTTTCTTCCTCCTTCGCTGTTAAGTTTTTTTTTTCCTTCTTCTCACTAGTCCACAGAAAAGGCAAATACACAGTGTTAATGAGCACTATTTTGTATTTTATAAGTAAGGATAAGATTTTTAGTATTCATCTGTCGATTTTGTCTAAATCTAGATTATCTCATGATTTGGAAACAGTAATTGCCTTGAATATGGCCTCAAAGCTTACAGCCCTTCCTGAACTCTTTAGGCTAAGATTATTTCCCAATTTCTTGCTCTAACTCCCTCATCCATACAAAATAAAAGGATTCAAGGATTTGGACAGCTTCAGCAACGAGGGGTTACTGAAAACAAATTCTCTGCCTCTCATAAGCAAGGAAGCTCTCAGATAGAAAACTGTTTTCTAGTCAGATAACCTCCACTGACTGACACCAACAGTTTTGTATAACTAATGCTGTTTTCATCATGTTGGTGGAGCAAATTCAGAGGAAAGGACAGAAACTTAACTAAGTCTGAGTTAAGTCATCTTAAGTCATCTTGAACTCACATGTAGCATGCTCTTATATAAACTGAGCCACTTTCTAGGTCCTTCCACTGTACCCTTTCTTACACTGCTCTGAACACAATTTATTTCTTCCAAGTTGTATGTGATATACCTCTGTTCTCTATACCTAACTTTTCATTTTATCCACACTCACTTCACCAACAAGGTCTTCTCCACGTCTAACTATTTTCATATTATTACTTTTAAGAAAGTGAAATATTCACAAATTGATCAAGCCACAACCATATTTCCCTGCTAATCTTTTTCCCATTATGTGCACAGCATGTATGTTGCATTCTCACTCCCAATGCCCTGGGAAAGTACCACTCACCATGCTGGACAGATCTGTTCAGAGGGAAAATACATGGGAGAAGCACCCCACAGAGCAGAAGAACAGGACAGTCACACCAACGACAAGTTAAATTAAATTTAAATCTGGACAAGGAATAAAATGTGAGACAATGCTTACTGGAAAGTGGTAATTGCAGAGAAATCAGAAGCTGCTAACACCACAGCTCCTTAAACTCCTGTTGGTCTTCTCAGAGAGACAATGGGCAAAACTAATGCCAGCTTTTGCCTGGCACACAGGGCTCAGACCTAGAGAGCACCTTGTGGGACCTACAGACATGCTTGTGGTGCTCTGCTTGTGGCTCCATGAGGAATGTAGAATGTTTTGCTAACTTCAGCCTTTTTACATTGAACAGACCCATCAAACTCTGACAAACTCAAATGTTCCTTATGGTTTCCTGGTTTGAATTCAGCCAAGGTCAACTGAGTCTTGGCCACTTCTTTCGGCCTTATGCCACCTAACAGGTTTAGATATGGGAAAATGATTGATATCATATCACAAGTGTTTTAATGACAGGAGAGCTGATTCTCGGCTCTACTGTCTCACTTCAGGCAAGTCTTCAGGATCTCATTTTAGCAACCTTCAGAGTGAAAATATTACACAGAAAGTTTCATTGCTAATATCCCAGCCGTATTTTCTCTAGAACTATTTTTAATGTAAGCAACCATCCAATAGGCTAATAATACATAATGAAGAGTAATTACATGTCAAAACAAAAATTCACAACCTTTGATGTCTGGTAATGCAAATTCAGTTTGATTTTCTAACAGGGCTGAATTTTTTCCTGCAGGATGTTTCTGGAGCACTGGTGTTTATATAAGTGCTCATTTTAGTACACTTAGTTCCAGCATGCTGCAGACATTGGTTCATTTTGCACATTAAATTTGTTAAAAAACCCAAAACAAGCAACACCAAAAAACCACAAAAACCCACATCAAAAAAAAGGACAAACATCAAAAAACCTCCAAACCAGTAAAAAAGGAATCATGTAAGCCCTATCTTTTTATCTAGCAATCCGTGCTGTCAGTACCACATGCAGGTACAACAGAGATGATGAATAAGGAGGAAATTACAAATGTGTGGGGACCAAAACATGTAAAACCACCACTGCCTGTGCCATAGGAGGCAGTGCCAGGAATGCCCTGGGGACACTGCAGAAATGTGAGTTTCTCCATTCAATTGTGGACTTTCCATTTACATCCCTGCTAATATAGTACATTAAGAAACTTGCAGAGACGTTGCAAACATTCATTTACCTTCTTCAGCTTTTTTTTTAAGAAGCTGAACGAAAACAAATTAAAACCAATCTCAATCATGTTATATTTATTCTTTTATACTAGTAAAAAACATTACTAATTGAAGTATTCTACAATTCTATCCTCAGACAGGTTGTTATTTGCAGATGCCACGTATCCCCAATAATTAATTTCCTGTTTCTGTCTGTCCAGATGTCAAGGACAGGGTCAATCTAAGAAGTAGAAAAATAACTTCAAGGCACCTTTTTTTAGGAAGAAAACACTTCAAGCCATGATACATTGACAGCTTTGATGAAAATAGGATTTCATTAAAGACTTTATCCTTGGCAGATATCTTGTCTCAAACATTAAGTTGTCCACACTTGTAGTAAACATATTTCCATTCAAAAAGCAACTACTGTGATGCACTGAAAAGTCTTTGCCACATTTTACATCTAGAAATACAAGATTACAGTGCACAACACTGGCACAATATTAAGTAAATTAGGCAAGTTTACATTTTTAATAAAGAAATTGCAAAATCCACAAACTAATTTTATTAATAAACACTTAATTCTAAAAAAGTTCTTAAGTATCAGGTAGTTTCTACAGATTTTACCTCAGAAATATTTCTATTGAAAGCATAGGAATTTTTTTCATGAGTAATCCACACATGAATAAAACTGAACGAAGTATGACTATGTCCCCAGTTCTTAAAATTTTTGTTCTTTGTGTGTCCAAAATTCTTGCTTTATTCCTGACTTTCCTTTTAAAACCATTGCTCTGCCACAAGGAGGTTTTGGCAAAACACTTATTTTGGGAAGGGGGAAGGAGATAGAAAAGTAGGGGGAGGAACATAAAAATCTTCACCTTTTGGCCATCTCAAGTCTGCCTGGAAGCTCAATATGATGCAATTAATGAACGGCAATCCTCCACCTTCAGCGCTTCCTTGTCTTGCTCGAGACAGATGTGCTGACAGCGTGGCACCTTCTTTAAAGGAGCTCAGTTTTATGGAAGCTCATCTCTCAGCAAGGCACAAGTGGCTACAAGCTTTTGGCTGCCCCATGAATTTTCAAGGAAAATCACCATGTTTCACACCAAATATTCAGAAACAATATCAGAGGTGAAAATTGTTTTTATCCAGGGTTCAGCAAATGCCTCTTTTTTTTTTTCCAGAGTACTTTTGAATGTCCATGCATCTTAGCATTTTCTTTGGTTGTCTTGGAAAACACTCTTATAGACAAATGCATCTTGCTTGCAAGATTTTTTCTCCTATGGGGCACGCATTTTACTCTGCTTAGCTTTAACCCCATTCCTTCTGGGCATATGCTGATATGCAGCCTCAAACCAGTTCTTTCCCTTCATGCTTTTACATCTTACAAGAGATAAAATGCCACCTCTCCTCACTTATATCCAAACTCAAGAAAGAAAAATAACTCAAAATTCAGGCTGACTGCCTACAATTAAACACCTAAATAAGTTACCTGTTAATCAGGAGTGCTAAATATCTACAGTTCCCACCAAAGTCAAGCACTGTAGAAAACCAGGATAATTCAGCCCTCACAAACTCCATTTCCCACCTGCCCTCAGACACAGAAAGCATATTCTCAGCTTTACTAACCAAACTCATTGTGATATGATCAATGACACTGGATAAAGAAATTTTAAGCAGAAATTAAGTTACTGACTTGGATTCTCATGCCTAAGTTTCACCACAGAATTTTGATACATTTTAGCTTAAACATTCCAGTAAAAAACCCCCAAGAATATAGAAGAAAACAACTAAATACACAGAATTCCAGAATTCCTTCCAAGAGGAAGCACAGCTCCAGGAAGCCTTACGGATATCAATCAGTTGTCCTGAAGGACAGAGAAGACAACTGCTCATTCTTCAGAGAGCCTTGCAAAAACAAGGATGCAAAGAGAATAAAATCTTACCCTTGAGTCTTTCTCCCAAAAAATTATTTTTCCTAACACTGTCAGTGTTCTGACTCAAAGAAATACCAGAGGAAAACAGTGATCCCTAATATATTTAAAGTGTTGGTGGGGATAAGTTTTGTCTCTCCATAAAAATTTGGATTAAACTTCAAGCATGATTCAAGCATGACAAGAGCCACAGTTTTAAAATATTTTTAAAAAAAGACAAAATTGTCTATAAATTATCTCAGAGTTAAGAAAGCATTGTGAAATTCTACAGAAATCAACTTATTTATAAAGGATGCCGTGAACTATTAGAAGTGATATTTCAACAGCCTCAGACCAACTAATACATCATTTGAACAGAAATACTGAGCAGTAACTGGACAGTAATGGATAGGAAGATGTTTTCAATGCATATATTTGAGGTGCCTCAATTAAGAAACTTTGACACTAAATCCCAAATACTTCAATTACATTCACTTCAGTGTTTTTTTTACTAAGCTTCCAAGTAAAAATCCTGAAGTGGCTGCAGGAGCTCTATCTTCCCTTCCACTTGTAGCTAAAGAGCTCTGTGCACAGCGCCAGAGAAACTCCTGTCACTGGAAGTCCTCAGCTGAAAGGTGAGAGTCTGCTTCAAGAGAACAAGCCCATGGCAACCTCAGGAAGGGAAAAGCAATTGCCCACTTCATATATCTTTTGAAATTACTTTCTTCATTCTACATAAACTAACAATTCTAGAACACTTCACAGAAAAAGGAAATTATTCTCACAGGATGCTGGAAACTTCTCATGGAAAACTGGCTGAAGATCTTGTATAAAAAGGTTGCTAGGAGAAATATGCTAATCTGGAAAGGGATGCTGACTTAGCAATATGCTTCAAAATAAATTAACCACACTTAATATTTCTTCTGCCTTTCCCCATCAGCTAGTTATAAAGAGATAAGCAAAAGAAACATGTAAACCTGTTTGAGAATGTTTTCACCCTAAAGGAACATGGGTAATAGATGGCTTAAGAGTTTTGCCCAAAGAACAGCTATGGTAATTTAACAGTATTTCTCTTGACAAAAGTGTCCAGATTAAAGGCTAAAGCCACATATTTGCAGTTTCTATTCATTAAGCATCTCATAGGGAGAATGCTAAGATTCAAATATTCAAGGCCTGAAAGTAGCAGTAATTGGTAAAGAAAGTAGAGATCCATTTGAGAGTCAATGCAACCTATGAAAGTCATAAGAATTACAATAATTCAAAAATCACCCACAAATATGTGGAGCCTTTTATTTGTACTGCTTAATAGAGGTTGGCAATTTCTATGTGTTTTGCTTTGGAACATAATTTGAAACAATTATTTGGATTTGGCACTTACTGATATACCAGCAATTAACAAGTTGTTGAAAACATCACAATCTTCTGAAGACCATATTGATCATTGGGGTATCTTCCTGGCCTTTATACTACCTGCTTTTCCTTATATTTTAACTCAGCTTCAGTTATATGCAGATCATAAAAATATGCCTTTATTTGACTCTATTTAACTTACCATTGTCAGTCCTAAAATTTTTTTTGTTACATTTGAGGAATTGTTCAGCAGGAAATCAGTCCAGCAATGACATAAAATTTAAAATCCTAACTCTTTCTTTAGGATGTTATCCTCAAAGTCCTCAGATCTTCTTCAAATTCCTAATTATGTATTTCTTTTCTTATACCCTAAAACAACTGCTAGACCTGTGGCTACCTAGGGTTCCAGGACCTTGCAGGGGGAACCAACCCAACAATTTAATTTCTGACATATATGCAGATCCCTTTTGGGGAGCAGCAGAAATCGCAGTTCAGGCAGAGTGGTTTTAGGTTGCCCCTACAGTAAAAACTCTTAAGGTGCTATTTCAGCCTAATGGGGCTACTGTGCATTTACACAGTCCTACTGAAATGCCCTCCTCATTAAACGGGTTATTCAGAAGCCAACCTCTGCACTGACTTCGGTTTCTAAATATTTTAGATTCAATGTCAGGGTCAAAATATAGCTCCTGAATGGCTTCAGGATGGCAGAGTACCTGGTGATCCCTAGGATGTATGCAATCATGCAAGGAAAGGGGATTCAGTAGATGCAGACCTGGTTATCTAGTCAGGTTTCTTTGCAATGCAAGGTCTCTTCCTTTTACACTAGTGTACTGTAAATTGCCAGGGAATTGCCGGCAAGGATAACAGCATTTTGTCATAGTTGTGATTAAGAGACTGAATCTTTAGTCCCCCTTTAAATTGCCTCTCCTGTTGTCCTAATTCAAATAGTATTTCATTGTTTTCAATGCATGAGAGGCGGATTCAGAGGGAAACACTAGGAAATTTCACTTCTGTCCCAGAGAGGCGTGCAAACAAACTGCAGAAGTGAACTTCTAGAGAAATTATTTTACTGCCTATTAGTGTCTGCCAGTTCTCATAGATCCATCAGGATGCATGAGAATTCCCTTATAAAGTAATTTATGTGCTGTGCTGCAGGGCAGCACTTTACTCTTTTGATCTTTGATATAGGGATAACAAATTTATATAACAAATAGCACCTTCAGCTTCCTCAGCACTGCCATGTAATCTAAGCTGGACTGGCCTGACTGTTGCTCGTTCCATTAACTCAGTTTTAGGTAACATATGCTTATCTCAAGCATAGCCCAGAAGCAGGCAGGACTTTTGAAGAACATTATTAGAAATAAAAGGGGCTTCATTTCCAATTCTACTTTTCTTTATATCCTGGATTCAGCCAGGATAGAGGTAATTTTTAAAAAGGTAAGAACAGACACAGCACTTTGTAAACATTTTCTCTTGGCTGCTTAAACTTGTTTTTGCAGTTGTGCTCCTAATCAAAATATGGTGGTGGTGAAAATTGTTTTTTATGGTTTTGATGAAAAATTTGGCTTATGCCCTTCCAAAGCTGGGAAGATGATAGCAGTGCTTTCTCTTCCTTTTCAAAGAGAATACAGCACTCTTACCCAGACCACCTTCATGGTAGCAGGTTAATACTGTGCACCTGAGGCCTTGCTGTACTCCACTACAGAAAGCTATAGTTCCTTGTTAAACATCTGTACACAGATTTGAAAGTACATTCATTATTTCTATGTGTAAGAGCTCTCTGAAAACCTTATGAGGCAACTTCACCCCACCTCCTTCACTTTCCTTTACAGGTATAAATGTGTTTCTTAAGATGTTGTTAAACTTGTTGCGAAGGAAAGTTCTTAGTTTTGTACAGATCACCTACACAGCAATCTGTCATAGCTGCATGCAAGTTTCATGCTGTCTTTCTTGGAACTTGTGGATGTTCTTCTAAAGAAAAATGTGGCTGTGTTTAATGACACCATTTTCTTAAGGTGTATGATAGTTGCTTCTTTTCTCTGCTATCTTCTCGTATGCAGTCAGTGGGGCTTCAAATCTTCCATGTTTCCTCCCTGAAAAAGAAAAAAAAAGAAAAAAAATAATTAAAAAGAAAGAGCTGAGCTCCTGCTGCACATCTCCAGAGCCCTGTGGGAACAAAGAGCCAGGAGTGATGGGAGGGAGGATAGAAAACCAGTGGGAACAGGCAGGAGACAGAGAAGACAGTGGGGGAAGGGACCACGGGGCAGTGGAGGAATGGGAGCAGAAAGGAGCCAGATCGGGTAGACTGAGGAGAAGCCCGGTAGGAGAAACTTCTTTGTTTGCAGGAGAAAACAAAGGGGAAGGAGAAATGATGGAAGAAGCGGAGCTGTCAGGTTAGAAGTTGCTCCTTGTTGTTCCTACCCACTCTCCGCCCGCACCCACGAAGGGGAAAACGAAAACACACAGAGGAAAAGGATTTGCATGTGCAAACATGTTTCTTCTGCTCTGCTTGTGACAATTAACTGTCCCTTTTTCCTTTCTTTGTTTGGCACTTTGGACAAAAACAATTAGATACGAAATCGTGAGGTTGAAAATCTAGTATGGCAAGGCTATAGAAAATACTGACTTCATTGATCTTGACACATTGATCTAAATGTAATTTGTCAGCAGGTCAGAAGCACTGGTTTGTCTTAGACACGGATGACTGCTGCAAAGAAAACTAACCTGACCAACAGTGATATGATTTTGCTCTAAATCTGAAGTCTAAAACTTTTTCTTTTTTTTTCTGAGAGATTTAGCAGGGAGAAGTTAGCATTAATGTCACAACTTTTGCATTGTTTGTATACAAAACTGGTTTTTTTTTAGGTTAAAAACTCCTAGTGGAAACCATTTATTTGTGGAAAGAAATGTCAAATCCCTGTGAGAAATTTATATATATATATATATATACACACTTATCAAGCAGACGTTATCAGCAGTTCTTTCCTGTAGGACTGTTTTCCTCTTAACAATATCACAGCAGAGTAGTCAGCATTTCAATGTAATCTGCACTACAATGCCCTATGTTAATGCAGACAGATACTTCAAAAACAGAACATGTTAATTGTCCCTCCCATATAACTCTTGGGCCTAACAATTAGTACCCACTTTTATTAGCAGTTAAGTGCAGAAATATACCATTTAAAAATCTTACAACCTTTGTTCTGGATTTCAGGTGACTTCTACAAAATGCTTCTTTACTAATTTCTTCTGTAGGATTGCATCTCTGTTGTAAACAGCATTTTTATTCCCTGACTTGTTGCCTGGATAGTGAGGCAAAGAAAAGGATAATTTATTTTGCTACAATTTTTGTTTTCTTTTAAATTTTACTTTAAGAGATTACTAAAAGCTGGAAAACTCTCTTGATGGTCATGGATGATTTTTTCCCCCCAGCTTTTTATCTACTATACTTGGAACTCTGAATCTGGTAGTTAGAAATGAAACTGTCTTGGGCGTTAAACTCTTCAGTTATAAAATTGGATTAAATTTCAATTTCTTGATCAAATCTGAAAAAAATAAAACATGGCTCAAAAGAGAGCATTATCAAACTCAGGAAGATTCTTCCTGTGAACATGAATTACCAGAATAGCCATGATCTTGCAAAACAGGCTGACCAATCCCATTTTTGTTCTTTTGTGAATACTCATTGCTGGCTTCACTTTTCACGCATTTATTATTTCAGTTGCTCTGTTTTAAGACATGCCTTGTTCTGTGCAAGAGAAACAAAATAAGCAGCGATTTCTGGAAGTAAAAAATGAACTTGTCCTGTAGATTCATTTTGCTGCAGTGAAGTTACACTACTCTTACGTACTCATCTCTATCCTGCTAGTAACCAGGGTGTTTAAACCTTAAACTCAATCTCTTTTCCAGTGTGATAAATACCCTCCAAAGTCTTGGCTTGCTTATGTAGCAGTGGCCACTAAACATGGGCTAGTAATACCTGCTGTGGGGCTTTACTTGCAGCAGTTGGGGGGAGTTGCTGGCACTTTGACTTTATTTTTGCTTAAATGAACTGAGAGTTGGCCAGACAGTCCTCAGGCACCAAAAAGGTGTTTTAGGTACTGGGCTACATTTACCTTCCAATTTAGAGCTGTAATGGGAAAAATATTTTTCCTGTCCCTTTCATGTTCTAAAGAGTGAGGGAACCAGTTTTTACACATGTTAAAATTGGGGTTTTTGTCTCACACAACTTTCTTGTGCTTACATATTTTCTTCTCCATCACAAATTATTAACTTTCTATTTTTTTAAACTCCTAGCTCGCAGTGGATATTTCTGGTTGAAAATAGTGACTCATCTATGAGAGGGGTTTTTTTCCTTCTCCCCTAAAATGTTCTCATCTCTCCCATTTC
Organism: Pyrgilauda ruficollis; assembly: GCF_017590135.1. Taxonomy (NCBI): domain Eukaryota; kingdom Metazoa; phylum Chordata; class Aves; order Passeriformes; family Passeridae; genus Pyrgilauda; species Pyrgilauda ruficollis. The sequence goes on along the minus strand of NW_024513099.1, from coordinate 631,969 downwards.
AAGAGTTGTGCTCTCTCATACAGCTGAGGGTATCGTCTCTGCTACCATTGTCTGCTTATTTCCATGAGAGCGTAAAACAGCCCACTCATTTGTGAGGTATGAGGACTTCCATAAAATGAAACTGAAAAATCATGTTTTGCAACATGCCAAGAACATGAACGTACTTCTAAATATGCTTATTTTTACTGTTTCCTGGAAAGGTGAATTTATTGATTTGTACTTAGTTTTGTTGCTGGCACATACTGGTACATGGAAGGTCTTACACTTTTCCTTCCAATTTAGCTATGGTACAAAATAAAGAAGAAAATCACTGGTATTGTGGTTTTCAGTAGTGGAAGTGTGTTAGCTCAAATGGAGAAACTCCAGTTTCATTACAGCAGTTTAAGCCTTGAGTTGCAGCAATATCAACCATTCTGAAAAATTACTTCAGAGATTTGCTGCAGAAAAAGAAGATAAAAGAGTGGCAAAAATTCTTGTCTTCATATAACGCCAGGATGATCATTAATACCAGAAATTCCAAGTATGTATAGATAGTGTCTATCTGATGTATCTTTTGGGAAAGTAATAAAAAGGTAATTTCTTGCTTCTATATTTTAGTAATTCCTTTCCAGTTTAGGAGATTTTTCTTTACTTGCCTGATTAGTTCAATCAGTAAGTCCTGATTTGGCTACTTAAAGTTAAGAAACCAAACAAAATATCACCATTATGCTGAAGAATTAAGCCGTGTAAATTAATAGTATCAGTCAGTCCTGAAAAAGAGATGTGTCATCATTGTAGTTACATCAGCTTATTTAAAAATACTTTAGTACTTTGCTACTTAACTAAGAAGGGAGAAAAATGCAGTATTTGCAAAAGTAAGCATTTTCACAGAATATGTATAATTTGAATTGGAAAAAATCAATACAGAAAATAATACAGTTTTAAGTCAAATCTGAGTCCCAGTACTGGTTTGTTAAACCAGTCTAAATGTTAGGAGCCAAGTATAACACCTGCCTTGTAGCTGGATTCTACATAAGGATAGTGACTTATTTCTGATGGGGCTTCCTTGGCTGGACTGCACATCCTGTTTAATGTATGATGCAAGGAGGTGCCCCCAATGGTAAGTGGAGGATTCCTGAGTGAGTGTACCACAGGAGCATGGGGTGATGTGGGGCCTGACAGAGGCACTCAGTGTTTTTCTTACCTTTTTTTGAGTTACAGCCCCTCTGAGTCAGAAGAATGCAGGTTAACTGAGCTGATCCAGAGTACTTGGTGTCCTTACAGCAAATGAAAATAACACTATCAAAGCCAAAAACATTAGTAATTTAGTGAGGGACTTTTTGAGTTTTCAAGTCAAAATGGAGTTTTCATATTGCCAGACTAAATCTTGAGATTTTTTTGTTTTTGTGAGATGGAAATATTTTACTCTTGGTTGGTTGGTTGGGGGGCGGGATTTGGTGTTTTTTTTGTTTTGTGTGGGATTTGGTGGTTTTTTTTATTGTTGTTTGGTTGGTTGGTTGGTTTGTTTTTGTTGTTGTTTTGTTGTTGTTGTTGCTTGGATTTTTTAGTTCGTTGGTTGTTTTTTTTTTTTTTTGTTCAGGGAGGAGAATATATTTCAAAATTCATGAATTCTCACTTTTCATCAGATCTACTCCTAATAAGATTCCAAAAACCTGTATTTTTAAAGTTCCTAGTACTACATTTTAGGGAAAAAAACTATTAATAACAATATGTGCATGCTCATATACAGCCGCAGAGTTGAAGTCTTTGTGTGTTGCTGCATTCAGACTTGAGTACAAAGACAAATCCAAATCTCCCTTCAAATTAGACAAAGCTTCCAAACTTGGTTCAGGAGACTTATGGAACCAAACATGATTGTGTGGAATCAATGAGGAGGAGCAACATACCTGCACTGGATGCTTCAGAGCCATGTCCTGAACATTCAAAGGTTTATTTCTTGTCAGGCTAAAATACTGGCACTGGATTTCTGCAAGACATTTAAAAAACACCTCTGAAAAGTCTCATTATAAACAATTAATTTCATTCACCTAATTTAAATATTTGCAATACAATTATATTAGATATACATTTTCTATTACATAATGAATTAATTTCTATCTCTTCTGGTTTTTAGATCATCTCTTCTCTGGTAGGACAACATCAAACCTTCCTGACCTCAAGCAAAGAGAAACTATTAGTAAAATATTTCTCAGGGCACCTAAACAAATTTATCTAAAAATGAGCTGTGAAAATTTTATTTACATGTACTTTTGCATTCAAGGAAATTCAAAATTAGTTTCTATTAAGGGTACCAAAGTCAGCACAAATGGCACAAATCCTTGGATGGTAAACATGTGCCTTGCTGTGTTTGAAGAAATCTGGCTTCAAAATGGCAAAGTTATAGACTTTTGAAAACATGCATCCTGGTTTGCACAGCAGGTTTTTTAACATCAGAAGCAAACACCAGGATGTGATATTCTGAATATTCACTTTCAGTATATTTGAAAGCTCACACCTACTTGTATTTGAATGCGTGATTACTTTCAGTACTGCATTGTTCTGAACCAGTTACAAAAAGAAAAGGGCGTTGGAGACCTTACTGTTTATAATAAATCATGTTTCTGCTTTCAGTCAGAGAATGAACGAATATAGGCATTTTACTCACAGGAACTACTATTACTCTTGGAGACATAAACTTTAGATAGAGATTCCTGCAAGAAAGGCTATAATCTAGGAAATATGCTGATTCAAACCATTATGTGGACAAAATACACTCATATTTCTGTGACCCTGTTATCTTAATTTCTCAATTCATGCTTTGCATGCTTTGGAAGCTCTCTTGCAGTGCTCTCCCTGATGCTTCTTTCTGTTTTCCTCCTCACTTTTTCAGTGACACTTGGTAATTTTTGCTGTCTTGGAAGCAAATAATCTGCCTTGGGATAAGAGGAAAACCAAAAGTGAGTAACAAAAAAACACCCTCCTAGCAGAATACTGAACACAGCTAAAGGGCATCAAATACGGTCACAATCATGGTACATGCTCAGAACTGAATGCGTCTTTCAAGCTTTGGCTTGAAACTTCTGTTAGTTACTGGAACTATTCACCATCTTTTTACCTAGACCATAGTTTTAGACTGAATTTTGGAATGAAGAGGAAAGTACATTCCTGCCATGCGGAGTGAGGTTCATGGCTAACTCAGTTCTGAGTTCACCAGCCTGGAACCATCATAAGTGACAGAGGATAGCCGAGATAGAGAAGGTGAGATGCTTAAAGTAGGTGCTTAAAAATAGATATGAAAAATGTTGTCAAGATTAGCTACTATTTTGTGTGTGCTTCCTGTACTAAAGTAACACATTTAATACCTCCATGCCTACTGCTAGTTAAGTACACAGTATGAAGAAGCAATTGGAGGAATAATGCAAAATAAATTAGTGAAAGAATAGTATTTATAGGTTTTGTTTCTCAAGAAGAGCCATACATCCCTGGTTTTGATATTCTGTAAAGTATTCATAATATTCAGTATTCATTTATATTCATAATATAAAGTATTCATAAAGCTAAATAAAGGAAATATTTATTTGCTACTTTGTTCTATTTTATTTCTTGAAATAATGGTTTGTTAGTCAAATATCTGTCACTGATATACAAAAAATTTTTCACAAATTAATTTATTTAAACAAAATAGGCCTTTACTCTCAGATTTTCCCTTTGATCTTTTTAATAGTAAAGATTCAGAATTTCTTTTTATGGTGTACTATAACAATAAAAGTTTACTGCCCTTGGTTTTACTACAGCTCTGGACTCATACCTGAAAACTGGTATTTTGTAAAAGTCCTGATATAATTTTCTTGAAAAGCTTATCTGTAGGTATTAGATATAATGAGATATTAAAGCCCATTTCCAACCCTAGAAGATCTAGAAAAAAGAAACTATTTTAATGGTTCATACTTGAGAATACAGCATTTCTAACCTGTAGGGTAAGAAAAACATGAAATGTACATCCAAAAACTATTTAAAATTTAACTTTTATATTTATTACTTTATGCTTGCTGCCAGTTTTCTTCAACAAAAGTCATGCAGAGCAGGGAGACGTTGAAAACAGATGTGAACTCCTGCCCCTCCAGTCTTCCGGGCAGATTTCCCAGTGACCTACCAGAAGCACACATTTGCAAATAATTTTTAAAATAAGAATTTTGGTTAGAGTTAGCTCTCTCCTGAAAAAGTGCACTTCTGCATACCAGGGCTGTTACAGTTCTCTCCCAGAACTACAAATCTCCTGTTTTTCTGGAGGACTGAGAGCCTTTTTTCATAAAAGCAAGTACTTCATTAGAGCTCAGGTATGAGAATAGTTTTTTTTTTTCACAGGGAAGAACACATGAGTCAGGGTAAATTTTAAATTATCTAAAATGAAGCCTCACTGTGACTTTGTCCTTGAGATCATTAGAACACGTGAGAGACCCATCAAAACACTGAGGCTGCTCTCTCTTAAAGAGCCAGCTGTATTCCTAAAGGTTTAAGTGAAGCTTAAGCAAGAAGTTTGCAAGGAGGTGCATCAGCTTTCTGAACAAGATTGGGGTTCTACAAGAAGAGGACTTTCTATAACAACAACAAATACAAGTCACCGCTCTGATCCTCCAGCTCACATTCTTAGAACAAGATTCATTACATTTCTATTTTATTGCTCTTGTAGCTGGAAAAGGACTTTGAAATGGGAAATCAGTGATCTGGTCTTAAGGAAACTGGGATTTTCTTTATGTTGATCTGGTTTTCTGTCCTTAAGGCCTTTTGGTCCAACAGAAATGTATTCATTCATGTAATACAGAACATGAAACAAATAAATTTATAACCTTCCTTTGCCAAAATTTGTTGTTATACATGGTGAAATAAATCTGAAGTTGAATCAGCTCTTCAGGTACCCACTGTCTGGTCTCTTTCTTTTTTTGAGCACATGGTTAACATGAGAGTGCTAGTGTCAGTTACTTTAACAGTTTTTAATATATGGGACTTTTCCCCCCATTATTTTGGTAGTAAACAGTTGGAAATAACACCCTGGCATCATTTTTGCAAATGGAGAAACAAAACCAAATACTTGTAAATCAAAAGTTAGTATAATAATATCTTTTAAAATTTTACATAAATCTGTTAAATAGTGGAGCTACTTGCTCTGTTAGATAAATCTGTTAAATAGTGGAGCTACTTGCTCTTTTAGATAGATAAGTTCAGAAGACCTGAATATATCTTAATACAATATTAAATATCTTCATACATAATAACAGTAATCGACCTCCTGGACAATGCCATAGTAAGAATGCAAATAAAAAAGGTGTCTTCAGTAAGTAAAAAACAAAAAAATAGACACTGTGACTATTATAAACGGAGCTTACCCAAAAGCAATTTCATATTTAAATCAGGAGATAAATATTGTCTGTATAACTGTGTAACACTGGACATTTAATGACCTCCTGAAATTCCTATTCACTCAATTAATTTGATGAAGCATTGCATTGGACTCAGAAATGCTATAACAAAAAAAGATCCAATGTAAAAATTTTTGGTTTAATTGCAGTTTTTTACCATATTGGAATAGCTGTAGAAAGATGTCATTTTCTATATAAAATATAATTTTTATATTACATATTGAAAATAGATATGTAATACAAAAATTTAACTTCCCCTATTCTGCTGACTAGTCCAGCAAGCAAACATGACTTGTCACTAACACTGTCTGCTTTTCATTATTTTACTGTGTGATAGCATCCCTCATGCATGAACGTATATTTACATGTAATTTACAATGAATAAACAAATTGTCATTAATGACTTTGAGTAGCAATTTTTCATCTCAACAATCTTTAATTTTTATATGTATGTATGATGGCAAATTTATTGAGGTCTTAATTTTGCTTTTCTGTGTGAATTCAGTAGCTTGAATTATTTACCTGCCTCTTCAAGGAAGCAAATCTAGCAAAAAAAAAAATTATTTTGTTTCTAATGAGAGTTATTTGATCCCTAGAATTCCTGAGTGACTTCAGGACTAAGGCTCTGGAGTTAAGCTTCACAAGATTTTAGGAATCTTTCTTAATGCAGGGTCCACTTTCAATTTATAAAATACTGGTGGGGGGGACTCGTTCTAAATCACTTTCAGCGTTCTGTGTTCCACTAGAGTGAGACCCAAGCAATGGGTAGGACTGCACAGAAACAGCAGCAGGGCCATATGCTTAGTTAGCTGCTCAGCTGCACATTTTGGAAAGCAACTGATACAGCACTGTGGGGAATGCTTTCTTTTGTCCCATACGCAGCACTAGCTACAAGTTACATTGAACTAAATTCCTGAAACAGCAAATGAGATCAGACAGAACATTGTAGCTTGGTGACATCTTTGGAAACAATCTGAGAAACCAGTAGTCTGATACATGTAAAATAATGATTAAGAACAGATGTGACATCCTTTGGCACTGACCCCCCAGTATGCCTGTGCCTACGTGGAGTCCTGGGGACTTTGGTGATTTATTTATGCAGAGCTCCTTGCAGAGCCGGTAGAAAAAATTCCCTTCTATGAAGAACGACGGCAAGGGAAATTGCAGCTTAGCTTTCATCTGGAACATCTGTCCTCAGGACTTATGAAGCTGTATGTGTTAAGTGTCACACCACATCCTCCTGTAGCACCTACAGATTTAAATACATCCAGTACATACATACACATGTACTCTGGTTATATGTCAATCTGCTCATGTGCACCATGTCTTTGGCTGACTGGGATTTAAAGAGTAAATGCTCCCATACCTCCTTAACTATTAACCCTCCTTAATTATTAAGGGAATAATTGTCCCTTTGAATCCAAATTAACAAATTTTTAAAGGATCACCAAAATCCTCCCACACTTAGTGAAATTATTTTGGTGTCTGCAGCAACAGAGCATGCTCACATTTACTAGAAACTCCTCTGCTTTTTCATAATTTAGTCCTTTAATCCTCCGAAAAAAAACCCCAAAAACAAACAAACAAACAAAGGAAAAAAAAAAAAAAAACCAGACCCAAACCCAAAAACCTAAGGTGAAGTCAAAAAAAAAAACCAACCAAACAAAAAAAAAAAAAAAAAAAAACAAAGGAAAAAAAAAAAAAAAAAAACAGACCCAAACCCAAAAACCTAAGGTGGAGAAGCCCAGAGTTCCTGGGAAATGCGGAGTTAACATAAGCCAGCTTTGTTGCCAGGAGTAGGAAATAGCTCAGTCCTGCAGTCAGTTTGCCTAATTGATTAGAATCCTGATTGCAGCGGCGAAGGAGGGGATAACCGGGGGGCTGTGCATGCACAGAGGCGGGGAGCTTGTGCGGCGGCTTCACAGAAATGGGGGCTCCTGCGCTGAGAAATCATTTTCCACCATTCATTTCCTGGATCGGCACCCATGTCCATCTCCGGTGTGTCCCCGAGCACAAATTCGCCTGGCTGACTTGGAGAGAGGGACCCCTGCAGCGAGGCTCTCCAGCGGCAGAAATCTTGTTTTGCCCACCCGAACGCTCCCCACCCACAATCAGCCAGGGCTTTGCTTCTGTTTCCTGATCCATCGCTGCTCCGAGCGAGGACCAGAAATGCCCGAGTGACAGCAGCCCCGAGGCCTGGCCCTGCAGCGGCTGGTAGTTCCCTAATCCTCTCTCTCAGGATGCTGCCCTGGCACTTCCCAGTCCCTGTCTGGGCGTTTTCAGCTTGGCTTCATTACTACTACCATGATAAAGACCAGCTTTTGTTTTTGACTTCTCTTTTCTACTTGCTCTTGACTTTTCTGAATTTCTCTTTGAAACCCTGACACTTTGGTCATTCTTCCAGACAGATCTAATTACAACAGTTCAAATAAACCTTGGGGGTTTTTGTTGGGCTGGGAGGTGAGAGAGTGAGGAGAAAGCATGGATAACAGAGGGTTGCTGTGAAGATTTGCTTGGAGAACTCACCTCCTCCCAAGGTTCTTCAGGTCTTCTCTGCAATTCTGAGGGCCCAGAAAGTTGCAGCTGTGGGACATAATCCAACATGCAGGTTTAGCACCAAACAGTGTGAAACTAATAGGATAAATGGGAATTGGAGGCTGACAAATCTTCCACTGTGCAATACTCTGACTTCTTCCAATGAGACTTCATCATTTATACCTGGAGAAAAAATGTGATAACAGACTAAATTTTAAGAAGAAGAAAAACCCATGTGAAGGCTCATTCAAAGCGTCACACTGTGAAACAGCCTGGTGACTTACAGTCTGCTACATCACTTATTTGGTGCTGATGTGGACGAAAATGCCTTTTAATATTTTCCCCCCATATCTCCAGGATTCACTGGAATTTCTGGGCATTTCCCAAACCTCAAACCAACCTACTCCCCTTAACTTGTAGGATTTACTGATGCCCATGTTGCTAGGACTGAAAGGTTCCAAAAGAATAACGTATGTATTTCTGGAGCCCTTTATGAAAAGTTCTCTCTCTGATCCAGCCATGACAGAACTCAGGTCTACTTCCCTGACAGCAGCATGATTTCAGTCGTGGTTCACCTGGGGGTGGTTTACAGAGATTCTCCTTTATGTGAGTACAACAAAAAGCAGTCAGCTAAGGAGGGTAACACAGCCATCATCAAAACTCAGTGTAAAAAGGAGAGCTATGACAGGGACTTGGATTTGCTGACATTTGCAAATCACCTGGAACAAAGACACATGGAAAAACTGAGCCTAGCTTCATCAGAATAATTATTACTGTTATCACCAATTCAGTATTTAGTTCTGTCACTAGAGGTGCTAATACATTATCAGGAAGTCAGGCTGTATTTCTGTCTGGAATATAGACTATACTTCTTTTTCTCCTATTGCTTCCCAACTTCTTTTCTTTTCCAGGCTGTAAGTACTTGTACGTCCATACACTTCATCAGTGAGGCTCCTGATCTAGTATTCTGAGGATCACTACCAGAACCACTAGACACAACTTTAATTCTTTTGGCAAACTCTATTTTTATTTCTCCTGTATTAACCTTAGAGTCCATAATACATCATGCAGTGACCAAGTAGTGGATAATTTTATTAAACTTGTGCATGACACCACATGGGAAGAGACTACCAGGAAGGTGGGTTTACAATGCAGAGTGATTTGGACAAATTGAAAGCAGCAGCAGTAGGCTATCCAGCACAGACAAATGAAAGAGAGTGCACACAGGCAAGAATAATGCACTACATGGAGCCAGGCTGCCAAGCAGCTGCTTAGAGTGTGAGATGAAAGCTGAGTAACTACCAAGGACTGCAAGCTTTGCAAACCCAAACACTGCAAGAGGAAGAAGAAGCATTAATCCAGTCTGGAAATCACAAAAGATAATACTTCAGTCATTATGCTGTGTTATATCTTCGAGGCAGTACCACATCCAGGTGTGTGTGAGGTGCTTCAAGAGGGACAATGAACAGCTGAAGAGAAAAATGAAGGTCAACAGAAGTTCAGAAAATGCAAGTAATTAAAATGGTGATAGTTCAAATAAAAAAAGACTGAAGAAATTATGATCTGCAAGCCTGTGTAAAGGAATTGCTAGGAGTTTTTGCGTACTTATTTAGTTATTGGGGAAAAATAATTTAAAAATAATTTTAAAAAAGGGCAATGGCTCTAGTTGCAGGAAGAAGGTTAAGGTACCAGGTTGAGAAATACATTTTAAAGGTAAGGAGACGGGGAATCTGGACCACGTTTGACAGGGAAAGCAGGTCCCTGATAAAAAGTTATATAAGCATCTATTAATGATGAGTGAGCATTATCTGAGACTGCACTGGGAAGATGAGTGGTTTAGATTACCTTTTCTTTAAAAGAAAAGAACCTTCCATTTCTACAGTTCCAATAACCTAATAAGCCTAAAACTTTTGCAGTCAACAGAATTTTCCCAGATCCCTTAAAAATGTATAGGTTTTAACAAGAATCTCATAGAAATAAACCAAAATATTTATGAGCTATGCTGTTGATTCACCTGTATTTGCCATCCTCTACAAAAAGCTGTTATCTGTTCATATTTTATTGTAATACATTGGAGGGAAAAAGCTGTCTTATGTTTAACTAAGTAGAGAGTACAACAAGCCATAAACTGTAGACAGACTTTTTAAGGCCATTAGTCTATAGAATTTACTTCTGAAAACACCATAAAGTCTATCTACATTACCTGATCTTAGAAAATTAAATCAACACTCCTAAACTGGGAGTGATTTCTGTTAAAGAGAACCATCAATCTGCATGCTCCCTAGTATGCTTTTCTGTTTATTCTTATGTCCAGAGATGGAAAAAAAAAACCATCAAGGAATGACAGACTGATTTATTATACTACAGTATATACTAGATTACTAAAAAGAGATTATGTAGAAATAAATTAAATAATAAACTAATTTACATAAGTTATTGTCTTTATCTATGATATATCAAATGATGTATTTCAACAACAGTTTATCAACATTAATCTAAGCATTCTTTTTAATTTTCTGTTTAAAAATATTGTACAGAAAAATCACATAAGAATAACTACTTCATGTTCCAACAATTTTTCTTTAAATTATGCAAATCACCTGTGTATAACACAATTCAGTTTGGTGTCCCCTTTTCCCCTTCTTTGTAGCTTTTAAAACACACAGACACACTGGACCACATTCAACTCCTGTATAAAGCTAAATTTCTACCTGAATTTGGTGGATTTTTAATAATATCCAATGTTACTTTTTTTTTTTTTTCCTTTCAAGCAGAGAACAGACTCAAGACTATTGCAATTACAAAGCACAATGAAGTTTTATGTCATTGATATTACATGTTTGGACTTTACTGTGAGATCACTCTGCACTTTACAGCAGGACAGTAGATAATTCTAGTAGAAAATTTGATTTTTTTTTCCCCATTCAGTGTGAAGGTTTTTTTTGTATGACCAGTAAATTCCCAAATTAATTTTCTGAGGCTTGAGCAATACTCACTGAACTTGTTCAGGATTTGATTGTATCATCCTTTCATCACCCCACAGAAATTCTTTGCCTGGTAGATAGCTCACTCAGTTCTGAATTATTAGAGTTTTATCTTTGGATCTGACCCTAACATATAAATATAGAAATATCAAAATACTTACTTTTAAGCCTTGTAAATTAAATGCATAGAGTTCCTATATGGATGACAACAGCAGTTTGCATTTTCTCCCTGAACACACTTTAACGTTCATAGACAGGAGTAGGGACACACTAGTTCAAAGTGAACTTTTGGCCTCTTGGGGGCATAGGAAAGTTTGGTTCCTGCAGCAACTGCTATTCCTTTACGGGATCCCTCTAATTTGGCTTTCAGCTACAGTAGTACAAATCAAAAGCAATCTCCTGGTGCTAGCATGGATATTGAGCAAAAGTTAACACTATATACACATAATAAAAAAAAATTCAACCTGTGTGTGCTGGAGGTGTGTCCTGGTTGCTATGAAAGTCATAATCATCAATGTCCTGGCTAGTGTGGGATCCAAGTATCCTTCAACACAGCTTTAATGTTGTTTTTCACACTTGCAAAAGATACAGATTTTGGCTGTAGTTTAGGCATTCTCAAGTGAAATTAACTCTTTTCCCTGACATTGTACTAGGATGTTTAACTTAACAACACAGAACAAAACAAAACAGAACAAACCAATCCCAAGCAACCAAAAAAAAAGGAGAGAAAAAAAAGTTTAAAAAGTAACACTTGTGCTGAAACACTTACAGTATTACCTTCAACATTTCCAACAACGCCCTGCCAGTATCCATTCAAACTGGTGGCTCAATGTACCTGAGACAGCTAATTAAAAAAGGAAGTGGTCAAAGTCATGCTTTTGTTTTTTTCGTAAACTTCAAAGGTGATCCCTCTCCTTCCTCCTCTTTACATTTTACTGTCTGGCTTTCTGCCCATCCTGCAGCTGTTGGCTGAGCCTTTCATGGCGTCAAACCTGCCTCCTCACGGTCCATAAAGTTACAGCAGAGATCATGATAAGCAGGTGTGGAAAAGCCAGAAAAGCAAGATGGGCCCGTTAATGATTTTTCTGGCACCCCATGCTGAGCTGCTGGAAAAAAAAGAGAGCAGCTCGAAGAAGGTGAGGGACTGTTTGTTTGCAGAGGTATTTGAGATTGTATTAGTTCTCCCACAGCAAAGGTGTTGGGTTTTCACTTTAAAGGCTGTTTACAGAAATTATTCACCTTTTATACAGCTTTTAAAAAATGCTTTGAGGCTTTAATTGGACACAGAATTTACATCACACCAGTATGAAAACTCTTACTTTTCATTTAACTCCCCCATTAAATCATTCGGTGATCTTACTCAGTGATAAGCAGCCACCTCCCATTGTATGGATTTCACAGAGGAAAACAAAACTCAGTCACTAGGGATACATTTATGTCATAAACTTTCACCTGGAAGTTTCTGCAGCCATTTACATATGGGCAATAAAGGCAGTGGAGACTAACTGCTGGGGGAGAAAAAGAACAAAACAGGAGAAAACACCATGATTTGCTGTTGTTCTTGAAATAACTGAACAATGTAACGAACTGTATCTAAAACTCTTATCTCATAAAAGTCACTTAAAAGTCTTTTTTATTTTAAGTGGTCCTCAAGCTGTGAACTGGACCTAAAGAATAACTTTTAGCTACTCCAGCTCAAGATTTTTAGAAATGGGTGCCTGAAATTAATAGTCTACAGGAACCATTTTCCAGAACACACAAGTGACACATGATATTCTCCACTACTCAGAAGCAATGGGACTTGAATTTTCAGATTATCCAAACACCAAGGCATGGCTTGGATTTCACAAAATATTTAGTGCCCAACTTCAACTAGTGTCCCTATCTCCCTCTAGGAGACAGAGCCTGAACAGCTGCTTGTCGGCTTTAAATCTGTCCCTGAGCCTCTAATTAGGTGCAGCATGTCAGCACTCTTGCATCCACTAGGTCCTAGGTTCCCTATCACCCTGAACTTTAGGCATTTGTATTTTAACCTTGGGCCTTTACACCAATGTTTTAAAACTGGGCAGTGTTTTAGTGCCGAAAAAGTTTGAGCAAATAAGGACTGAGAGAAGCAGAAAGTGAGGAATATATTGCAGCAGCTGTAGATGAATTTCAAGCTCCTGATCTGCTCACATATGTTTTTCCTAATATTTTTATTTTCACTAACAACTATTTCTGATGCAGCAATTCCTAGAAACACAAAGCAGGACTGGGAGCAGTCACAAACCTGAAGTCAAGCAGTGCCAACCATAAATGAGCTGAATCCAGGTGCATGATGCTTCTGAGACTGCCTCAGCAGTTGGTTGTGTCACTCAGAGGCTTATGAAGATCTGAGGTAGCTGGACATCTCTTCAAGAGAGACCAGTGAGAACCAGAATGGACCTCATTGTCTGCAACAGTGAAAAATGCAGTGTGGTGTTCTCCATGCCTGAAATCAGACCTGGCATGGCATGGCTTTGCTGACAAACAAATGAATCAAGCACCCTTTCGAAAGCCATCAGGGAATGATATTGCATGGATTTCATGCTGCTTCTAAATTCAGTTCTGCTAACAGAATTCTAAGGGAGCTCAGTACATGTAAGATGCTGTCTCTCCTATTTTCCAGTAACTGCCGTGGAAACAGTGCCAGTACCTTTAGCATGGAAATATAACACAAACTGCTCAACCCAGGACTCAACAAAGATGGTCTGCAACCTAAAAAAACAACAAAAGCTCAAAAACCTAACTCAGGAACAGAACTGTCAGAATATTCACATGGAGCAAGGAAATAGGGAAAGAGATATAGAGGAGGTATCCATCCTCCATGTTTTTACTAGAAACTTATTTCCCAGCTGTCAGAAGGAAGAGTGAGCTCATGAACAATTGCTTTTGCACCTTTCCTTGACCACCAGACTAATGTTTAGCTATCCATCTTGCAGCAGTCTGTAATAACTTTGCCACTGTGTCAGCAGATAGATTTTTACAGCAAAGCACAAGAAACAAAATCATTTTTTAAACCAAATCATCTCCATAGTCTTTGTGCTGCACTCACAAGTCACCTGATAACATGAACTGGCCTTTCTCCTTATGTTTGTGATGCCCCAAAATGTCTTCCCAACTGCATGTATCATAGCTCATGACAACTGCTCTGCCATCAGCTTTTCAAGAAAGAAGTTCTAACCTTGCAGCTTTGGAGGGTCATGAGCCAGTGCTCCCACAAGAAAATAATTTTTTTAAAAGGATATTAGAAACTGAAAAGCTGAGGGGGACTGGATATGGGGGGGGGGGCATAGGAAAGTTTGGTTCCTGCAGCAACTGCTATTCCTTTACGGGATCCCTCTAATTTGGCTTTCAGCTACAGTAGTACAAATCAAAAGCAATCTCCTGGTGCTAGCATGGATATTGAGCAAAAGTTAACACTATATACACATAATAAAAAAAAATTCAACCTGTGTGTGCTGGAGGTGTGTCCTGGTTGCTATGAAAGTCATAATCATCAATGTCCTGGCTAGTGTGGGATCCAAGTATCCTTCAACACAGCTTTAATGTTGTTTTTCACACTTGCAAAAGATACAGATTTTGGCTGTAGTTTAGGCATTCTCAAGTGAAATTAACTCTTTTCCCTGACATTGTACTAGGATGTTTAACTTAACAACACAGAACAAAACAAAACAGAACAAACCAATCCCAAGCAACCAAAAAAAAAGGAGAGAAAAAAAAGTTTAAAAAGTAACACTTGTGCTGAAACACTTACAGTATTACCTTCAACATTTCCAACAACGCCCTGCCAGTATCCATTCAAACTGGTGGCTCAATGTACCTGAGACAGCTAATTAAAAAAGGAAGTGGTCAAAGTCATGCTTTTGTTTTTTTCGTAAACTTCAAAGGTGATCCCTCTCCTTCCTCCTCTTTACATTTTACTGTCTGGCTTTCTGCCCATCCTGCAGCTGTTGGCTGAGCCTTTCATGGCGTCAAACCTGCCTCCTCACGGTCCATAAAGTTACAGCAGAGATCATGATAAGCAGGTGTGGAAAAGCCAGAAAAGCAAGATGGGCCCGTTAATGATTTTTCTGGCACCCCATGCTGAGCTGCTGGAAAAAAAAGAGAGCAGCTCGAAGAAGGTGAGGGACTGTTTGTTTGCAGAGGTATTTGAGATTGTATTAGTTCTCCCACAGCAAAGGTGTTGGGTTTTCACTTTAAAGGCTGTTTACAGAAATTATTCACCTTTTATACAGCTTTTAAAAAATGCTTTGAGGCTTTAATTGGACACAGAATTTACATCACACCAGTATGAAAACTCTTACTTTTCATTTAACTCCCCCATTAAATCATTCGGTGATCTTACTCAGTGATAAGCAGCCACCTCCCATTGTATGGATTTCACAGAGGAAAACAAAACTCAGTCACTAGGGATACATTTATGTCATAAACTTTCACCTGGAAGTTTCTGCAGCCATTTACATATGGGCAATAAAGGCAGTGGAGACTAACTGCTGGGGGAGAAAAAGAACAAAACAGGAGAAAACACCATGATTTGCTGTTGTTCTTGAAATAACTGAACAATGTAACGAACTGTATCTAAAACTCTTATCTCATAAAAGTCACTTAAAAGTCTTTTTTATTTTAAGTGGTCCTCAAGCTGTGAACTGGACCTAAAGAATAACTTTTAGCTACTCCAGCTCAAGATTTTTAGAAATGGGTGCCTGAAATTAATAGTCTACAGGAACCATTTTCCAGAACACACAAGTGACACATGATATTCTCCACTACTCAGAAGCAATGGGACTTGAATTTTCAGATTATCCAAACACCAAGGCATGGCTTGGATTTCACAAAATATTTAGTGCCCAACTTCAACTAGTGTCCCTATCTCCCTCTAGGAGACAGAGCCTGAACAGCTGCTTGTCGGCTTTAAATCTGTCCCTGAGCCTCTAATTAGGTGCAGCATGTCAGCACTCTTGCATCCACTAGGTCCTAGGTTCCCTATCACCCTGAACTTTAGGCATTTGTATTTTAACCTTGGGCCTTTACACCAATGTTTTAAAACTGGGCAGTGTTTTAGTGCCGAAAAAGTTTGAGCAAATAAGGACTGAGAGAAGCAGAAAGTGAGGAATATATTGCAGCAGCTGTAGATGAATTTCAAGCTCCTGATCTGCTCACATATGTTTTTCCTAATATTTTTATTTTCACTAACAACTATTTCTGATGCAGCAATTCCTAGAAACACAAAGCAGGACTGGGAGCAGTCACAAACCTGAAGTCAAGCAGTGCCAACCATAAATGAGCTGAATCCAGGTGCATGATGCTTCTGAGACTGCCTCAGCAGTTGGTTGTGTCACTCAGAGGCTTATGAAGATCTGAGGTAGCTGGACATCTCTTCAAGAGAGACCAGTGAGAACCAGAATGGACCTCATTGTCTGCAACAGTGAAAAATGCAGTGTGGTGTTCTCCATGCCTGAAATCAGACCTGGCATGGCATGGCTTTGCTGACAAACAAATGAATCAAGCACCCTTTCGAAAGCCATCAGGGAATGATATTGCATGGATTTCATGCTGCTTCTAAATTCAGTTCTGCTAACAGAATTCTAAGGGAGCTCAGTACATGTAAGATGCTGTCTCTCCTATTTTCCAGTAACTGCCGTGGAAACAGTGCCAGTACCTTTAGCATGGAAATATAACACAAACTGCTCAACCCAGGACTCAACAAAGATGGTCTGCAACCTAAAAAAACAACAAAAGCTCAAAAACCTAACTCAGGAACAGAACTGTCAGAATATTCACATGGAGCAAGGAAATAGGGAAAGAGATATAGAGGAGGTATCCATCCTCCATGTTTTTACTAGAAACTTATTTCCCAGCTGTCAGAAGGAAGAGTGAGCTCATGAACAATTGCTTTTGCACCTTTCCTTGACCACCAGACTAATGTTTAGCTATCCATCTTGCAGCAGTCTGTAATAACTTTGCCACTGTGTCAGCAGATAGATTTTTACAGCAAAGCACAAGAAACAAAATCATTTTTTAAACCAAATCATCTCCATAGTCTTTGTGCTGCACTCACAAGTCACCTGATAACATGAACTGGCCTTTCTCCTTATGTTTGTGATGCCCCAAAATGTCTTCCCAACTGCATGTATCATAGCTCATGACAACTGCTCTGCCATCAGCTTTTCAAGAAAGAAGTTCTAACCTTGCAGCTTTGGAGGGTCATGAGCCAGTGCTCCCACAAGAAAATAATTTTTTTAAAAGGATATTAGAGGGGGGGGGGTGGGGGGGGGGGGGGGGGGGAGAAATGTTACAGAGTACTGTGGTAAATTATCTCCTGTGCCACAGGATTCCTCTTTAGCCATGTGCATGCTGTAAAGTCTTTTTGCACCACAACTCTTTTCTCTGGTGATGATGGCAGTACAATAATAATAACTGTAGAAATGGCTACCAAGTGCAGTCCTGGTAAGGCCAATGGAAAAAGCTGCTGAAAAACACAGCTTTAATTTCATACACTCAGCTTAGTAATTATAGAGCAAAATTCAGCTGAAAGGAGCCAGCAAGGACTGGGGTTTTTACACTTATCATAAGAAATATTTGCTCCATTTCTTTTTGGGGCTTTGAGTGTTTATGAGAATGTGGTGGCTATTGGCAGGGTGTTGATCCTACCAGTCAGGCTGGGTGCTGTGGGCAGAAGAAAGAAAATAAAGTCAGAAGGATGCATTTTGTAAATGGGATATTAAACTCATGATAGTTTATTTGCACCTTGATGTGCCATCCTAAATTCGTCCTCCCCTGGAAAAAAAAGTAATTAACATAAAATACAGGAATGTTTTAGAGATCGTGTTTTCCTTATTGATGACAAGCTCCATTTCTTTGAAAGAAAAAAGGCTTCTGAAGAGGACCACATAATGTTTTATCCATACTTCACTCTCTTCACATCCTATATATTTTCTTTCCATCAGGCTGTATTCTTCACTAATCTACCTTCAATGGAAATAGAGATTAAACGATTTAGTGTTAGCAAAACAGGTACAGTTTTACAAGGGGATATCTGAAGTAGCCCTTCCATGTTATATCTCAGTGAAAACAAGTGGAAATTATCAGCTAAAGGAGGAGGTGCTGTCCCATCCTCCTAGTATTTGCATAGTTATGTAATCAGCCATATCAAGAAAGCATCCCTAAACTAACCTGAAGAAAAATTAGAGAGTGGAATGGGGAGATGATTTTCCTCCAGATCAGAAGCCAGATCTGCCTCCCAACTCAGAGGCCATGAGATCCAGCAGGAGCACAAGCAGGGATGAGCTGGAGTTGACAACTTCACTTTACACAGGACACTTACATCAATCCAAAATGACCATGAAAGTAAAGTCCCGGCAGTTTACAATTAAGAGTAAAGACACAGACACAGAAAAAAAAAAAAAAAAATTCTCTTTGTTTGAGCTCGCTGGTTCACTCTAGTGTCTGAGAAGCACTAACAGCACTAAGGATAGGAAAGAGAGGGGAGCTGACGTAGCAGCCATAGCTGTTATGTCAGCTTTGCTGTACCACCAACCCATCATTTAGAGCTTCTGTGGCAAGCTGATCATTAGCAAGAGTAAAAGTTGAAAACTCTTGAAGTTATTTTATCTCTTTTTTTTTGCTGGCTAGAAAAATTACAGTGGTTCTTTCTGAGATCTGTCATAAAAGGCAGTTACACATGACAATACAAAATCTGCCTCAGAGACCAAGGACTGAAACAGAGATTTAAAGCTTTGCACAGGCCACCTAACCCATCTTTCAACAGAAAAAGAGGAGATGGAGAGGACCCTATTAAGTTTTGCACAAAGGCTGTTCTGATGAATCCTCAAACACAGAGATTTTACTCCAAGCTGTTATTAGACTTCCATGAGACCTAGACAAGTGCAATTACTTTGGTTCACTGTTTGCTCCCATATCTTGCTCTATTTGCCTCAAACCACTGGTGATGAAGCAGCTGCTATGTGCTGCTCTCAGGAGCAGCACACAGGCTGCACTGCACTGGTGTTTCAGAAATGTTTGGATCTGGCTCTGCTGAAAGCAGCCTAAATGTAAGGTATTTACACATTTTCATTTCCAGGCATGAACCAGAGGTGCAAAGCTTCACAACTGAGGCAGCAAAGGAGACCTCAGCCATAAGGCAGGCTCGACTGGATCCACTGATGGCAAATTTAACACAAAAGTTCACATCAATGCTTCAGTCAATTTTGAGGCTCTTAGATGAAAGAGTTTATGACAATTATTTATTGAACAAAAACAATTAATGCCATCAGAAGATTATCATTATTTGACAGATTAGGTTGGCAATAACAACTGTGTGGATGTGATATGCTTGGGATTTTTAATGGATCCAATTTAAAATTTTCCCATGAGATTTTATACTTGACAGTACAGGAGGATTCAGAACGAGTACACTAAGACAGGTCAAGTTCAACTAAAAAGGACCTTGAGCAACATGATCTAGATTTGAAGTTGAGGCAGAAGTTGCATGAGAAACCTCCAGAGATCCTTTGCAACTACTCTTTTCAATGCTTTAAAGTGCTTATAGCATGAGATTTGGT
Source organism: Pyrgilauda ruficollis (assembly GCF_017590135.1). Lineage (NCBI taxonomy): Eukaryota > Metazoa > Chordata > Aves > Passeriformes > Passeridae > Pyrgilauda > Pyrgilauda ruficollis. The sequence goes on along the minus strand of NW_024513099.1, from coordinate 612,472 downwards.
CTGATCACTTTAACAGAGGCATCCTGCTTCACTTGAGTACTTAAACAAGAGCACTTACAAGTAGTAACACCCATGGTCATTATCAAAACCAAAGACCTCTCTGGACTCTCTGCTTTGGCCACATATCAGTTGCTGCCCTGTGTGACAGTCGAGTGAGTGAAATATAATGGACCCTTGAACAGGAGACAGGGTCAATAATCAGTTAGGCCCTCCTGGACTTAAAATGAAATGAATAAATACAGGATTATATGAGGAGATGTCAGGGAGAAAACACTCTTTGAAGCTTAGTTAGCATTCTTCAAACTACAAGATTATTAATCTTAGCCTGGAGAATAGCTTGTGTACTTCAGGGACCATCTCCTTTTTGCAGCTGGTCTAATTTAACAAGCATACAAACAATCTTGTCTGTGACCACACAATTCAACACAAGCTGCTACTGAGAGGGAAAGTAACTACAAACATCCCAGTTACAGCAGGAAGATTAGGCAGGAGGCCAGCTGAGCAAAGAGAGAAGGCAGCAGAGCAGCCTCCTGGACCTGGTGCAAGAGGTTAGCTATATGCTGTACTTGGTAAACAAAGTCCTTGCAGCTCTTCTCCTGCAGAAACCCTACAAACAAGTTAAAGCAAGGAAAGGGAGCTATTTCCAGCAACCTCCACAACTGTGTGCACCCCATAGTTCTTTGTCAGATGCACATTAATTTTGATAAAATAAATTTAAGGAAGCATAAGTCTCAGAGCAGAGATATTCGTCATAAATACCCTAATCTTTGTTAATGTCTTAAACATAGGAGCTATGCTTTAATTTCAGTCCTGGGGAGAAGAAAACAAAAAGAGGAAAAAGAGAGAAAACCTTGCCACAATGCTTAACTATTATACTCTGAAATAAAAGAAAATTGCTAGGTTCTTGTAAGAGAAGTAACACTTCCATTTCCTGCATGAAGAAAATGGGGGAAAAGAGATCCAAACATCAGACATCCAGCCTGGCCTCCTGACTCAGTGAGAACCAATTCTTTTGCTGCTTGCTGCATGGTCCTGCAAGTCAATGCAGATCCTGACTTCTTGCCTTAGATCTGTTTCAGGAGAGATTTTGCACCCATCAGGCAAAGTGTGTCAGCACTGGAGTGAGCAGCGTTATCAGGTGTTAGCTGCAGCACTCTGATACATCCTTGAGAACTAGCACATCATTAGGGATATTTCCACAATGGGATGTGGGAGTCTTAGGTCCATGTCAGACAAAACTGAAGATGCTTTCAAGGAGGAATTAAAAAGGCCGTAACAAGATTTAATAACTGTTCATTTAAATGTCCTTTTTCCATATTACTTCAGCACTCTTTTTGAAGTTTTCAAAAAAGTTTTGATAAAGCAACTCTGAATTGTCTTCTGGTAAAAAAAAAAAAAAAAAAAAAAAAAAAAAAAAAAAAAAAAAAACCACAAAACAAAACAAAAAAAAACCCAAAACAAAAAAACCACCACAAAACACTCAAAAGTGAAACACCACCACCCCTTTCCCTCAAATAGAGGTATTTTTTCAAATGTGCTCTGGAAAAGAAATTAACAGGAAATACATTTTGCAGTGCAATACCCACTATAAAAGATACAAAGTCTGAGTCTGCACTTTGGGCAGTTATTGCCACCTCCCAGAATTAGCCACAGTTTCCACCTACTTGCACTGATACAAATGACAACACAAGAGCAAAGTGATAGAAAACAGGTCTAGCCTCAGCCAAACACACCTGTAACCCTCTCACAGAGCAAACTATATATATTGCACCATGTCTAATTTACTGTATACTACAATAACACTAATAAGTTCTGTGGAATTATATGTAAAAAATGACATTTTATACACTGAACTTACAAGACATTTCCTATTTTCCAATATATGCATCAACATTGAAACACCCCTGTTCACATGTTACATACTAAATACATTTTAAATAAATTAGGATTTGTTCTTTGGCACAGCTGATGCAGGACCTGCTTCCCCAGCAGCCACCTTGATGAAAAAAACAGTGAGAGTTCACACTCACCAAGGACTTGTCAGCAAAAGGCATCGCAGTTCCTGGGGAACACTTCCAATTCCCACATGCAGGTATCTGTCTCAGTGACACAGCTTCAAGGGCACACCACAGATATCTATGAGATTAAATATTAAACTCCCTGATCACACTAGCACACAACCTCAGCCATTATTATTTGAAAACATGGCTCAACAACCCCAGGGTTTTGAACAGAGACTTGATACTGTGGTTCACTGTGAATTTGCTGGAAAGCATGAAGACCTGTGGTGCTTCCAGCCTTCCTTATCTATGCTGCTAAAAATTAACTGACACAGATCTTTCTACACATCAACCCCTGGGATGTCAAGAGACCACCAATATCATATCTGAGACTACTCCACTCATGAAGGAATTTGTGCTTAAGAACTCTAGATGTTTTCCTGATTATCAATTATCTGATTATCCAGAGATAACTGGAAATGTTTCATTTGAAATAACTTAAGAAACAGTCTTACAGAACATCTATTCAGATTGTCTACCTGTATCCACTCTGTGTAAAGAAGCTTATTCTTTAGCATTGTTAAGTGTGTGAGAGAAAAAGCCCCTGTCAGAAGAGTCATCTATTTACAATACACCATCAGCTTTGCACCAGTTTCCACATAGAATGTTTCCCATCCAAAACCCACCTGCATAATAACCAGAACACCACTACAGTGGGGTTCCCCTCAAGTACTTTTACTGAGAACGCATTAAGATCCTAGTGAAGGATAAAAATTAATTTTAAATCCATGCCTTGTCTCTGATAAGGAAAAAAACAAATAAGTCTCTGCTGGGATACCATGTTGTTTTAGGATGAACTGCCTTAAATGTTCTAAGCAAGCAATGATTTTTTCATTCTTAAACTCCAAACTCTGCTTTTAGAGATTTATCTTAGACACCTGCTTCTCATTTCTAGAAATTATATATGGTACCTGAATTTTTGCATAGCTTCTCTGGCTTCTCCCAGTCCATATCCAACTACATTTGCTGCTAAAGTTCAGAGTAACTTTAGAATGAAATTAATGCTAACACATATAACTTTAGAAAGCAGAATTTCACATTAATTTCAGCTGCTGTGTATAGAGTTTAAACAAGAGCAGCTGGTGCTCAGGAGGTTCTGATTTGGGAGTTGTGGATGCCAGAGAAAGGTGGACTGGAAAGAGAAGGAAGTTTGTTTTCAGGACTGATGTCAATTTCTTCATATCAGGCTCTGCTTTTCTGAAATTTCTTTACCAAGAAGTGAAAGAATTTTGGTGGGCGTCCTGAGAAAATGCAGTTCCTCAAAATTCCACATCAAGAGTCACAGTCTCTCTTCCTGTCCCTGCACTGGGGGCCAGGCCCCACCACCCACAGCCCTGCTTCTCCTAAAGTGGTTGCATGCCAGTCATGCCTGGGAGAAGGAAAGTCCAGGGTCTCTTTCAGGACATCTCAGGGAATAAACAAAAAGTTTATTCCACACATAAAGTGTGCTCTGGGAAAGAAAGGCTGCCTGAAGCATGAAGTGGACCAGTTTGGGGATTTATTTTGTTGTTATTAGAAACTATTGTGGGAGGGAAGAGAGGTTAGTCTTTACTTACTAAGATTCAAGTACTGTAGTAGTCACCAGACGCACAAAACTCCAGGTCCCAGGCCCTCTTTGATATTTAAACTTCAACCCTCTGAAGCCTAATATTCCTATTCACAATCAGCACCTCTTCCCTGACCCAACCTGGCCCCTTCCTTTTTCTTCTTCCTCTGCTATGCTGAACACTATATGCACCTCACTCAGTTTTGTCCCCTTCTCAGATATGTGACAGTCTGCACTAAATTTCTCCTTCCTGACTCTCAGCGCTCCTTGTCATCTTTTTTCTCCTTTAAAACTTACCTTGGCTTTGGCCCCTACTTTTGGATTTATGTCTATTCTGAAAGGAAGAGATACCACATTTATTTTAACATGCAAACTCAGTCATAGGTTTGATCTAGGCTGCAAGGAGCAGAATGTGAGCACTTCTAATGCCCCCAGTCCTAAAAAATCACTCTCTATGTTCCATTGTACCCCAGCACATATATGAATTTCTCATCACCCTTGAATGGCTCCTCATTCTCCACTATCTCTTGTCCTGTCTGTGAAAGCTCTTCAAAGCTCTATCCTAGGTGTCATTTTCTGTATATTAGCCTCAGGGAGACTCTCCCCTTCACACTGATGTAACTATTACCTTTAGGTAAATGGCTCACAAATCTGCATCCCAATACCAAAATGATCTCCCTCAGTTTAGCACTACACATTTAATAACACGTCTGATCTGCTGCCCTGGAAGGATGACTATTTGTTTAAAACTAAACTTTGCAGTTATTACTGAGCAGCTTGTCTTTTTCCTTTGATGTTATTCCCTTTTATGTTATTTCCTCTTCTCCCTTGCTGTTAGCAGCAAAATTCTTCCCATTTCTAAATCTTCAATATTCAACATCTACTTTTAATACCTACTTGCTGTATCTACAAGTGCTGGAATATTTCCTGCCTTTCAAACTCTCCTCCTGTGGTGGGTTCAGTTCAATAAAATAAATGAATCCAGACAATATTCTTATCCATCTTGGTCTGCTATGAGTATTTTCTTCCTCAGTTCTTCACTGTTTCTGTCTTTTTGGACCAGTGATGAACTGAATGATACAAATACATCATACTCCCAAGACCTGTTGCACTTAGATATAGTAAGGTAATCACTTCATAGAAACTTTAATTACATTTTTAAAAAAAAATATGCAGCAGCAGTAACAAAAATTGTTGCTCTGTCTCCTCCATGACCCTCCTTCCTGTACTGCTAAATTTTCAATTCCTGCCCTGTTATACCCAAGTTCTATGCTAAAGCTGGGTAAAAGCTTTCACTTGCTGGCTTCTTGCAGTGATGAATACATCCTCAAAGTGACATTTTGAAAAGCAACTTCACCTTGTATTAAAAATCTCCTCTTCAGATTTGTGCCTGACTCCCACTCTGTTCCTAGATACCAGTTTTCACAAACCTTTTTGGAACCTTGATACAAATCCATCCAGTGTGCCCAGAAGAAAGGGCAGAAAGAGGAATGGATAACAGAACTACAAACACACCTAGTTTCCCTGGAATGAGAGTGAATAAATTATTAATTTACAGACTTATACAATTTACTTACACTTTTAGTTCCTTCAGTTTACTTTCAGTTAAACTAATTACAATGGAAGAGGCAACAACCATTGTATTGAAACCATCATCTTTATGTTTCAGATCTATTTTTCGAGAGGCATGAAGCGAAGTGACATGAATGCCATTGATGCAGGATCCTCTGCCGTTTCAGAAAACTGAGACACCTGTTTCCTCTCATCATTCTCACCAATTTCTTCACATTCCAGACCCACAAACCATTTCTTAGGGGTTGCTGATGCTCTGCCAGCCCCAGTAAATCAGCCGTGCCGAGGGAAGCTTTCTAGCACAGAAGCTCAGCAGCCTGAAGCAGCTGGTGCCCATGCCAGAAAACTCTCCTAACTCCAGGCCAATGCAGGCTGCTGATCTGCAGCCCTTCCCAGGGCACTGCAGCCATTGTTCTCCACAACAGGGCTGTCTGGCACTTTTCAGTCTCCAACAATGTCACCTAAACCAAGATCACAGACTGCATTTCTATGCCTGAGATGGGTCTTATTAAAGCTCCAACATTCAGCAGTTGAATACATACAATTCTGCTTAGACATAAACAGTGTTCCAAGTATAAGTAACATCTGAAAAAGTAATCTGTTTTCTTGCTATTCAGCCAAATGCCATTTACTTCCAGAGTTTATTAGATTTAGTGGCATCTTTCAAGAAAAAAGAAAATACCTCCTTACCTACCTTGTAATTGTTTTAATAGCTATTTGGGACAAATTCACAAGAATTACAGGTTTTTTGTAAAACATTTTGCATATGGATTTTTTGTTGTTGTTCATATTGGTAGATAGATCTTCACTGTAGATCCTTTCCAGCTGAACTATTTTATTCTGTTTTGTCTTTTAAGACTCAAGAGAAGTACTGAAATATGAACTCTGGATCTGGTTCTCCTCTAGTCTAGGGTTGCTCCCTGCAGCAATCCCATAAAAATTCCCTTATCTCAGAATAACAAGAAGTTGGTCTTTCTGTAAACTAGAGCTGGAGAACAAGAACTGGAGAAAAAAATTATTTTAAAGAATTATGTTTTAACTTCATGAGGTGGAGGATCCTCATTTAACCAAAGGTGAAGCGAACAACTGAATCAAATAAAAACTGAAAGAAGATGTGCCTGTCTTTTTACGATGGGAGCAGGGAATTAAGGGGAAATGCAATGGAACTAACATTTATGGATGTTTGCTCTGTGAGCATAAGCACCTAAGAGAGCAAGCAAATATTAATACAGTGGTTGAATATATCTCTGTAACCTTGATGGGCCACAATACAAAACCAGGAAATGCTCTAGGCAATGTCTATGTAAAACCCACATCAATGTATCAGTTAAAAAACAGAGATACATTTAAATTAGTGTCAGTTTGTGAGCAGGCCTTTGATTGAATTCCATTTGCATTTCATAGAGAAAAACAAAAGCTTTCTAGGCCTGATTCTCCATAGACTTGCACCCAGGTGGCTGTCTATACACTTGCATTGCATAGGTTGTCATGATAGAGTAGCTCAGTACCATAAGTATTTGCAGCTCTTTGTGTGACTAGAAATATATTCTTAAAACGCAAAATATTAGGAGGAAGGAAAGCCAGCATCCAGAAGCCAGTCTATGTATGTACCATGTTATCCTCTTGCTTTTCCTTCCTCACTCCTCTCCTGGGACCATAGCTAAGCTGCTTCAGGCTGGACATGCCAAAAGAGCAGACTTATTGCAATCATCCCATCTAAACTCATAGCCTGAATTTTCTATTTTCCATAGAGTATAACTGCTCTAAAAATACCTTGACTGCACTTCATTTGTTCATCTTTTATCCTGCCAGTGTTATAGCCTGAAAGGCTCAGGGGTTTTCAAGTAATTTTCGAATGGTCTTTTCCTATTTTCATGCATTAAAGGCTGCCCCTTCATTTCTCTGCTTTACTTTTCTCTCACCTGTTTGTGAACAATCACTTCAGCCTCAGCCAAGCACACAAAAACAAGCACTGAGGCAAGGCATATTTGCTTTGGGTCAGGCAAACAGGGTCTCTATGGCCACCCTTGGCCTGGGGCAGGATGAAAGGCCATCCAGGCCCCCTCACAGTTTGGTGACACTCCAGCCAACTCTCCCTTCCTTTGGGAACAATTACAGAGAGTCACCCAAAAGTGGCTACAAATAAATCTGTTTCCATGAGCTGAGAGAGGCTGCTTTCTCACCGCCAGCACTTGGGACTTTTTTTCTGCTGTCACTTAACCTGGTGGGAGCCCAGGGTGCTGTCACAGAGGGAAATCACCCAGGACTTTCTCCGGGTGCATGACTTGGCTTCCTGGCATCTAATACAGAATAGGCAGTAGTTCACATGTGGGTTTTATCTTAAATAAAGAATGAGAACAATTATACTTGTGTGTTTTCACTTTTGCTCTGTTAATGGGTAATTTCAAGTTTCTTTCGTGCTCTCCTTGCCAGCTCTGCACACTGCACAAGAGTTAATCTAAATCCTCCTAAAGACATCAACTGAAGGCTGAATTCTATGGAAAAGTAATTTAAAGAATGGATGAAGTTTATAGAGACAATGTCTGCCCAGACAAGTAAAGATGGAAAGGAACATGCTTTTAGTGGCAGTGGAATAAATCTGTTTTAGTAAAACCTGGGTACCAAGACTTCCTATCAGCCTCCACAAAGACATGAAACAGGCCCAAGCCCCCCTCATCTCTGTATGATGTTCTCTCATCAGAGAAGTTCACTGCAAACCTCTACTGGTTCCAGCTTGGAGAATGTAGCTGGCAGGTGTAAAGAGAGAAAGCAGAGTGGAATTTGCCTATCCAAGCCCTTTTCCAGCCTACAGCCAAAAGATACTGTCTGGTATCATCCAGTATGCTGTGGGCCAAAGGCAAGAGTGCCACATGATGTAGAGTTCCAGACAGCACATTTTGCTCTAGTCTAACTGGAAGAAGAGGGACTGGATCTTGAACTGGACAGGAGGCTGAAGCCCTCTTTTGATCAAAAGAAAAGTGTTTATCATATCAAATCAGTCATCTCTTCCTCTCACATTAGAAGCCACCTTAAAATCCTCAGCCTTATAGCTTAAATCCTTTAACTCAAATCTAGCTTGTCACCCACATCCTTGCTACAGGAGTAATGTGCAGCCTTGACAATGACACCAGCTGCAAGGGACCCAGCTGAAGCTGTCCAAGGGACAGCAGGGCATTGGCAAGGCCATTCTTCACCACTGGAGATGAGGACATCAGAGCAGTGTGGGAGCTCTGCCACCTCTGTGGCATGGGATCAAAACTTGCACCTTCTCTCTTGAGCCAAAACAGAAAGCAACGCACACTTTATGGATGAGTGATGGGGAGGAGAAAAGTCCTTTACACAAACACTATTAAAATTGCTGTGTTTGTTACACTGTCTGTGTGATGAATACACAAATCTGGGGAAAAAGTGATTCCGATGATCAGTTACTTGAATGTTTGGTGTAAGCCCTTCTCAGAAGAGAATAAAGCTGTATCACATCACAACATCAAATGGAGTATCACTTAAGAACACCTGCCTCCTCTTAAGGAAAACAAAAAAGGTATATTAAAATTAAACCAAAAGATGATTAAAGTTTCATCTCAAAACACTCCCTAGCCATTTTCTTTTCTTTTTTTTTCATTGAAGCCCAATAACCTTCTTTGAAAGAAAAATTAACTTCTGATTCCTGTTCCATCACTAGAATCATGGGGAAAAAATGTGGGAAAATAAAAGGAGAGAAATAATTTAAAAATCTCATCTTCATTTACTGCAAAATGGTCTTCAAAACTGGGTAGACCACTCCTCATTTATACAACTACATCTTTAACTGGTAGTAATACTGCCAGTATTTACCAATGCTAAGCTTTTCCAAGTTGTTTAAAGGTTAGGGGTCAGGTAATACACTTATTGTATTTACAAATAAAACTTTCAGTCCTATATACAGGATAAAGTCCTAGTTTCCTACTTGGTAATCCCCCCCCCCCCAAAAAAAAAAAAGCATACTTCTCTTTTCTTTCAAACTGCTTCATTGTCCAGGTTATCATTTGGTAAATAGGCTCTAAATTTGTAAAAGACATTAAATAAAAAAATTCTATTCTAGAACTGTGTCCTAATTTATACACAAATGTGGCAATTTATACATCAGCTTATATGCCTAGAACAGTTAAATTCAAAGATCACAAGTGTATAATAAAAATATCTGGATTTAAGATTAGAAGAGAGCAAGGGTCACCACATTTTTCATTGCTGTAAAAAAGGGATGTTATTTTTGTCCCTTGCAATATAAATGAGCTTAGTAGGCCCAACATGTGAAATACCATCTGGACAGAACTGACTTTATGAAAAAATAGATGGATGGAACCACTGAGTTCATAATCATATACCTGCTTTTGACTTCTCACCAGAGCACGTTCTACTTAGGAAAAGATTGCAAACTGCAAATGAAACCCTCACTTATCCTCAGCAACCTGACAGCCTGACCCAAGAAATACTGCCAAGTCTGGCAGACTGGGAGAGTGGTGTGTGCATCACACGGAGGTGTGAGGAACGCAACCCACCACAGCTCATCTCGCAGGGCACAGCTGCAAGGGGAACTGTACACAAAGAGGGGAAACAAGGGGCTTTGAGGGGAGGAGGTGAGAAGGCGCCTGAAGTAAAAATGGGAGATACTTTGGTTTCCTTCATATCCTGCTGCTATTTCAGCCAAGCATTTTTCATCACCAACTTATATGAAAAGGGTTTTTTTACCAAAATGGTTTTCAGATCTCAGAATGATTCCCTTTGATTAATGTAATTAAAAACTGGGTGTGCTACTGAGTCTTGTCAAGCATTCTTCATCACCATCCTTTAAACCTGCCCCTTTTGCATTTTCAGTTTACAGCACTTTTGCACAGGGACATAATGAGCTGGAAGGGAAGACATAGCAAGACCGGGGCAAACTCAAATGAAGTTTCTTCTAAGCACTTTCACCCTCCTTATCTCTGTGTCATTCTTCAACTTACACACCCCAAACATTCTCATTGCCTTCATGCTACTTAGGTTCTGTGTGGAACACCAAAAACCTAGGTACATTGACCAAAATTCTTTCCTTTAAATCTTTGGCTTCCTTCTTGTCAGAAGCAGCAGGTCCCTGAACCTGACAGAGAACTTTCCGAGCCTGGAAACACTGAATAATTAATATTTCTCTCCTCTTTCTATGGTCCCTTTCCACCCTATGTTATTCCCATGGTATGCAGGTGTACATGAGTTCCTTCTCAAATTTACAGTAAAATGAACGGATCACCCCAATTCTCCTTGTGTTTACAAGGGTGTTAAACATCATTCTGCACAATGGAGAAGGTACAAAGAACTGAGATACTGGATGAGCATGTTCCTAAGCCTAGGTCCAAATTTAAACCTTGCCAGGAGCCATCTGGCTGAAGAATACTGCAGGGAAGGCAAGGAGCAATTCCACCACCATGGGGAACAACTAGTCTAGCAAAACCACAGTGATGCCACAGCTTGACAGGCAAAAATGCTGTTTTGCTGGAAGAACATTTCTTTCCAGATCTATCAGTAAAAGAAATATTTTGCCTTTGTATAAGCATTTCAGCCATAAGGAATGGGGCAGCAGGTCTCCTGCCACAGCAGATCATGGCAGCTGCCTCCACTGTTGTCCTGTATGAAGCACAGCTTAGGGAGGAATGACTTTGTATGGCACAATACCAGTCTGAGCAGCACTGTTTGAAAGTGTTAAACAAGTATTTTGTTTAACTATAACAAAAGTTGCTTGCCTTTTTCAGCTGCTGACATCTTTTGCTTAGAGAAATCAGGGCCAGCTGCTCCATAATGGTTCTTACAAAGGCACCTGAAGGCAAGCTTTTGGAAGACACCACTCTAAAGCCAAAGAAAAACCATAATCAGAAATTTATTGGTAATGTGAAAGAAATAAAAATGGTTCCATTTTAACAGTTTTCCAAAACTTGGGTACTCAGTTTCTAGAGTAGCATTTATCTCTATTTTTAAAAATTTTCTTACCATCAGAGTACTTTTATATTTGTGTAAGACGTTTTATACTATAGACAGAGTAATCTGTTCTCCAGATTTACTGAAGAAGGTTGAGAAACCTGTATAGAAATCAATGGAACAGTTTTAATCAACAAATACTCCTTTACCTTATTTCATATATCTGGTAACCTTGATTCAACAGGCAAAATCAGACTAATGGGAGAGCTACAGTAAACCAAGTCTATATTTGCTGATTGTTGTAAAAATTAGGGTACAAACTAACATACAGGTGTAAAAAAAATAGGGAAAGTTTAAGAGAGGAGAAAGATAGCAAAAGCCAAGAACAAGATCTCCTTATTTCCCTGGCTTTTAAGAGGATCAAAATAAGAAAGGGATACATAAATTATGAAAACCAAAATTGAAGTTATTTCTCATCCTAATCCAAAGAAGGATGTCCTTGAATAATCATGCTGTAGTACAGTCAGTCATGAAAACCACTTGTTCACATGATGGGCAAATTAATCAGACTCTACATATTCTGGCAGAGAGGCTTCTTTCTTTTATTTAAATAATTGAAAAATTGGATTAGTTTGGATTTTAGCATTTCACATGTCTTTTCAAAATGTAGTTCAGTTTTCCTATTTCTAGACACTGGGCTGCTTTTGGTTTATCAGGAAGAAAAAACACTGTGAGAGAAGAATTACACTAAAGGGGCGACACCATATTACTGGGCTTGATTCTCAAGTGACACAAATAAGCACTGATCCATTGATGCTAATGAGTTACACACTCCTACAACACTTAAATGTCTGGCTTCTTTTCTTGCTGCCTTCTTGCTGTCACTTTTTGCAATCAGTTTTTTTGTGAGACTTCCTTTCCCTCCTCCCCCAACTAAACTGCCTAAATATTCAACTACCACCAAGCGTGTAAGAAACTCAACTTTTTGATTTTGTATCTTCAGTTTTCTTTTGAGCTGTAATCAATTACAGCCCAGTGGAAACAGTAGCCAAAAGTCTTCACAGTCCTGTTGGTTCTGTAGTTTATTCTTTAGCCTTCCAGTCTGAGAAAGATGATACGAAAATATTAGATTAGTTAATACTCAAACCCAAGAACAAATCAAAGATACCAAATACCTTGGTAAATCTTAGAAGATATTCTAAATTTATAATTAGGAATGAGAATATCCTAAAATATACTAAGCTTCCCTTGAAGATGGGACAAATCTGTTTATTCCTCCCTTTGCTGTTTTCTGAGCATCATCTTTCCACTCAGAGGAAAGCAGCTTTTTTTTCTTACTCATCAAGATCCTCAGGAATTACAGGAAAGGTCTCCCATACTAGTTAGATGTGCTTTTCCTGAGATCAGCCTGCAAAGTGGAAAATCCACCTGGCTATATGTTAAGGACATTTTGAACTCTGCTTCCTTCCCCCTCTCTCCGGTACTTAGGTCAGCACAGATAAATGTTTGGAACTCCATACCTAAATCCTTGTCTTCTACACTCTGTAAAGTATCCTTCAGATCTTAGTAGCTTCCAAACTCCATGCCTGATAAAGGAGAGCTCCAGACAGTGTTATCTAGGTTGGTAACACAAAAGAGCATGAGATAATACTCTGTGGACAGTTCACCTGCAAGGCGTATGAGCCAAATGCATATGGGAGAGATATATAGGTGAAACAGAGCTGAAACCAGAGTCAGTGGTAATCAAGGAATTAGATTTATATGCTCAGACAAAGTGCTCTGCACTTCAATGAAAGCTTCTCCCACATTGTCTGGTCTGCCTCTGAGGGCATCTCAAACACTATCTGAAACCTGCTAGAGAACTGGCTCTCAAACACAGCCTTCTTACAAACTGATTCAGGTCTTTGCAACCATATTATGTTTTTGTATATCAAACTGTACACCCCAGTGAACAGAGGACAAATACCTAAACATTCATATAATAATAATTAATTGCTAAATTGAGATAAAGGTATTTTTTCTCTGAAGTCTGTGTTGTTCTCTAGGATTACTGAAACTAAATTTCTCTTGACTCCACTCAAAAGATACCCCAACAACACAACAAGTGTAGGAGAAGCAGAGGATTTAAGATTATAGGATTAGGATGTTTTTACTGTTCTAATTCCTTCTTCATCAGTAATGTGTATATGTGGATATTCACCACAAACTATTCTGTTTGTTAAAGAACTGCTGTCCTAGTTAAAAACAGCGGTTTCCCTCCTTTTTCACAGCAGGGAGGTGTTCACACTGTAGCTGGTACTAACAGCCTCTCTTGTTAGGGAAACTAAGAACAGGATAAGCAAAGGGTCTGAGACACTGACCTGTATAGTTTTCTTTTAGTCTCTTTGGATTAGAAGAAAAACAAAACAAAAAAAAACAACACTAAACTGGATAGCAGCTGTATCACATACAGAAAGAGGACTCTTCTGTATGGAAGTTCTGAGCAAGTTTTCATTCTTCTTCATCTTCAACAGACATCCCACAAAAAATATTGAGATTTATAAGACAAATGGGCATTTTAAGAAAACAGATGCTTATAAATAAACCAGTGTTATCTGTAGTATTTTTCAAATGTTCAACCATGCAAAGCCTTGTAGTAGGCAAAAGTCCCAAATGTGGTTATTGCATAATTTTCACATATAAGAAATATATATTGCATATATATATATATAATTTATTATATAATATATATATAAATAATATCTATTAAAAAAATCCGCTGACTTTTCAAATTCAAAAACAATATTCAAAGAAAATGTAACTTTAGAAGCCTAAGAGGACTAAGGAATAGTCTGAAGTATGAGACAATTTGCAGTGGGGCAGTTGATGTCCAAGGATGTCCACTTAAAAGCAAAATAAAGTTTTGGTCAGTATTTTTTTCCCCTTCTAGTAGCTGGGAAACAAAGCACAAAACAAATGACAAGTAAACATTCAGCCACAGGAAGCCATTAACAACAGTGGGCACCAATTAGGGCTCAGCAGGTATCCTTTACACCGCCTGGTGCTCTAGCTCCTCCTCAAATACTTTGGCATAACACTCACAAAATCAGGCTTAGGAAACAACAGGCTGTTTCATTTACTCCGCAATTTGTAGCCACATATTCCTGCTGATAGGCCCATAAACTTGTTTGTAGTTTTCTTCTGTTTCCCTTCATGTTTGTTTCATTAGAAACTACAATTACTGTCTGTCCAAAGAGAATACTCTTCAGGAAAGAAAATAAAATTGAGATACTGTGATCCTTTTCTTCTTTGTCTCTCTCTCACTCCTTTTCAACGTCTCTCTTGGAGGAGAATGCATAACACAATGGCTGATGTCAGGCAAATGGGCTCACTGAGAAAAATGTGTGAATTCTCAGATTTTTGCAACAAGGACATTATTTTTTCAAATCACAAATTTTCCAGTTAAACAGAGTGAAAAGCACATTGCTCTCAAAAGTAAGTCAAAGTTTGCAAGAATTAAAATGGAGTAGAAAATATATTCTACTTCAGCCAAAACCATTTAACAAAATATATACAGTTTTGAGATTGTTCATCAACTGTAAAATATTTTGTATCTCCTATCCAAAAAAAACTCAATAAATTACCCAAGCCTTTTAAAGTCAGTCATAGATCATGCCTTACTTCTTCCCTTAGGGAGCACAGAGTTTTATTGAAATGTGACACAAACTAAGATTCTCACTTTTACACTGAGATTGTAAAATAGAAAATAACAATCTCCCAAATCAATATTTTACCAGCTTGTCACTGTTTTTCTGAAATGAAAAAGTACTTTCAAGGCATTATAGCACTGCAAAAAAACAGAGGAAAGTCAGAGTTCAGCCCAGAGAACTGAGAGATCTTAGTGAACGTCACAATATAAAACAATATGGGTGAAACAACCCATTCAACTCCACTAAATCAACATTTGTCTCACAACCAGCCACAGCCAGGGTGCTCTCCTGTGCCATTTCTGTTTCTATCATCATTGCCAAAAGCAAGTTAACCAAAACATCACCAGTTGAAGCTTGAGAGTTTCTTCGTGCTTTTGGCATTACAATACAACAAGAAAAGCAGACCAAAATTGTGCTAATTCAGAGCTCTCCATGTTTCTCTTTGATTTTCCTTAATTTTTAATAACTTTTTCCACTGTTTTTTGCTGTTTGAAAAAAAAATCAAAGCAAAAAACAGCAAATGAGTAGTTTACTTTCCACTTGCACTAAATGTTAAATCCCCACTGTCTTTGGGCAAAGGTGTGCCCAGTTACGCAGCTCTTTGCTCCCTCCACTGTCTCTGCTGACAGTTCTCAGTGAAGCTGCCAACTCCTGCTCCTGCAGCAGCATGACAGAGCTGTGCAGCCTCTGCATGCAACAGCCCCCACAAACAGCACTGAAAATCATCTGTGACAGAGGGATAAACTCTGCAACAGAATTCCCAGAACACCTATCCAATGAGTTTTGAAGAACAACCAAATATATACATTGAACCTTGTGTCTCGGTACTGCTGTACAGGTATGTGGTACAGAAGTGCCCTTATCATGCCCAGATATTGGCAGCATAGAATCCAGAAAAATCATTGACAAACAAGCCGCAGTCCTTGTGTGTACCTAGAGCTCACCTGTCTGGTGCTCATGTCATGGGAAGTGTCTAGGAACCACTGAGGACTGCAGCGTCCTGACTTCTCACTGCTGCTGCTCGGTGGCTCTGCACTTCAAGGAGAACATGTAGCCACCAAGGTAGAAAAATTCAATACCGTCTGTATACTCTTGGCTCAGAAGGGAACCAAGTGCTGAAGGCTCTACATCATTGTTCCCTGGCATGCTGGGACAGGAACACTGTGTGACAGAAGTGAATGAAACAATCCAGGCACTGATATTCCTCAGCAATACAAAAAAACAACACGTGAGGAAGCCTGAGTACAGGAAACCAGCTTGCCTATTTCCACAGCTAGACCTATCAAAGAGCTGGACTGCTGTGCTACTCCATTAATACATGTGAACTCAAACATTCTCCTGCACAGCTCAAAGACTATTGTGGACATTTACGGAATTTTCAGAGTTAGGTTTATTTGTTCCATTTGAAGTTAGTCTAGACTGGCCTTTCCCAGGTACCACACTGACTGGGGAGTTTCACCCATTATGAGAGCTTCCCTGTTCCTCTCTGGGGAGCGAGCAGTTGTGCCTGTGTAACTTATCTGCATGCACACATTTCAGTTCTGCCTTGATACTTCTCAGAAAGAAATTTGGGACAGAAAATAACACAACTAAATACTGATCATCTAAGTGCACATGAATCCGTACACAAAACACCAACTAATACGAAAGCTGTTATTTGCAAAACTGAGTGCACACATATTTTCAACCCTTTCAGCACTAACAATATAACTCTGAAAACTGCATCTTATACTCAAAGGCCAAGCCAGTCACCTAGGCTCCTTCTGTCATCAAGTAAGAGAGATAAGTGTCTCCAGATTGCCATTCATTCCATTCTAGGATAGGTGAGTAAAACAGGTGAGATGAATCCCTGGCATGCTATCTGCTGGGGGAGGGTGAGGAATTACTTCCTAGATTACTCCCTTAGGAGAGATACTTAACTTTTAGGAGCTAATATTGAGAGGAATCCCATGCTACAAGATTAGGGAGGATTATAAAGATTCACACACTTGTGAAAATTCCCATTATATTTGGCTTACAAAGTAAGTCGAAATTTAAATGTCTCATGCAAACAAAACCATCTTATACTCTCATTCAAACTGTAGATCACTATATCTATTATAGTCAGAGATTTGTGGAAGTTTCAAGTATTTTCATAAAGAAATAATGCTGTTCTATTTTCCCAAGAAAATGAGGTTCACTATTTGAATATTAAGAAATTGTCTGTTGCAAACCTGTTAGCCATTTAAATATGACAGAGATACACAAAAAAACTTGAAACAATTAGTGGGAGCACGTTACCAAGTAAAAGACAGATCTGTCAGTGCTGCCAAGGAGGAAAGGTGGGAACATGTCATCACTCCTGAGATCAGAAATGAAACTTAACCCAGAGAAGGAACTTGTTTAGCTAGCTGCTTCCATTCACCTGACACTGCAGTGTCAGTTAGAGACAATAGTTTTTCCACATCTGCTGTTCTTCAGCTGTTCAAGGTTCTATTCAGGTTTTGCACAGCATCCATGCAAACAGTAAGAACACCTCTCATCAGTAGTGTCTCTCAATGGTGTCTCCTGCACTATTGGAACCAGTGGCACCATTTCTTTTCTCCAAGCCAGCTAAGTGAGTGTTAGCATCTACTGCCTATAAATGCAGGTCATTCCACAAAGGCAAACATCTCAGAAGAAAAACCTGCTCAGCACAACCGGGTACAGTTCACAAGTTCTTTTAAACCACTAATAGTTACATTAAATAGGGGAAAATATTTAATGCTTGGATGAGATTCACACCTGGCATTCTTGCAAGGCTAAATCTTAAAAAAATTGAAAAATTCAGGCTTGTACTAGTAACATATAAAATCTTCAGTCACAGTTTCTCCCTGCATGAAAAAAACAACATGCTACTTCACATGCCCTAAATAAACTAAACTCAGAAATAAGTAGAGAAAGGGGCAGACATTGCATTTACTGTTTTTCTCTGTTAATTTTCTACTGTCACCCCCTTTAGGATTTTCCCTTCTCATGCCAATTATTTAAAAAATGGGGAGAAAACATAAAGACATGATTAAATGACATTATGATTAAAAGTGGCTCTAAATTCTAGAAGTCAGAGCCCGATGCTAGAAAGCAAGTCAAATGTAGACATGAGATCTGCCTTTCTCTGCATTGCTGTGGCCAACATCTTGAAAAGATTCACAGATATCTACCAGTGCTATATTGATATTCAAATGCTGAAAAGCAACTGTCACAGTCACAACTGAAACGCCAGCCTATATACAGTGATTCACATCTTGTGCTCCTTCAAATATAACAATAACCCTGTCATGATAACAATCCCATGGAAATCCAAAATGGGTGAGGATGGGAGCAAAAGCTTTCATTTCCGAGTTACTTTACAACCATTTCACCTGTCTTGTCATGGAGTCTGGTGCTGCATTCCAGTCATGCAAGCACTGGGAAGGCTGGAGACGTGTGAAAGGACTGTAAAACAGAAACACCAGGAGACACCATGGAGATCATCAGGTCACACATCACAGTTTTACAGCCCCAGTCTGCAGCTACGCTAGCTCGCAGACAGCCAAAGCCTAGCCTTCTGCAGGCAGGGAGAGGAGCAAAGCAGTGGCTCTGCTGGATATACCCGCTTGCTTCCACTTTCCATAACCCATCTCGTATATCCATTCCCACACGGAGCAGCTGTGAGATTTCAGTTCACAGAGGTGGTAAATTTGAAGCATCAAAGCATGTGTTTTGGTGCATTACTTCACTGCAGAAGTATTTTAGGGGGGTTTTCTTGTACTATCAGCTACATCCAACAGAGAAAGAGATGCAGGTCCTCCGTTAAGATGAGAATTCAGCTCTCAGTTTCTCCTGCAGTCACTTTCCCCCTCTTCCTCTTCAACATTCTCCAAATTCTGTTCTTGTGAAGAAAGCACCTGAGAAAAAATCCAAAATTACCATCCTTTAGTCCTACACACTTTCATTTTTTAATAGTCTCTCATAGCCAAGCCTGCAGCCTTTAGGTTATCTTTATTTTTTTTCTCAAAATAAATAGCTGTTGAGATTAAAAATGAGTGATTATCTGTTAATATACTTTAAACTTTTAGCTTGCATGCCCAAGCTAAAAGTTTTAAGTTTTACAGACTTCATCGGTACAAATTATTCCAGAGGACCAAGAGTTTCACACCTCATAAGATGCATTATGGACATGTTAATTAAACAGCAGAATCTAGGAGCACATCCCTGTCCACATCTGCATTAGCACAGCACCGAAGAGAGGAGGCTGAACCTGCAGAATGAAAGTCAGTTCTCAGGACCCAGCACACACTCAGTATGGAGCTGTGGACCAAAACACCCACTGGCAGCTGGCACACAGAAGGCAAAGCATGTCCGTCCATCCAACCTTAGCCCCACTTCCTCATGGGGGCTTCCAAGTGCCAAAGGGGAGCAGCTGAAGGCTCAAAGTAGGTCTGAGGTAATTAGCTCTAAAGACTTTTGCTACATAAATATTAATAGTAATATTTTAATGTATCTCAGGTACTTCCAGTTTAAAATGGTTAGCATAAAGCCAATTTAAAGTTTGTCAGCAGCCATGGTCACTTAATTAAATATGCTTATTTTCATCACCCCTGCTGTTTTCCTGCTCTATACCCAAAACACTCCAGGGCACACTATAGCCATGCAAACATGCCTGCAAATGAACATGAGTGAAATCAGACATCTACAGGCTTTTACAACAAAAAAGATGAGCTATTCATTTCTAAAAGTGTAGTCTCCCTCACAGGTAGATCTTGGGCAGAAAAGAAATTGTTTGCTTTTATTTTTAAATCTAATTTAATTTCCATACTTATATGAAATCCATGTATACAACTCACTGTGGAAAACATACCATTTAAACAAGTTCAAGATACTAGAAGAGAATTTGATCTGTTATTTCTTTTTAGGCTTTGAGGCCCACACAACACAGTGGACAAGGCTACAAAAGTTCAACCATCTTGTGTGTGCAGGCCCAGGTAGAGGACGTCTGCATTTTCCAGTCACACGTGTTTATGTAACATAACATATAATGGGAAATAATGCTGTGGAAGCCCCGAGCAATAGGGTGGAGACACTCCTGTAAAAAGAAGCATTAGCATACTTTTACAAATTGTTATGACAACTTAGTAATTGGATACAGCAACTTTTCCATGCCTATTGGCACGTGAGTGTGGGAAGAGCTTGCCCGGAGGCTACTGGTTCTGCAGGACAGTAACTGCAGCCAATTCAGGGATCACTTTCACTGGCAGCTGCAGGTCAGGAGAATAAAGGGAAAAAATACTTTGGAAAAAAATCTCTAAGAACAAAATATAAAAATAGGCTTTTGACGGTTTGAACAACATAAAGCTATTGGAAACTGAAGTGTTACATTAGATTTATTTAAAGAATGTAAATAGCTGGTTTGATTTTAAAAGCACTTCAGCCTCCATTACCAAAGGAAGGTTTTCTTAGCCCTCAAGCCTTAACAGAATCACCTAAGTATTTTTTAACAATTCCTAACAGCTCATGAGGCACATTTGAGACTAGGCACCAGACAAAAGGGTGCTTGCAAGGATCTATCCTATTCCTTCCCCACCTGCAACTCACAACTCTTGCTTAAACTAAACACTGAATTTTAAACATTTACAAACCTTTTATTTCAGTTTAGTGTTACTTATGTTAATTCAGACTAAAATCATTGCTTACCAACATAAGCTAAACAGATGGAATTCTAAATCACAATTACTGTTAAAGACAAGGTTTCTCCACTGCAATATCTAAGTCAGTATGAAACTGACCCGAGCTTTAGAGGTAATTTTGTATTTAATAAAGCCCTAAAGTACTCAGAAACAAGTATGCTACTATCGTTTGTCTAAATAAAACAAAACTTGTAATGCAGAGCAACTTTTGTAGCACTTTCTTAATAAGATTTTGATAAAATACAAGTGAAAATACTCTCTGCTCAACATTTCCCTAACCTTTACCTATAAAGAAAAAAAGGCAAAGATGGGTCAATACTTTTCAAATTGATTGATACTTTACACAAGATAAAATTAAGATTCATATGTCATGATTAAAGGAATTCTCTCCCAATAGTGACTGTGTCACTCCAAAAATAATTCAATGCAGTATTCCCCTGCTAAGTATGGAGAAAGGTGTTTCCTTTAGAAGAGGAAATTCTCTTAAGGAAGTTGTTTTAAGCTAAATAAAAGTTCAGGATGAAGCCAGAAAAAGGTGCGAAGGATTTCTCTTTGATTTCCCAACTTGTGTATTTGGGCTCAGACACAGTCTACATTTTATGCACATATTAACAGGATGCTAATAAGCCTACAACTCTGCTTTGACAGGGACCTGTAAAGACAATCTGATATGTGGCACCAGATATAATAGCTGTCTTAAGCAGGAGATTTATTTCTCTCTCACACAGAAGGTCAACCAGGCAACATATTTTTTAATTACAAGTTCAAATGAAAGTGTTGTACAAAGTTAGACTGTTATTTTTGCTAGAAAAATAGAAAGGCTCAGAGCTTCAGGCACTGGCTTCTCTTGCAGAGGGAGGAGGTCTAGGGGACCTCCACAGTGTCTTGAAGGCCATGCCTTGATGTTTGTGTATCTGGTTACAGCGACACTGAAAGAATAGCAACAAGTCAAGTAACTGCTATTACCTCTTGCAAAATCTACTTTGGTTTCCTAGCTGCAGGACTTAAAAAGCCAGGGTCAAAAGAGGAACGTTTAAAACTTCACAAAGCAGACAAACCATAAACCAGAGCTCAATCTGTTGTGTCAGGCTGCACACAGATATGAATGATGTAACATGCAAAACACATACAAATGCACTGCTGGTCACATTCTGTAGTGGAGGCTGTGAGGTGTGAAGCGCACACGTGCCTGTAGCCCTTGGGCAGATCTCCTGCAGCCCTCTGGGTGCTATTCAGAAATGCTCCATTTTGTCTTCCTGGTTCAAGCACTATCTTTGAAACCAGTAGAGCATTTATGACCCTCTGCCTAGGAGCTTCCCACATGTGTAAAATCAAGCCAGCTTTCTTCTAGTGGCTTACCAAACATTCACATCAACCTTGACAGGCTCAGTTCAAGTTCTGATGTCTGGCAGCTGTTAAAGGTCACGTGAGAGTAACAAAATCCACTGAATGCCTTTTGGGAGGGGTCCAAGATACTTGAACTATTAGGAAACACACATGATCTGTAGGTGATGGCCAGCCCTGTAGTCAAAACTGAAATGATAGCATTTCTGTGCAAACACAAGTTAATTTTGGTCTCTGCTGTCAGAGTCCCAAATATCAGAGTGGCTGCAACAATTCAACCATTGTGGAAATTTGTGACAGCTCCTCTAGGACACTGTGTGTATCCTACCATCACTAGCTACCACCTGAGTCCAGCTCTACTGCCTTTCATCATTTTTAACACCTAAACAAACCACCTTCACCCTCATCTTCCTCCCTCCATCAGCCCACTCAGGACTGGTTGTTGCTCAGAACTCTCTCAGTGTTAACCACATACTGGGCCCACCCCAAGATAATAACAAACCATTACTTTTGGGAAGATGAGATTTACCCTGAGGTCAACGTGACAAGGTCAGCAAGGAAACGAACTGTGGCAAATTCTCTTCACAGCACCTTAAGACAATGCAAGTTTGCTAACTGCCCTGACAAAACCCCACACTTTTTTCACCAGAAAAAGTTTAGTATCCCAGAAGAAGAATCTTAAAGGGTCTAGAAGCAGTACTGACAACTGTATTGTTCTTTCTAGGATAAATCTAAATAAGAAAGAGAGAGAAAGAGATAGAGAGAGATAGAGAGAGAAAGAGAGAGAAAGAGAGAGAAAGAGAGAGAAAGAGAGAGAAAGAGAGAGAAAGAGAGAGAAAGAGAGAGAAAGAGAGAGAAAGAGAGAAAACCCCAAGATGTAATGACTTAGCTTATTTGATCTGGGCTATTTAGGTTTACAACAACAATCTTAGTTTCACCTGCATCATGGAAGTATATTTTTCCCTTGTGGGAATAGTGGATAAGTGAAACTCACATATGTAATTTTTTTGCTGTGACAAACCTTCACATTTTAATCTAACATTCAAACAGAAAACCAAATCCTCACTCTATTTAATTGTCTTACTACCTCCCACAGATGTTAACCATGTTTTACTGACTCTGTAAGTCTTCCAGTGAGAGGTGATGAATTTTGTCTATCTTGCCCTATATTGACTCTTTCCTTTGATTTTTCAATTCTCCCATTGTCACAGAAAAACAGGCTTGATTTGAGGAAATTAGTTTACTTTTCTTACGAATCAGATCAGAGTAGGATAATGGCAAATAGAACCAAATCTTAAGAACACATTTTCCCCACCCACCTTTTCTTCCTGGACTTAACTTTACTCCTGGTTGTGGAATAGTCAGTTCATGACATGTTCCTTCTTCCAATTCTTCCTCCTTAGTGGGAGGGCTCCTCACATGTACCTGCTCCAGCATGCATCTCCTCCTCAGGAGACAGTCCTCCATTAACTCCTCCCAGGTGAGTCCTTCTCATGGGCTGCAGTTCTTCATGAACTGCATCAGCATGGGGCCCTGGCACAGTCCTGCAGGAACAGGCTGCTCCAGCATGGGGTCTCCATTTAATAAAGGTCTGGATTGTGCAGATACAAAGGGGGGAACTCAGACTGCTGATGACCCTACTGCAGCCTGTCAAAGACCCAACACACAAATAGTGCTGCAGGGTTACAAGCAATAGCAGAACACCACACTTCCAGTGCAGTGAATGCCCCTTACCTCCTCCACTAGGGTAGTTCAGCTCTTACCTACTTCTTTGCAGTACTTGGGCACTTGTGAGTCCCACAAACTCCTGTGCTACTGTGAGTACACAGATAATAATACAAGATGATTCAGGTAGAATACCCCCAGTACAAAACAGGAGCACTTGCCCACAATGAGATCATTGAGATCACCACAAAAGTGCTGCCACATAAGTGGCCATTAAAACATGAGTCCCATACCACATGGGCTACTCCAACAAGCCAGGCTGCTGAAGGCTGCTGCCAGGATGAGTCAGCCCTCAAAAGTCAGCCAACAGGCTGAAGAGTTTGCCCTGAGGTGAAATATAAACACTTGTGCCAAGATATGATCCATTAATAGATTATAAGCAATACTACTTTCATGTTTCTTCCTCTCCTTTCCTAACTGACTTGCAAGCATTTTTCAGAAATTGGTTTGGTTTTTAATCTATGTTTCAGTGTGTTGCCTACATAGTTTATGGAAAAAATGTACTTGTTCTTTAAAAATAGTCTCCAATTCAAGTAACAGCACACAGCTTGATTAACTCATTCATCTATAGAGACTATGGAGTTAAACTGAATTTTCAACTAAAGACAAGAATGAGGAAGCAAGAATAAGAACATAATAATATGTTGCATACATTTAGCTATGTTATACTCTGCAGAGAAACATATTTTAGCAGATATTTATAGCAGTTGTTTAGACTATTCCACACCACAGTCAAGGACTAGTAAGTTTTCAAAAGAGAAGATGTAAGATAGGGAATGAAAAGCACTGATAGAATAAACTTAAAGAAACCCAAACAAACAAACAATAACCCAACCAATTTTAAAAAATCACTACAAGACTGATATTTGAGTTGGTTTTGTTTTGGGTTTTTTAATAACGATGAAAGCAAAAAAAACCCCAAATCCTTCACACCAAACAAAATCTAATAATAAACGTAATGTAATCTTCGAGCTAAACTCTTGGGTTGGCATTCAGGAGTGCTGAGTTTGGATGCTACAGTATCCAACAGCTTTGTCTGAGACTGTTCAGGGAAGCACTGCTCACACTGTGCAAACTTTTTGTTGTATATTCCCTCAAATATTGAGACCAAAGTTTTTGGAAAGAAAAAAGTAAAGATGTAATGACTTCAGACACCTAGTTAAGCAGCTTATTTCCAAAAAGTGCTGATGACCCAGGAGCTCCCATTCACTTCAAAGTGTGGGATTTGGGAATGTTTGTTGCTTTAAGATTTATGGTCTCTCTACATCCTAAATGAGAGATTCAAGAAATTACAACAAGTAGCTCATCTCCATTAAAATCAGAAAGAAGTGCTAGACTGATTTGTGGCATCTGTTCCAGAGACCAACACATTTATGTCTTCACTGATCCTGCTGGAGGAATAAATAGTGTAAAAAGCAAGGATACCCCAGGGAAAGCTTTGCTAAGGAGCAACAGGGCACCTCATCACAAAATCCTCGAGCTGACAAAAGCCAGAGTACACGAGAGAGAGAGGAGAGGATGAGAACTCTTTCTTCCTGCAGACTAGTTAGCAGTAAAGGAACAGAATTCAGCCCACAGCTCTGACTATATTCCTGTCAGTGAGCCAGCTTAGCAACATTGTGTAAAAACAGAATAGCAAGCTGGGCAGTAACAGACTAAGACAGCATGAAAAATGGAAATATGGAAATCCATAGCTAAACAAAATAACAGCATCAGGAGCAAATATTTGATTCAAAGATGGGAGAGAATTCTTACCATGAAACAAATCTGTTGTACAGCCAAGCTGACAGACCAAACCTACAAAACCTCTACAAAACTCCCTAACATTTAGATATTGATACCCACAAGGATTTTGGTGATTGGCAAGTCACCAAAATAAATGTGTTATTTCACTCCAGGCAGGATTGTTCCCCAGTGCTTCCTGAAAATATGGCATGCTTCACCCATGAAGGCTTTCTCCTCTTCTGAGGAGAAAAAAAAAAAAAAAAAAAAAAAGCAACTGCAAAGGGTGAGAGTCCATAAAGGGATGTCATTGTTAGCAACCTGAGTGACAGACAGGAAGGAGATTTCCACCACAGCTGGCATTTGGTGAATTGCAAGCTATAAAAACTGTTTGGAGATTGGCTGGGTTGTCTGCAGTTTCTGAGGACAGCAATTTAATTCTGTTTGTTACTAAAAGATCTTATTTTATTTACATTATTTATTTCAGAATTTCTTCCTAAACCAAAATAAACCAAGAAAACAGAAAAAATCACACTTCTTACTAGGTTTTGGTGGTTTTTTTTTTTTTTTTTCCCAGTGATTGCATAACTAGAAAACTGGTTTAATATCTCAGGTTTCTTTGCACCTATCATTGGAAAAAAATAATTACTCTTGTAGTTATATTGCAAATAGTCTTCCTTACACCTGATTTATTTTGCTTTTATTGTGATTTTTGTACAGTCATTATTTTCCTCTTTTAAACCTGTGAGTTACTATTATAACGAATGAATTGTTGAATCAATTAATGCCTTATAATAGTAATAATGCATCTATGCTGAAGTTGCACCTTAATAATAGCCCACAGTACCAAGTGGTCTATTTTAGCTGAACCAGGGAAAGAAAATAATTTCCTGCACCAAGGAAGCTCTCAGAGAAAATACAAATAAAATCTTTCTGAAAAAAATTTCTTCTTGTAATCCAAAGAATTTAATAATAAATAAATATTGGCCATCCCCCTCTTCCCAACATCCTCCTGCTCCTCAACTTCACACCTTTTTCATCTTTTGCTGTTCAAGATTTTGTTTGACTCTAAAATCAGACATTGAGACCGATTAATCTGCTTTTGAACTTCCCTATTCAGGAAGTCCTGGGAGTATAAATAGCATTACTGTGCCTATAGAGATCCTTTTATATTTTAAGCTTGGTACTTGAGGGGATGGGAGAAAGGAGAAGTCTCACTAACTAAGTTACACTTGGCAGATTTTTTTTTGTTAAAAAAGTGCATTTTTCATCTTACACACACACACACACATACAT
Source organism: Pyrgilauda ruficollis (assembly GCF_017590135.1). Lineage (NCBI taxonomy): Eukaryota > Metazoa > Chordata > Aves > Passeriformes > Passeridae > Pyrgilauda > Pyrgilauda ruficollis. Next base: position 585,909 of record NW_024513099.1, on the reverse strand, counting down.
ATATATATATATACATGCTAAAGGAGATCAAGCCATTTAGCAACTTGAAACTATTAAAATAATAAGTCCTTTGAAATGTCATTTCACCTACTTGTTTCATTGTATTCATCTTTAAAACACAAGAGACAGTCTAGTTATTGATATACACCTAAGAAATTTACCTGCATTATATAGTTAAAGGAAATTAATTAATGAAACAAAGGAGACAATGCTTAATTTTCCTCAGAATGCTATGGACCTCTTAGGAGCACAAACATACTAACACTTCTATTTGATGCAAGTATGAGTTGGCTAAATTGGACATTGAGACATATAGGGGACAGAGGAATGCATATGAGCAAAACCACCTTGTACAGAATACGATTATTGTAAAGTACAGGCCAGTTGTATCCTCTTGAAGCAAGTGCCCACAGCAGTGGTGGCTTTTTTCCTGGGGAAAGGAGAAGGCAGCAGCAGATTTAGTCCAAGAATCCGTTTCCTTCCCCAGTTTCTGGAAGCATCTTTTCTCTAAACTCGTCTTAAAAATAGCCTTGGAGGAGGGCTTGTGATGTTCAGCTGCTGGCACGCACACACCATTCATTATTCGCACACTTTCCGGCCCCAGATCGGGAGCACCAGAAGACAGCATTTCCAGCTGCAGGCAGCTGGCAGCTCCGGCAGAGTCCCAGTAGATGGCAACGTTGACCTGGGTGTCCTTGGGCATCGCAGTCTGTGCAGGGCCGTTGGGAGACGCTCGTTTCCCGAGCGTCTGGGAGTCGGGACCAGCAGCTGCCTTACTGTGCAGAGAGGCGGTTTCGGCTGCAGAATATGCCAGACAGCGATGTATGGTCGGAAACACAGTAAAAGGAGGAAAAGAAAAGCCACAGGAACCGGCTTGCTGAAAGAAAAATACATTCAAACTAGCAACGGAATTGTAGGATCCGGTCTGGGTTGGGTGGAACCTTTAAAAGTCACTTCATCCAATCCCACTGCAACGAGGGACATCTTCAATTAGCCTACATCACTCACAGCCCTGTCCAGCCTGACCTGGAATGTTTCCAAGGAAGGGATATCCACCACTCCTCTGGGCAACATGTTCCAGTGTTTTACCACCGTCTTTGTAAAAAAATTCCTTCTATATCTAACCTGAATTGACCCTGTTTCAGTTTGCAGCCATTACTCCTCGTCTATCTCGACAGGTCCTCCTAACAAGTTGGAATACAAGGTGTCTTTTCAGCTGTGTACAAGTACTGTCTCTGGCACTACAGAATTACAGCTGACACTCTGCTGCATGTACTGTCCTGCAAGTGACATGATGGTTCCTGAAGTAAAAACAAATCTCTTTCAGCAAGGCATGAGCTGGGACCCAGCTGTGTCAAACTGCACCCTGATGGAGTAAACACTAGAGCTGTAAGAAAATATTGAGAGTATCTCACAACAGTCACTGCAAAAGCTTTTTTGAAAAGAGTCTTCTGACATGGCATGTATTTTCGTATGTCATTATGCAAATAAATACTGTTGAATCCCATCCATACCACCCCTCTAATGTCTAGGTTAACCAGGGTGGACTCTCATGCGATGCACAAGGGAATACTCTATACTGAAAATGATCAAAGAACTCCTTTCCAGCCTTGCTCTGCAGACTCTCCCCTGCTAGTTGAAGAAAACAATGGGCACTGCAGCACAGTAACAGCAAAATACCACATCTAAAAATCTCGTTTCCCTTAGTATATGGGAGGTTTTTTGAAGACTGCCTTCAACATTTTAGGCTATATAATCAATTTTTTCTCTTGCCCACACAAACATAAACAAAGAATAAAAATAAATTCATTAAAGATGCCGGTATAGTAACCACAACTAATGTCAGATTCCATTCTCTTTCCAGTTAAAAAAAGGTGCTCCATCAATATAGAAACTGTTGTGGCACCAAGGTACTGAAAAAGGGAGTATCAGCTCCTGGGCAACTGAATTATTTCCTTGTTACTTGATCAGAAGTACTGAAATTCAGGGCTGTTACCAGATAGCCTTCCATAGTGGCATTACGGGTTCCATTAGGGTTTGTTGCATCACATCTTCATCTTCCTCACTAAATGCTGATTTGACATTTTTCCTCTTTGCTTGTCATATTTTATAGTCACCTTCTGTTGTTATTCTGTACTTGCATAAATTGGTGCCAAAAAGGAGAAGCTGTGCAATCATGGCAATGGATACCTTTGGGTTGTCTTTGCCAATATGTAATTCAAACCACAGATGAAGCTAGAATATAGCTGGCCATAACTCACTTATCCACACTACACATACTTAAATACCAAGAACATGCATCTGATTCTCAGACGTCTCCAGTAAACTGTAGTGGAAGCTGTGAATCTTTACTGACAAGTTAACACTCAGCAGACACAATCTTCGGCTGCACAGAACAGAATTGGATGGCCAAAATCCTATAGGCTGCACCAGCAAACCACAAAGATGCCATAAACATCCTATAAATCCTGCTGAAATGCAAGGTTTCTTGTTCCATGTGTGGTGCAATTAGTGTGTCAGGGACATCCATACCAGGTAGGTAGCTGTAACTCATGACCTGCAGGACATGGACAACAGCTGGAGGTCTGGAGTGTGGCAGTTGTTCTGTGGCAGAACAACAGATCTTGTGGCTCACAGACTTGCTCCAAATTTTGATACAAAAAAGTAAACTATGTCAATTGGTTGAGTGTCTGTCACATGTTTAAAAACACTCAGGATTTTATTAGGACATCAAAGAATCAAAGTAATTCTTATGAGTATGGACCAAAAAAACAACAAACAAAAAAAAACCCCAGAGTCTAAAAATGTTTCATTAATGTCTAACTAAAATTAGGCTACTCTAGAAGAGCTGTACTACCTGACAGAAGAGGGTATCTGTCAGACCCTCTCTAAGCTTTAGGAAATAGCATGTATTCCAGGCAAGCAGGAGCATAAAACAGATCAGCTCTTTCTCCTTCACTGATCTGTGACCTCAGATCTGGCTTGAGGAACTAAAGTATTCATATACCAGATAGAGAAAAATTTTATGTTATTTAGCATATTCTATCTGTGGCACGTTGGGTTTTTTGTGTTTATTCTAACTATCAAATGCTCAGTATCCAGCCCTGACTAAGTTTGATACCTTTCTGGGCTCACAGAGTTTCTAAGTGCCATTCCAAGAAATAGACCATACAGAAAGCATCTTCTCAGTCCAAATCAATGGAGCTTGTGGCAAGATTTCTGAGGTGGCACAACCTCCCTCACCAGAGGTCAAGACGCAGCACAGAACAGTTAACATGCACATTCACTTACCCTACCAAGCACTACCAAGTCCTGTTTGATATGAAGTCTGAGCACACCTTTCTTGTTTGCAGGAGACTGACAACTACAAAGAAAATAGTTGCCATCTCACAGAAATACCTGGCATTACTGACATTATTCCTGTGCAACACTGCTTCTCCCTCTTTCTCTCTCTGTAGTACAATGTGTTGCTGTGAAATCTCAAGAATGCCAGTGATTGATTTTGAAAGCCAGTGAATATCTAATGTGTGTCTAATAAACAGCAAAATGAGGCAGATGTGACAACAAGCAAAACGACAGTACAATAAAAATGACTGATGTATAAAAAGAAGCTCAGTTTTGTTAAAGGAAGACAACAAAAACAAACCACTAAAATGTAAGCATAAAGTGCCACTACTTCCTCCTCCAGCTTATTTGCAAAATCCATCTCGCTGGTTAAACAGCAAAGCAGTGCCCAAGAGGCACATTGCTTGCAGTGGGAAGAATCCCACTTTCATTGCAAAATCTTTTGCTACCAAGGACACAAGCAAACACTCATAATCCTGGTGGTTCCCACCCTGCAGAAAGGCCCGCAGGAACTCATGGTGTGGAGAAAAGTGGAAGGCAACCTTGGCACCCACTTTGCAGCCCTCAACCTGCAAGTATGAGGCAGCAACACTGCCTGGGGCAAAGAGGCACAGCAATACTACCTTATGGCACTGTCAGTGTTTTGTATGTGAGAGGGCTAAAGAGAGAAACTTTAAATCAGCAGCAGTAATTCCACCCATGCCAGTTCTCCTCTCATTTTTAAATCCAACATTTGAAGGATCCTGAGCAAAGAAGCAAAGCAAACCTTTGAAAAGCAGCAGAGGGAAAAGGCACTGATTTTGCTGTGGTTTCAGATGAACGTACACCAGAAGTACCAGCAGACAGCACAGGGATCACCTGCCTTAAAGAGGACCAGGCTGACAGATGGTGCAGGTGCTCGTGTTCTCTAGAGGCAAGATGATGCTACTGAGAATTGTGTCTGCAGTGCAAGATTTATAAGAGAAAAATGGAACCATGCCACAGACTGAGGTATTTTGTTCTTGTGCCATGTCCCTAAGCTCCTGTCTACTCCTCTTCACACTAGCCTTATTTTTCTATCTCCCCCTCCCCAGCTCCATCTTGCAACAGCTCCCTGGTGACATCCCAATTGCCTTTTTCCACAGAGAGCAGCACCACTCCCCAGCAGCACCACTCTGCATCACAACACATATGAATTAAAACTCTTACCATTCCGTAAGCTCTCTGGAGCTGAGCTCACAGCTCTGTCTAAAGTGAACACATAGAACACATAGGTAAGCCAAGATAAGAGGCATTGTTTGGGTCAGTAGCTGTTCACCTCTTCCCTACCAGCACAGGTCTGAAGTTTATTTCTGATCCAACCTCAAATGGGCTTGAAGATAGCACAGCAAAAGTGCAGGAAGAAACAAAGAAGTAATTAAACTACCATGGGAAAATTTTCTGATACAAGACAGTCTAAAACTCCATTTAAGTTCATGCAACTCTCCACTTGCACAGCTTAAAACTTTGTATGCAGTATATCTTGTACCACAAGTTTTCATCCCTCCTGCAGCACCTGTCAAGGGTAATTCAGCCTTGAGAAAGGCAAGGAATAAATCAACAGGTGGTTTTTGAAAGAAGAGGAAATGACATGAGTAATACAAGGCTGGCTTGACACAGAAGTAAGTTACAGTGTGCAGCATCCTGGCATGTACAAAGCAGAAAAAGTATTCAGCAGAAGAATAATCAAAGACATCACAGAATCACAATATACGTTGAGTTGGAAGGGACCCACAAGGATCCGTATTGGTATACCCGTGTTTTCTTTATGTGTGTTTCAAATCTTACTCCAAGTGAACACAACTGCTGAAAAGTCACTGTAAATGTACTACTAAATCCAAGTCCAAATCTGCCTGTTTGTCTCCTAATGGTCTTAACTAGACATTCAGTCGTTGGATTAATTGCTGGCTGTACATGAGACACATGTTGGCTGTACATGTGTTGAACCCACACTTCCTTGTGTCAACATTGCTTAATCCTTCTGTTAGATTATGCATTGTCTACTTTATCTAAAGAATTTAAACAAAGATCCATTATAGTCCCAACCTCAGTACTTTATCTTTTTCCCCCACAAAAAAAGGTTTTTGTTGTGCAAAATCATCTGCATGACAACACGTATGAATTAAGACAAAGGCCTGAATCCACAGCAGTCAGAAGAGGGATGTAGCTGCAGTGAGGCAACACTTGGCACTGCCCCATCCTGCTAAGGTATTCAGCTCGCAGAACAGCATTTACAAGTCCAAGCCAGACACCAATATCCAACAGAGCTGGGGCTTAAGGGCTAAAGACCTGCCCTCTCACAGGAGCACTGACTTTTTTCATACCCTGACTGCAGAGGTGGGGAGGAAATAATTTAAAAACCCCTAAAGTAATAAAGAAGTACCCAAGAAAAATGTTTCTCAAATCTGTGCTCAGATGTTGCATTCAACATTTTTGCAGTGAATTAGCTATTAATTTGTTACTATCTATAAGAGCTGGGTTCTTTTACAAGCAGAAACATTTCACTGTCATCTCTCTGAGGCTGAAAACTCTTCTACCAAATGGCAAACTTTGCGTAGCATGCTAGTGGTGGTCACTGCCCTCACGCCCTCTGCATGAAGGAGTCCACACCCACATCCCCTCACCTTCCAGGAGAGCAACATAACAACCAGGCTGTTGTTATGTTGTTGATGATTATGAGGGAGAATTTTAACTTCTCTTCTGAGCCTACTAGACAAGGCAAAGAGGATGCCCATGATGCAATAATTCTTCCCTAAGACAAGAACATGAACTAGGTAGAGAGGAATCCTGCACTTTATTTGTTACTAAAGCTATCACCTTTTTCTTTTAACTACAGTAGTCTGTCAAGAAACAGTAATGAACAAACAAATTTTCCCTCTTCCAAATCCTTGTTTCCTACCTCCTCATGAACACACAGTTTCTCACACACACAAAGCTGCCCTTGAAACCCTAAGAACTGTTTTTGAAACTGGAGCTCCACAAGTCAGATAGGACACAGTTTCACAGAAAACAAAAAAGTGTTTACTACCCATGGCCAAGCAATAAAAGTACCATTCAGGCAACTGTTCAAACTGTGGAAAGAGACCAAGTTACATGATCTCTATTTGCTCCCTTCTCACACACAGGCTCCCTGGCAGATGAAACACAAGAAAGATCCTATTAGTATGCTCAGGAGGTGAAAGCTGGGGTTTGCCAGCCTTTTACCAGGCAACATAGTCAGCATCAACCAGAGCACATCAATGTGCAGTCCAACAGGCTGCATAATTAGGCAGGTTCTGGCATTTTCCAGTGGCTACTGCAGGGAGCTGTCATAAAACCCATCAGAGTAGAGCATAATAAACTTCTAGAAATACAACCAGGCTGCACAAGGAAGAGCAAAGCCTGAGCAGTAAGTGATGTTGAAATCACTTTTAAAAAGGCTGTATGAGCATATAAATAGGGGGGGGGGAATGGATGAACTAGTTCATACCTAACTTCAGTGGGAGTAGCTTCACAACCATGGTGTGCAGGTGTGTGTGACATTCCCGTGTGCTTTAATTCAAAGAGGAAATAGTGAATGCCAGCCTTCCTCTTGCCAGCACAGAGCTGAGTGAATAAAGTGGCTCTGTCTGTGGAGCCAGTTTGTCTCCTGCTACCTGAGTCAATCATGGGAAGAGTTGGGACATCCATTTTCTTTGGCATTTCACAGGGATTTGCCGACATTCTCCACTCAGCCTCCTCTTCTGCAAGCTCCTGCAGTGACAGCCTCCAGCTATTGCTCCTCCTGGCTGAGTCTTTCCATCCCTTCAGCCTGGCTCTGACCTGAATCTGTATCATTTTCCCAGGCATCTGAGAACAGATCACTTTCCCCAGAACTGTTGCCTCGAGCTCTTGTCCTTGTTGTAACCCTCACCAGAGGCATGAGAGGCTGGCAGGGAACACTGGTGGTATAGGAAAATCTGTTCCTGCAGCCCCTTCAGACTTCCTGATCCCAGAAGGCAGTTGTGGCTGCTGGCAAAGTTCTGCTCCATGTTTCAAGCCCTCATTTTAAACACGCTTCAGACTGAAAAAGCCTTCAGAAAAGAAAATCAGAACCTGCAACTTTCAATTTAATAACACCTTTGAGAATGTGTGCAGAATAAAACATCCTGTTTAGTCTATCATTTGATCAAATATAGAAGACTTAGGAAAAAGGCTGCTATTGGACACAAAAATGCAACAACTTAAATGTCAAATTCTTGCTGTAAAGCACAGACAAGTTACAATAGAAACAGTAAGTTATGTTAGCAATTGTGCACCCAAATCAGTGTACATTTTCATCCTTCCCAAATTTTTCATAAGAGCAATAGAACTATTCCTTTTTTCACTGAAATTTTAAAAATATAGGTATTTTTGATGCACACACCTGGAACAGAATTTAATTCTCTGTTGATGTGACTTAATGGTTAAAAAATAGCACCAGAAACTAGGAGACATCATACAGTTCTAAATACATAAAATACTTTATCCACTTTCATGCGGATTAGAGCATGGCCAGTCAATGCTGCAGTACAAATATTTGGCAATAGCCACAATCAACTGCCATACCACAAATGTATTAGGCAGAAGAGAAGAGAGCTGCTCATCTCATGCACATTTAATGTCAAAATATATCATCTGTGACTGCACATCACAGCTCAGCATGGCTTTGTGGGGAAAATAAAATGCTCTGATTTACAGCATTATAGATGCCTTAATTGCCCGGTCTTCTTTCAAAGTGGCATTTTATTATTAGCCATCACAGTGTGCTATGTAAAGCAGATATTTTTTTTCTTAATTCTTTATTGACACCTTAAAATTTTGTATTTTACTAATATTCCTTTGAATAAGAAGAGTGTCTGCTTTACCTCAGCATTCAGTGATGAACAGCCACAGTCAGCTCCTCGTTACTATGGCAATATTACATCGGAGGTACAGAAATAGACTGATGCTTTTATCTTCTCCCTTTGTACCTACAATATGCTGACTTCCCCCCTCCCCTCCTTTATTTTTGAACAAAACAGCCACAAAGAGGGATGTGAACCATTCAGAGAACCAAAACAGAGGTTGTTTTATTAACCTTGTTGTTATATTAACTGAAGATAAATTACAGGTCTATGAATGAGATATAAACACCAAAGACCTTCAGATATGTTCTTGTAAATGAAGTGCTTTCTTCTTTTTCTTGAAAAAAGATAAAAAAAGAAACCTTAGTGACCCACTCTGCTTGCTTCTCAAGCAAAGGTGAAACCCTTTGCACTTTAGCTGTACCCAGGCAAGAGCAAGAGCAAGGATCATTCACACAACTGGCTGTTTCCACTGAAAACAACTAAACCAGCCAATGTACCAGTCACTTGTCTGTGTCAGCTGCAATGGGGTCTCTTCATGTGACCCCATCCAAGAGGTAACAGAAGCAGGTTCCTGCATGGCTACTAATACCACCTAATCTCTACTCATTCGTTTCTAACCAGCAATGGTTTAAGCCCTCCACGCTAACTCCCCTCAAGGCTTATAGCAAAACCTCTCATTTACATCTCTTGACTCTGCCCTTTGTGGAAGCTCTCCCTGGTTGTTCCAGCCAAAGCAAACCGGATGAGGAAAGCTCACTGGGTGTGATCGTCTGGGAGGCAGGCATGTTAAGCAGCTCAGTCAGCTGAGCCAAGGCGGGAGCTTTGCCACAGCTGCGGATCAGCCAGTGGTAGCACAGGGTGGCTACAACCAGCTTGTTCAGCTCCTTTTGTTCTGCTTACGATCTGTATTCATTCAGCAGAGGTTAGAGAGGCAGCTATTGCCTTCAAATTTCTTTTCAGATTAATCAAGAAGAAAAAAAGAAAACCATTGAACAATTTTCCCTAAAAAAATCAGCTCTTCAAACTCAAGAAATGTATGTTTAGGATTTCTAACATGATACACTCCAATTGCTCGTTCCAGTGAAAGCACCACTTGGCAGATAACTCTTTGTAATCCATGTTTCTACTGACACGTCAGTACTGCCCTAGACAACTGATTTTTCTTTCTTCTTTGTCCCAGTCTATAGATTTGACAGCTACACATTTTCAATGTATGTTCCTCTGGCTTTCAGCATTTTAAAAATGTCTTGCCAGTGGAGGTAGAGATTTCTGATTACCACACTTAAACCTATAGGCCACTGGTTTAGTCTTTCAGAAATTTCATTAAACCCTTAGACATAACCTGCGTGTCACAATAGGACACGAAATAAAACGACGCAGACACTGGAACTCCAAGGTAAGAAGAATGGCAGTTTATTCTCTGACTCCAATATTTATAGACTTTCAAAAGTGTCAGTGGATTGGAGGATGAAAGTGCCACCTCTCCAATGACACTGGACAAACCAACAATCCATCAAATTTCTCCTCCTCCAGAGAAGAATGTAAAACAATATTTATTTACATAAAAATGTGTTATAAAAAAAAAAAAAAAAGTTATAAAAAAAAGTTATAAAACTTCATTACAAGAATGTAAACATCAGAAGGCTTAGAAGAACAGGGAGACACCTGCATATTCCAAATAATCCACAAATTGTAAGATTTTTATCTCAGACATCGGAGAGAAGCAATATAGCAGCACACATTCCAGAACTCCAGAAAAAGAAAAAAGAAGACATCCCAGCAGTGAACTGTCAGTATGACCCACAACAAAGTCATAGGCATGTGAATAACATGTCTTGCACAGTAAACTTTCCCAACATGCCAGGAACCAAAAACCAGTCCAAAAGGCATTGTAAGCATCAATACTAATTCAACATTTGATGTTTCACTGTAATTGCACCCTGCAATATTGCCAGTTTAAATTAAAGATATCATGGTGATTGTTAAGAGTATCTGGGTCAAACTATCTTCCATTTTGACAGAATCTTTTTGTAGCGTCAGTGTGAAAAAAATAAGAAGCCATGAGATTGAAAACAATAGATTAATGTTTTCCATGTACTTGTAATTTAAAGGAATTGCTTGCTAATGACATCTTGTGCATTATCCTTCAGATACAATTACCAAGCCAAATTATTTCCACCCTAAAATGACCTAAGTCTGCACACATTTTCCTCAAAGCTAAAGAAGCTCACAGACCACTGTGAATTGAAAAATATCCATTTTCCATAGACCACATGGTTGAATGGAGTGAGCAGTACAAAATATCCTCCTAAGAAGTGCTTCACACCAGGGCATCAGTGTTCCTGTTTAATGGTGGTTGTGCAGAGTGTTTGCACCTGTCCCAAGAAGAGATTTCAAGCATTGCAAACTGATATGGGGAAGGCACGTGGACATGTAAGACATACCACTCGGTCAGAGACTTTAAATTCACTCTCAAGATCTGTTCAGCACTTCACATGGTGGTAAAAGAATAAATCCCAGTTACACATGGCCCCACACAACAGCCTCACCAGAACATTTATTTAACTGTTCGCTCTTTTTCTGTCTGCTTTGAAACATTGCACTTCAGGGGTGAGGGTGAGAAGGGGAGAGAGGTTTAGCTCACTCTCAGGAACTATATGAGAAGTTATAATAGTGGTTGCTGCAGGAGGAAAACACAGGCAGGATGTATTATATGAGCATCTATAAAAATGGCTGGATCTCTGTTAAGATCTTCACATACTAGGCAAATAAGTACATCTTCACATACTAAGCAAATAAAACACTTTCAGAGAACAGAGCTGTAATTACTACATGGATTGTATTCAAACAAACAAAAACTACTCACAAAAGAAAAACGAGAGAGAAAATGAAAGCCACAGGTTCTTACTGAGACTGTTACCTGTTCGCCGGACCGGGCGGCCGCAGGGGGACCTGGCGAGGTGGCCCCAGAGCAGAGCAGCCGCCGCTCGGTCCCTTCCCCTGGACAGCCCCGGGAGGGTCGCGGGATTCTCCGTGCCAGGGGAGCGGCACAGCCCCGACCCAGAACACCCCCACCCCGGAGCTGACTCCCGCCCACCAGCTTGTCCTTTGACAATTGCTCTCAGGTGCTTCACGCACAGAGAGATTTTTCTGCAGAATTTTGCTTTTATTTGCTCCTATTTCTGTCCTAGTCCTAAATAGCCTCTGTGAGTTTTAATTTAAAGCATTTAAAGTTTGGTCGCTTAGTGCTGTTCCCACTCGGGTTTTGCTATTCTGAAAACTCCCTGGCAAAGCAAGTGCTGTGATTAATTTCCCAGCCCCTCACTGTGTGACACGCCTGACCAGCTGCTGGGACCATGCTGGTAGGTGAAACTCTGGCAGCCAAGAGAATGTTAAAAAAAAAAAATTGGAAAACCAGAATTTACTATAATTTGCTCTCTCCTGTGCCAATTGAAAAGAAGCTAACAGCTTCAGTGCTAATTTATTTTTATGTTTAATTAGGAACTTTTTTCTTTTCATTCAAAACTCAGCTTTACCAGCACTTAGAACTGTGATGGCAACAGGAAAAATAATGGAAGCATTACATTCCTGTAAGTCAGAGTGCTGAGAGCTGAACATCAGTTCACCATCACTGAAGAGTTCATTTATCCAAAAAGCAAAACTAGTTTGGGATGTAGAAGTAATTCTTAGAGTTTTTATCACACTTACCACTTCCACCCAAAATATGAGCCCTCACAATAAGAACGGCCTGTTGTCACTGTCGTGCAGCTGGCAATTAAGCACCACAGCAGCCACTCACCACCCTCCTCACCCCCACCAGTGCAGTGGGGAGGACAATCAACAGTACAAGTTGTAGGTTGATATAGGAAGAGTTCAATAACTATTTAAAGAAAAAAAAATGGTAATAATGGTAACAAAACCAAACCAAAACAAACAAGTGATGCACAATGCAATTGCTCACACCCACTGACTGATACCAGACTCCAGTTTATCTGACCCAAACCCAGATCAACTCTCCTTCAGGGTAACTCCCCCAGTTTATATACTGGGCATGATGTTTTAGGGTATGAAAGCATCTGTTTGGCCAGTTTGGGTCACTGGTCCCAGCAACGTTCCTTCCCAGTTTTCCTTTTGTGTCTCTTCACTGGCAGAGCATGAGACACAAAAAAAGTTCTTGACTTAGGATGAACACGACTTAGCAAAAAACAAAAGCTTGCAGTGTGTTATCAACATTATTCTCATGCTGAATTAAAACACAGTGCTGTACTGAGAAGAAAATAACTCTATCTCAACCAAAACCAGGGCAGTCATTAACTCAAGACAGCTGACTGGAAAACACAGACTGCATGGGTTTTTTTTATATTTTCAATTTTATAAAAAATAAAAACAAACCAAGAAATCTTTAAACCATTCCAGAACTCTCAATCCCTCATTTTATATTGCAAAGAAGGGGGGTGGGGGGGTGGAAATTGCTAAATAATATCATTCAAACATAACCTGTAACAGCTCTTTCAATAAAATTAAAAGGGACTAAAAGACCTCATTGCATCATCTATATCCTCAACTTACTGTTGTCACTGGGTGCCAGCTTCTTTCTCTGGAAGTGGCTCCTAACTCATAACACAACCATTTGCTGTCTTGGTCCTGCAGCTGGGGGAGATCCAGGCTAGGGCTCATCAGCTGCAGACATTCATTCAGTGAGGCTCACAGCATTTTCCCCATGATCTCATAAGAAGCAAGAGCACCTGTGAATAACAAATTACCAGCACTATTTCTAGAGACTGTTGCTGGAGGTTTTCCCCCTTGGGAAGGGAAAAGAAACATTCACATCTTTCTTGAAGGCCAAGAAGTGAACTGCATTAACTTTGGTTCTGGTAGTGACTTGGCACTGTGTTGGGCTCCCTTCCTTGCAGCTGTGTCAGCCAGGAGCTCACACACAGCCACACCTGGTCATCGAAAAATGCTGACTACCCTTCCAGGAAGTGCCAAAGCCAAACCTTCTCATAAATCTCTTCCTCTCTTCACAAAACCACCAATGGGAAGAGGCTTTTCTTAAGAAAGAAAACAGAATGTGCCTTTACCTCACAAAAACCACCCACAAAACCAAAGAGCCCCCCCCCAACCGAAAGGACAGTTGTGGTCTAGACAGACACTACTCCAATGGTCCTCTCAGGACAGCAGCTCCCAGACAGATGGCCTCACCCAGCTGTGTGTCAGACCCCTTAGGCACAGCTGGAAAGGATGTGAGGTAATGGAGATCTTTGACAACAGCTCAGGGAATAGGCTTGTCAGGGCTTTACAAGCATGCTGGTGAGGTAGATCACAAAAGAAGATAAAAGCTGGGCAATAACATGCTCCCCCTCAGCTTTGAAATAAATTTTTAAAAAAGGTACTAACTGCATCAGTGGAGTGAGAAAGTCGAGAGTTGGGCTAGAACCCAAGAGCAAACTCAGCAATGCACAGGGCTGAGATTGTTCAGTTAGAAAAACATGGGCTTCACCTGTATCTGGCCTCCCACCCTTGCTCAGGAGCAGCAGGAAGGCAATACTATTTATTAGCTACCTTAAAAAAAATAGCCAGAATATGTGTTGCTTTGGCATGTTTTTCCACTGTAAATCATGCTGATATATTTGGAGGAAGAAGCTATCCTCCCCAAAGAAATTATTGATTATTTTAAGCATTCATAGCACCAGCTGCTCCTAACTCTCAACAGCTAAAAGGTTTATGAGTGGGAGGCTTAGGCTGAGGGAATTTGAAGATGGCTAATGTACAAATGGTAAAAAGCAAATGTAGCAACTTCCAGGCTACTTCTTGGCTCTTGGCAAAATCAGATCTATGTCACCTGAAAAGTGTTTCTGAAGACACCTGATCTGTTCACCAGTACAGAACCAGAAGGGTTCTTACAGCAATACTTACACTGGGGTACAGCTCCACAAGCTGAGAACTGGGGGGAGCTGGCAGTGTCCTTATCTTCCAGGGAAAGCTCTCTCACCTTGACTGAGCGCAGTGCAGCAGAGGGGCAGAAAACATGCTGTTTCACAGCATCCCGCTTGAATTTTCCGGTAATGCCAACCACAACCTGTCCTGAACCCATGTGTTTGAGAGATGGAGGAAGGCTGAGGCTGACTGGGGATCAGTGGGGTAGAGAGTCTTGGTTCTCAACACTTTGTAAGGCTTTTGCCCTCTCATCAAGGAAAGGAAGAATGATTAGTTCATTATATGATGTCTACTGACATATACAATTAAATAATGGATCTTAGACAGCAGTAGCTATTCTGCACTAAGACAATGCAATAACTTATTTGAGGGTTTCCACTTTCCAACTTTCTGAATTTCCACAGGCATTTTTTTCTTGTGGAACCTGCTACTGGGCTCAACTGTCTATTATAACACATATTAATGAATTAAATAAGCAGTTTTATTATGTTTAGCTTCAATTTTTAGATACTGGAATCCAAGAGTTTTCTTTCAAACTGAAAAAATACCAGGAGGTAAGGAACGTGCAAAAGGAACAGAAGTCACTGCTGATTCGTAGGAATTAACTTCCTCTGTCTATTCTAGTACTACTTGTAAGATTTCTGGGCATTTCGGCTGAAAGTATTCAGAACACTAAGGGCATAATTTCTCATTTGAAGAGAGCAGAAAGGTGGCAATACCGAAAACAATAAATCTTGGTGTTACCATTTAGTGAAGGAGATACTATTCTAAGCAGACATTAGTTATATGACTCCAGAGTCCAGTGGCTCTTAGCATCCAGCCCAAAATCAGGACTGCATAACCTCATTTGGAATGAGCTCATCTCAGGCCCACTTCCAGTTACCATGCACAATGACTTACCTAACATAAAAGATCTTAGCTGCATGATCAGCTTCATTCAAATGAATTCTTTAGGAGAAATAAATAAATAAATAAATAAACAAATGAAATCTATCCAGGCAATTCCCAAGTTCTCAAATTCTTCATTCTAGGAGCAGGTTCTTTCTTTTTCAGAGCTGGCAGCCCTTCAATTCCAGCCCCTCTTACCCCCAGTTCACACTGCATTTGCTACAGCTGTGCATTCAAATTTATTGAATTTTTTGCCACACTTCAGACTCTGAACAAAGAGCTTTCAGCCTCACAAGTAAGCTTTAACATACTTCAGCCCTTAATGAGTGAATCACATTTCATTGCCACTGGAGATATTGATTGTAGTTAATAGGAAACCATGGTGCAGTTTAAGGAACAACATTAAGAGTCCAGGATGCTCATTTATAAACTCACATTCCGAAAAGTGAAACAAAAGGAAAACTCAGCTAACAACTACTAGCATTTCCATCGTTAGAAGAGGGAAAAACAACAACAAAAGGTGTTTCTGACATCAATCCAGCATGTATTAAATTTGGCAGGAAATTTTGAGTTGTTGAGGCAGATTGACTTGAAGATGTTTATGAAAACTGGTAATATGACAGAACTACATGCAAACTCAGGTAAAATGATATGAAAAATGCATGTGTTTCATAGCTATCACTACAAATGACTCTACATTTGCTTAAATAAAACAGATATAATCTCCAGAAATTTTCATGCCCCTTGCTTTTGTCACTGGCCTTTGAGCATAGCCATTTCACAATTGCCTTATACTGGTTCTTTTTTTTTTTTTTTTTTTGGCAGTATCAATGCATTTAATAAATATTTATTTTCCCAAACCATTTCCCCAGTCATTCCTTAAGTTTCAGGTGGAAAAAAAGAAAAAGGTACTTGAACAAACATGGAGCCAAACAAAATGCAGCACATGGCTACATTGTGCAATTAATATACAGAATGGTTTATCTCACGTAATTTAATGGAAGTCAACACAGACATCATTTGGTGTAAACAACTGATGTCTTAGTGAAATTTATAATACCCAGTTTGTGGCACTAAACTTTGTTTTACTCACTAAGTAAATTCAGCTGAATGTGTTCCTACATATTCAAACATTCATTTGCAAAACACTTACTGAATCACAGTAAATGTTTAGGTCTGACTCTTGTTCTGGGAAGCTAGATAACAACAATATAAGAGCAACAGTAGGTGGCCGAGACACTGTAAGCCTGGTAAAGACTTACCCTTCCCTTTCCGCCCGTAATTTCGGTATACTTAGCCTCCCAGCCCCCTCTTTGCTTCTCCCAACACACAAAGCTCGGAAGAGCACCAGGCATGGCCATAGCCTGGAGAGGGGAAGGCTGCAGTGGGCTGCAGAGACGGGAAGCCGGGAAACGTTGACAAAGGACGATCCTTCCTTCCTTGCCTTCCTTCCGCCGTCGAATGTATCTGAATTACTGCCTGGGAGGGGATGAAATCGCCAAGTCCATGCACAAACCCAGCCGCTCCTCTCCGGTTCGCCGACGGAACCGGAGCAACCTCTGCCCACGCCGCGGCCCCCGCACCTCCCCATCTTCCTCCCGCTGTTCCTGCCTCTCCCCGGGAGGACTGCTCCCCGCCGGCGCGGTGGTCGGCACTGCTGCCATCTGCCCCCAGCAGCGACGGGCTCGTCCCCGCCTGCTCGGTCCCCTGCCTCTGCCGCCTCGCCGAACCCGCGGCTGCGCATTTTCCCTGGAGCCGAACTGTCGGCGACTATTCCGAGGAAAAAACGTGTGAACGGCACAGGCTTCTCGGCACGGAGACCAGCCCGCCATCCTTACCGTATGGACACTGAGACAGCGGATACCGCCAGGCTGGGACAACCCAACGCGAAGCTACCAAGGCGCGAAGGCTACCGCAACACAAGATTCCTTTATTCAAATAAATAAAAATGAACTTTTATGTACAAATATACAAAACCATTACGCACATTTTATAAAGTAGTCAGAAATCTTTAAAAAATCCGCGAGGATGGAGGCAGGACGCCCACAGTCAGTGCCCTCCCTCCCAGCACCGGGTCACCGGCGGGCGGAGGCCGGAGCCGCTCCTTTGTCCCTCGACCCGGCGGCGGAGGCGGCCCGAGGATCGGCTCCGGGCCAGCGGCTCCGCTGCCCGGCTCCTGCCGCCGCCTGCCCGGGCTGCCAGGGCGCCGACAACATCGCACGGAACACGACATCGCGGATGGTGGCCCCACCTCCCCCCGGAGCGACCGCTCCGACAGCCGCCGCCGTGCCGCTCCCAGGTCCCGGCAGGGCTCAGGGGGTGCCCAAGTGCGGCAGCATCTCCAGCCGCTCGGGGTGGTCGCGGCCGGCCGCACTCTCCACACCACGCAGCCACTCGGTGCATTTCCGCACCAGCCCCTCGTCCGCCGCGGTCCCCGCCTCCTCCTCCTCGTATTCCTCGTCGTCGTAGCGGTGCCGGTCGTTGAGCAGCGAAACCTTCAGCAGAGCGCGCAGGTCGCCGCGCCGGGCCGAGGCGGCTCTGCCGGCGGGAGAGGGTGCGGGCTGCCCCCGCTGCCGCTCCAGGCTGCGGCGCTGCAGTACCCGGATGGCCTCCGGAGGCAGGCTGAGCGAGAAGCGCCCCGCCGCCTCCCCCGGTGCCCCGCCGAGGCTCTCGCATGAGCGGCTGCCCGCCCCCGGCACCCCCGGGCGGCCCCGCGGCTGCGGAGGGGTGGGCTGGGGCCGCGCCGCCCGCTCGGCCGGCAGTCTCCGCGGCGGCGGCCGCTGTAGGGACGAGCAGGGCCAGGAGCTGGAGAGGGGTCCCGGCCGCTCCGGAGGCTCCCCTGGCGCCTTCCTCGCCACCTTCTCCTCTGCGGGCCGAGGCGCTGCCTTCTTGGGGGCCGAGGCGGCCGCCTGCGGCTTCTTGGGCTGCGCCCGGGCGGCAGCAGGGGAAGCGGAGGGGGTCGGCAGGATGGCCGGCAGGAGGGGCGGCATCGTGGCGTGGCGCCCTGGAGTTCCCTCCGGCTCGTCGCTGCGCGCCCAGGGAGGAGCGGATCTCGCTCCGGGCAAGGCGGCGCTTCTTCCCGCGGGCGGGCAGGGCCCCACGGCGCGCCGCGGCTGCAGCCCCATGGCCGGAGGCGAACGAGGAGCCCGAACCGCCGGCGCGGAATGCGAGCTCGCTCTGCCCCGACAGCAGCCGATTTTCCCTCTCGATAACCCTTCCCCCTTCCCGCCCTTCGCCCGCCCCGGGAACACCCTTCCCCAGCGCGGGGTGGGCGTGCGGGCGGGGACGGGGGTCGTGCCAGTACTGGCCACGCTCCCGAACGAGCCGCACAGGTCGGGCTGGATGCGGCGCTACTCCGGCGCCTTTTCCCGGTCCTCTCCCGCCCGCCCTACAGCAGAGCCGAACTAAAGAGGATGACGGGGCTCACGCCCCGAGAGCAAAAAGGCTCTAAATTCCTCCCGAAGTCCTCAAGTGTCCAAGTGTGAAAAGGCAATATTTTAAAACGTTAAATTATCTTGCCGTCTTAAAAACAAGAATGATACTTTGAGCTCCTTGATAACTTGAAGTATCATGAATAAGGGCAGGCAGACAGGCCAAGAGACAGACACACTCAGACCTAGGGCTGGCAGACTCGGACTTAGTGGGCAAGTACTGCCTGG
Source organism: Pyrgilauda ruficollis (assembly GCF_017590135.1). NCBI lineage: Eukaryota > Metazoa > Chordata > Aves > Passeriformes > Passeridae > Pyrgilauda > Pyrgilauda ruficollis. The sequence goes on along the minus strand of NW_024513099.1, from coordinate 567,215 downwards.
TTTGGTAATGAAGAGTACAGTCCAGAGATCCTTCTAGCGTCAATGCCCTCTGTGACAGAGCTAATGCTCATACCCCCATTGGAGGTTTGTTGTTTGTTTAGGGTTTGGTGTGGCTTTTTGTGATATCCAAGACAGCAATTTCCTATCTTTTCAAGTACCCTAGCCAACAACAGAGGTTTGGAGGAGTTTCATGGTGGAGTAATAAGTAAACATATAGTTCCTATGGCTACAAAATGATTACCATCACTCCACAATTTAGCCTTAGAAGTCACGGCTTATAATTTCTACAGCATTTACTTCAAAGTACTGTTTTAATTAGGGTACCAAAACTTTATCAAAAAATGAGTAGCATGTATGCAATCCACAGGGACAGATCTTCACACCTTTGGTTCCACACTATCATACTGGGTATTACTATACTGTGAAGATTTTCCAACTGTGAGCTCTTGGAATACTCATACACAGTAAACAAAGACAGGATGTGAAGGAGTAACAGACAGAGGCAAAACAACGCAGAGTGTGTGCTCTGTATGGACATAGAGGAAGTAAACTCTGAAATGTTCAGGAGAGAAAAAAAACAAGGAAGGCACATGATGTAACTAACAGACCAAAGTGCATATGGAAGCATACCAGTACATGGAACTTTTGGTTCTTGAATTTTCTCCTGGTGATCTAAGTGTTAACAGATGAAAGGTAACTTTGTCATTTACCACAGTAGATAAATAAATAAATAAATAAATTTTGAATAACCAATGTAATTCTAATTAAAGACTGCAGTGAAGGTGATTGTGTACCACCAGAACTGGTGGGTGATGGGTAAAACCACCTCTGGAGCAAATGAAAGCCTGGCCCTGACGCACTAGGGATGGGATGGGACGGGATCTTTCCAGTCAGCTGAGGCCAGCAGCAACGACTGGGGAAGGGGTAGTCACTTCCAGGGTGATGCTCATCACTGTCTACGCATGTCCTACTTCCTCTTCACTGCAAGCTGAAAACTAAAAGGAAACAAAACTTCACCCCAAGGTGCCTTGGCACCCAAGGGCTGTGGGCAGACTTGGAATAGCTGTGTCTCCATCACACAGCACTAGCGAGCCCAAGAGCCTGCTGCGAGGCCAGGACTACCTGCTCCCTGCCAATCACCAGCAGAGAGAATGCCTTCCTGGAATTTATTGTTACTAACCAGTTAAAAGGCATGGCTTAGTTGGAAGTCTAGCTGCAAAATAATGCAATCACCCTGTACACAGCTTCCCCAAAAGTTGTTGCTATGTTTTGCAATATGCACTGAGATTTAACAGGAACATACTGTACCTCAATTTGTCTCTTTAGCCTGAACTCTGAATACTAAAAATACTGAGATTTTCCCCTTCCTGACGTTGCAGATCCCATCTTTTCAAAGCCATTCCTTCTTCTAGATTTGTGGATCAAGAGAAAAAAAAATCTAAGCCAACTTAGTTTAGAACACACATATGTAAGCATATCCATCCTGTGTGAAAAAGAACCTCCTGCAATATAATATCAACCAAACATTAATTGATATTAAAGATTTAACTTTGCTCCAGAATAACTGGATAGTTCTTAGCCGAAAAAATTAGAAATGAGAACCTCTTACTGGAGCCAGGCAAAGTGTTAGAGTACTTCAATCTATTACTAGATTAAGTCAGATGTTGAAATTTTCAGCCCTCTATAGCTGATTCCTAAATAAAAAATGTATTAGGCAATTTTAAAATGAATTTATTTCACAAGTCCCATTTATACATTAGCCGTAAGTTCTTTTAGTAAAAAGTATTTAGGTATGAAAGTTGTTTTTTTTTTTAAAAAAAACATTTAAAATACAACTTTTTCAATAAAATCCAACAGGTTTTAAAAATACCTTTCACATTCTCATTAAGTTTTTGCCATGAGGCACATGTATAGACATTTCAAAGGAGCAGTTAATTACAACCTTCCAAATCTTTACAATGTTTATAAAACTGTGTCTTTGGAAGAGCATACAATGGATAATATACAAACATAAATGGCACATTGCAAATTTTAGACAGAACTGTAAATGAAACCTTTATGCATACTACCCAGGCCTTAGTGACTTGCCTCTACTGAGGAATAAACTGTTACTGGATACAAAGTAGTGTTAAGACTACTCTGTATGAAGTATTTAAATGTACTTTCTTGTTAGAAAAAAGCCTGGAAGTTCCAGGGTAAACACAAATAATTCTCCAAATTTATTTTAAAAACTGTTTCTAGTAAAAACTATTTAATCTCTCAAGTGCAAAAGGCAAGGAAAATACTAAACTGCTACTGGGTATTTCAGAAGCGGCAAAGTAGAGTTTTTTGAGCAAAATTTACAGAGGAAAAAGTTGCCTTTTAAACTGGACAGTGGTGCTTTTAATTTACCCTAGACACGATGAGAAGCATTTAATCACAGCATCCCTTTAAAAAAAAAGAAAACAAAAGTCAGTTAAGATTTGTTATTTTGTTTCTAAATATCTGAACCATTATCTATTTACAGTTACAAATATGGCAGAAACTAAAGACATATCAAGAGTTGATCAAATGCAGGATCTGTGTGCCTCCACCAACCCAGCTAAAGCCCAGGCTCAGGCCAGGCCACTGCCAGGGATTCCATGCTGTTTGCATTGTGGGCCATGCTGAAATGCAAACACAGCATTAGGAAGTGCTCTGCAGCACACTGGGAAGCTGAGCAAAGTGCAGAGCCCGATTTCACAAAGGCTGCCCAGCAAGGGCTCAGCTGAGGAGCGCCCAGTCTCCAGCAAGGCACGGCTGCCAGGGCTCCAAGCCACATCAGAGCTGGACCATCACAGTGTAGGAAATAAAGCACAGGCTGAAGGGTTGGAAGTGTGCACTGACAGTGCAGGATGGAGAGAGCTGGTTCAGCCTTAAGGTTTGGAAGTTCTGTAGGGTTCAATTTTTTTTAACCAACAATAAACTGTTTTCTGACTGTTACACTCAGATCATTCCCTGTAGTCTCCATTATTTTTCCTTTTCCCAGAAAAGTAACCAACTTACTAAGGAGTGGAATTTGTATTCTGTTGCTAGTCAGCTGCAAAAAATAAAGAAACATACTATCATCACTCCTTAAAGTCACTTAGCTGCTTGGGTTTTGGTTTTGTTGCATTTGTTATTGTTTCCATTTGGGACTGGTTCCCAAAAGTGGGGCTTTTTGTTGCCAGGCCAACAGGAGAGCTACCATTAATTTAGGAAGAAACAAACAGAAACTAACAACCCCCACCCCAGCAAACCCGTGAACAAGTAAAATGTTCTGAAGAGCAAACCATGAAAAGAGTTAAACCAAGGAATGGTAATTTAATGAAATCAAGAGAAATGCATACTTTAAACAAATGACATAATACTATTCTCTGGCACTTAGCATGGTTTAGATCATTGTTCCCATAAGAAAGGCAGTCTATACAACAAATCTATCATACCACTCCACATAAGCAAATAATTCAGTAATCCCTAAAGAAATCACAGTATTACTAAAAACAGTCCATATAAAATTCAGTTCTTTGGCTCATAAAATCTATTAGATAAATAAACCCAAAGAAGTTAACTGATGCATATAACCTAATGCTTTTCTGCCCAGAACTTGGAAGTACAGTTGATAGGGAAGAAAAAGTCAGAGAAACCAGAAGCTGAACTTGCTTCCTCTACAGAGAAACCATGAAAAAAGACCAAAAAAAAAAAAAAAGGAATGAACCTACTGAGACCTGGTCCATGGCCACTGGATCTATAAGAATTCAGAATGCTACTTTTGTCTGGGTTAGTCTGAGATGTCAGAAATAGTAAAATGACAGTTTGAAGCCTGAGCTCAGTTATTTTATTCACTGTAATTATCAACAACTATCTTAAAAAAATCCTTCCTAGATGAAATCTGAAGCTTTAAAAAATCAGATTTTTTTTTGTGATGCTACAGGAAAATACCAGATGATAGACAATACTTTGTATTCTTTTTCCCCACACCTATACTACAGCAAACCTCATTAAATGATACAGAAGTGCTTAATTTATTTAAAAAACCCACTGTCAGGAAGACCAAACTGCATTTTACATGAATCATAGAAAAAACAGATTCTTACATTTGATTACTTGCATGTGTTTTCACTGTGTGTTTGGTCTGCTTTCATTCCCTTTTTGTACACAAGAATGAAAGAGAGGAGCTTGCCAAAATGAAAATGATAAAGCGTTGCCTTTACCCCTCCTAAAAATGATGGAGGAATTCAGACACAGAAACAGAAGCTGCCACTATGTTGCTTGTTTGCTTTTACCTAGGATCTCAGATCCATAAGCTACCTTTAATTTTAGGACCAGAAAAGTCACTATTGCATCATTGTATTGTTAAGTCATTACAGACAATATTTAAACAAAACCTTGATTCATTTTCAGTGGTGGAAACTAGAAAGAAATGTATTAAAGAGAATTACTATGTATTGTACTTCTACTTAAAGCTTATATTAAGCATGAGTTTTAAGTACAGCTATGCCATTTTCTAAAAATTAAAAGAAAAAGAAGGATGTTATATTTTTTCCACACACATGAAGTACTTTATGCCTTTCCCCAGTGTAAAAGTAACTGACTTCTGTTAAGATGGAAATTATTATGCAGACTCACCTTGCAAAAGGAATATAAGATAGACTGTACCTGAAAAAAAGAGGAAAAAAGTATATTTGCAGAGTGTTCATGTCTCTCCTAGAACCAAATTATTTCACTTTAGGCCAGCATTAATAAAAGCAACCATTGCAACAAAATTTTAAACAAGATCACCTATTCAATTTAATGTTTACCTGAGAAAAGAGGACATGTTTGGACAAGAACTAAACAGTGACACAGATTTGGTGGTTTACTTTTTCTTTGTTTGATTTTTTTTTTCCTTTTTTTAATGTAGTTCATAACTTCTATTGCACATGAACTTAAAAAACAGATTTGCTATTGCCTAATCCAAAAGGAATAGAGATTTGTGTGAAAATGGTACTCAAGATGATAGAGACAACTTTTTCCACTTTAAAAGACAATCTAAATTTGTATGCAAATATACAGCTAATCATATTATTTATGTAACTAAATTACAGATACATGCTGTAGGATGAATAATATTCCACAACTGTGACACTCAGCTGACAATTCTATTATTCTCTGAAACTTGCTTCCCACAAGCCTCCAGGCAGTGTTCTGGTCTCATGCGCAGCCTGATCAAACCCCAGGATGCTTAACAAATGTGAACTGTCTGCTGCAAACACACAGAGCACAGACTGAGCTAGTGGCCTTGCCTCTATCTAGCACCATGCCCAACAGTCCCTGTCCTGAACAAATGGTTTCTTGTTCTCAGATCCACGTTCAGTACATACTTTGCGTATTCAGGGCAAATTCAAGCGAGAACTGTGGTCACCTTGGGTTGCCTGAGAGTGAGCACCTGGGATAAGGACACCAAGTCATTCACCTGGGACAATGACACCATGTGTGTATCTCTGTGGAAAAGGCAGTAACTTCCAGAACTTCTGCCAGGCTTGCAAGCATTCACCTGCCTGCACTCACACAATGCCAAATCCAGACCCGGAGCCCCTGGTCATCACAGGCTGCACTGAATTCACCCTCACACATCCACCCACTCTTTACCACCCCAGTATATTCCTGGGGCAGGATGTACCCTGTGAAAATGTTTTTTAGTTTCTTTCACTTCAAAAATCAAAAACTAGTTAGAATTCAAAAAAGAGGAGAGTATACTTTTACAACACAGCAAAAGCATGACATTTTTTTTTGCATACGTATTCCTTTCATAAGGCTTCAGATAAGTTCACACATTGCAGAATATACTTCAAATTACCATTTCTGCAAGACGATTGAATATAGATTTTGCTGGAGTTACACAACCTAGCTGAGAAAAAACAGATTGAGACTAGCATTTGGGCACACTTATATGTGAATCATATATATATGACAGGTTTCTGATCATGAGGGTGTAGGGGCAGGGAGAAGAAATTAAAAGGAATTTTAAGAATCTTACCAGGTCATTGCCAAGAACTGCAATATGCAGAATAACACTGCCAAACCTTTTTTGTTCCACTAAACAAAAATAAAGCAAATACTGCAAATTAGTTCAATTTTCACACCAGTCTATACTGCAAACAATTGGCACAGACTGATTAATCAAGAATAGAGTTGACTGACAATGCCTAAATTTCCTTGTCTTACTTTGCTGTTTCTTTCCCAACAACTATCCATTCATTTTATCCATCACTGCATCAGCATCATGCTATGTAAACCTTTTCTAGATTTGGAAACACCTAACAACATCAGTGTTAACACTCACTCACGTCATTGTACTTCTGCAAATATGGAAGTCCATTCCAGTGACATATTTACTTCTATGGAATGGAACTACAGTTAGTTTTCAACCAAGATGAAAACTAACTGGTTTTTTTTCTGTTGTCTTAACCAGCTTAAATTCTGTATCCATGGCTTCTGAAGATGGCTATACACTCTGGTATTTTCTGACATAAGTATGCATCACTGAGACAAAACAATATTTGAACTTGGCTTTCTTAGTTTTTATTCTAGAGGTCTGCAGACTGAACCCGATGCATTCTCATCTACATCACATGCAGGAGGGAAGGTTGCATTTGCTTTTTATAGCCAACAGGCTTATCACTTCACCTGAGCTCAACTGCAGCAAACAACAAAAACACCACACACGAGTTCACCTTTCCTTCACCACTGAACTGTATCTTAAAGCTACAATGCAATTAATAAACTAACCAACTGAGATTACTTTTTTTTCTAAAAAGCATTCTCACTTACCCAGAATACAGCACACAGAGTCAAGATTAGGCAAAGCTGGGGTGAGAAGGAGAGACAAAGAAAAAAAAGAATGAATACTCAAATACACAATGACGCAAGTACAGTGACCATTTCCATGTTTTCAATGGGCAATCAGCACTTTAAAATTAACTTATGAAACAAGCAGAGCCAAAGGCTGTCTCACAGTGACTATACGATGAACTCCATGGTGTTTTTTAAAGCACAGTATTAAGCACATATGAGGTATGAATGGCCAGAAGGGCTAGGACAAGTCTTGAAAGGAAGACAAGGCAGGAGTTGACTTGAGGAACCAGCAGGAGTATAAGCTGATGTGTGCACCCTTATTTGTTGGTTCTATTCAGAGGTGGGCTTAAATGATAAAGCTTTACTGAAAGGAATCAAGAAGTCTGGTAACTGTTACTCTCTTATTCCAGTACATACTCTCATTTTGAACCTGGTATTCATAAAACCTGTCTCTGACAAGAAAGATGAGTGCATCGCTACAAACAACCCTTTATTAAAAACATCCATTCTCAATTACAGGATCTGGTAAATACAGGCTATGCCTCATCTGCCAGTGCTTTTTCATCTTCAAACACTAATGAAGAGTCTACTAGAGAGCAGCTGCCACAGGTACAGTGAAAAAGCTCACATGAAGCTTTGTTCTAGGTACTTTAAAACACTTTAGATGGAACGTAACAACAAATAATCACACCATTTGTGCAAGCCTAATCATCACTTAGAACTTTTCCACTAGATCTTACCTGGCTTCCTCCATTTTTCATTACACATAGTAGAAAACAGAACAAAACCACAAATCAATTTTAATTTGAAAGAAAATGTGTTGGCATTTTATTAAAAGGAAGAAAAGTAACACACTCTTGAAATTTTCCAAACATGTTTGTGACTCCTGAACTGCCTACAATTCTAGCTTTGTTAGGATGGGGATTAAAACAGTCAAATTCATCCAAAGTTTTCAAAACTTTAAATTTACCAATTCTTCTGTGTTTTACTGAAATTGCCATACTAAAAGTCTTGGCTCTCATCCAATGTTCATGTTCACTATTAGATGAAACCTTTCATTCTCATTTTCCCAACTTTGCTGGTAGCCTCTCTGCACAGGTAGGTCTCTGATATGTGCTCTGCTCTCTGTTCTCTTTCCATTTCCCTGATATTTTGTTTTTACAGCCTTCAAAGCGAATTATTCTCTTTGTCACCATGTCTGAGCACAGTGGATGACAGGATCATCAGAGCAAAATGATTTTTGTGCCTGCTGTTTTAAGTGTCTGGCTTACGCTCTTAGTTTCATTGGAAAAAGTCCACAGCTGTAAAGTGTAGGAGAATTTATGCTCAGCAAATATAGACTCTAGGAGAACTGGAGATATTATTGGACATTTTTAATTCATGCCTATAAAACATAACCTTTCTAGGACTTGTAACTTGGCATGAGTTGAAAATAGTGACAGAACAAAACAAGAACACAAAACAAAAAACAACAACAACAACAAAAAAAAAAAACCCAAAACCAAAAACAAAACCAAAACAAAAAACAAAAAACAAACAAAAAAAACCTCTGTTGAACAAAGTTTGGAGTCCAAGCAATAATCAAGTGCCTTCCCCAAAAGACAGGGGCAAATGTAAGCTTCTCAAAAGAGATTATAACTATTTTTTTATGTGGGTGTGCGAGAGGAAGAACATGCAGCCTCCATAAGACAGCCATCCAGAAAGAATTTATGAAGACTTTCTTACTCACTAAACTAGAAAAACAAGTTATATGTTAGAGAGAATAGGAAAGCCAACTACATTTCAAAAATCAAAGTTGAAACAACTCAGTAGGAGCAAGACAGAAAAGTATTAAACAGAGAAGCAGCAAGGGGAGAAAGTTGTTTTAACTACCTAGTACGGAGCTTTGGGATACGAATTTTGATACTGGGGAGAAGGTTTTTCCATCCTCCAGGAAGAAGAAATTATGGTTGTGGAAGCAAAGGAGCCAGGGATGTCACAATGGAGAATCTCAAAGCTGAACGTGTGGCCTCCCAGACTTTGTGGAAATAAATTAATTTTTTCCATTGCTTCGAAAGTGCTGAATCACTGAACTTTACAGACCAAACTGCAGCTAAAAAACAACTGTGAAGCTACACTTGGTGGCCACTGACTTTCCACAGTAGCTAAAAAAAATCTCTCCCCTTGTTCTTGAAGAAAGTATTTTAGAAAATAAATTAAAAATAATTAACCTGCCATTAGCATTTACTAAGAAAGATTTCATAAGGAACAGTTTACTCCAAATGATTAATTAAAAAAATATAAACAAAAAACCCACACATGTTCATAGAAAGGAGCTAGATGATCTTTGTGACATACAGAGTTTAACAGCTTGACTGTAATTTCTCAGCAGAAGGAAGAGGCAGACTGAGTAATAACGTCCCTTTAGAAAAGCATCAAATTTAGCTTTGAGGCTAAAGGAAAACTTTTTAATAAAAGGAAAGAAAGATAGTATATTTACCAACATCACAATCGTAGCTATTAATCGTTTTGGATCAAACATTGCTTTCAGTTGCTTCAGTGGCCCCATCAGGAAACACGTACTAATAGGAGATAAAAAAACCAAAACAAATTGTAAATCACTTTGAAATAACTCTTTCTAAAAGACAGTAGGTAATTAACCAGCTTTCCAACAGATAGATGACTGCAAAGGCTTTAAAAAAATATATTTCTCTGCTTAGCAACAGAGACTAACTAGAACAGAAGGTGAAATACTCCATGAATTTAGCCCTGGAAACAGTTTATGAGTCACCCTTGGTCACGAAATTATTTCCAAAATATTACCATAATGAAAAAAAAGTAACAGGCAAATACAAGAACACTTATATTGGCTGAGATAAGAGAGGACAGAGGGTGACAAGGATATACAAGGAATAACAGAAGAGCATAGAAGCAAATCAGTTTTCATGAACTCTCATTTCGACTAATAATCTGTTTGATGGTGCTGAATGCCATTTATAAATAAAGATGATTTAAAAAGCAGTGCAGTTACAGTTAAATTTAAATCATGTTAAGAGATACTAAATGAGGGGAGATTGAACTATGACTATAAGTAGCTCTACATGAATTTAGAAATGAGTGGGTGGTCAAAGATGTTTTGATTGTTATTTTAAGATGGCAAGCACCATAATAGACAGAAGAAGGAAAAAAAAGATGAGAAAACTCAACTGCAGAAGTAAATGAGATCATATCCAAGATTTCAGGAAAGATAATGGGAATAAATATAGTGGTTAGAGCTTTTTACATTACCAAAACAAAACATATAAGTGTAGTAGAATTATCAAGTTGAAGTCTAGTGAATTTTGTGTTGAAGCTGTTATAACCGACTTGATAAAATAATGTCAAGATTACAACCTGCTGTAGAAAATTTTTGTTTAATAATACATATTTTAACCCAGGCAGAATGCAAGTAGCTACAATCAAGATTTTCTACCTCTTTTAGTCCAACTCAGCAAGAAAAAAGGCAGAAAAAGTTCAGTAGTTTGTATCAATCCTCCTGCTTTTTTCTACTCTGTAGTTAACTTGAAGGGAGAATGAAAACCACATGCTGTAGCTTTTTATGCAAAGAAATGCCATCTGTACTAAGAGTTCACAACCTCAGGAGTATTTCTCTGGCTTTAAATATTTGAGATGAGCCTCTTTCTTCCTTGTCATTCTGCTTTGCAGAAAACACAATTTAATGAGAGTTCAATGCCTGTAATCTTGTGGTGGTGTGAATGCTTTACTACAGAGCAGAAAACCTAGTCTAACTCCTTTTTATATTAAATACAGCAGGGAAGAGTTTGATAGAGCTTCTTCCTGAAACCAATCATAAGCCTTCTATGACAGAAGAAATATGGGAATCCACATTCCAGGCAGCAAATACAACTTAATCTTCTACATCCAAATGTTCTCCTACCAGCAACCTTGCACATGTATCTCTCTCACTTTTTTAATCTTATGCAGACAGACTTCAAATGTCCATATTAAATGAAAAAAAGTTTTCAAAATTTAACAGAAAAAGAAAATTTTATATTCACTGCAAGCCAAACTAATTTTTTTCTCAGTATTTTTTCATCTTGTCTGCTGAGCCATAAAATTAAACCAAGACAAAAAAAAAAGAGACATGAAGAACTAGAAGAAAATATTAGTTAGTGAGTGGAAGGACAGGGGTGAGAAAAATACAGTGGTAAAAAGGAATTACATTTTGGCCACACAAAATAGGCAGAAAAAATATAGAAAGAAAAATGTGTTGTTTGTAATCTGATTCATATTGAGAAGACTTGACATCACAAGAGCTGCTCCAGAGATGAGAAGAGATCCCATACGGAGCAGAAAGAAATGTTGGGAGAAAAATTCTAGACATCCTTCAGTTAAACAGAATAATTATTTTATATACACCATTCTGTAGAGACACATTCATGATCCCTGAGAACAATAAAGTAAGTATCATTGTTTTAATGTTCATCGTTAGAAAACAATAATAAAAACAAGTTAGAGGGGACTAAACAGGCTAGTAAGAGTGGTAACTGCATTTTGGTTTAAATGCAGTCTTGCAAAGAAGCCTGGAAAAGTTTAAATCTGCTTGTTAATTTGGGACTTCATTGTCATCTCCTACTGTTCTTAGAACACAGTTGCCTGTTTCTTATATCCAAAAGGACTAGTGAAGGAAAAATGGGCCTCTTTTTTCTTCTAATTTTAGCTGGAGTGCAGACTAAAGTTTTTTAGCATTCTCCTTAAAGAAATACTAGTCTGTAAAAACTTTCCTCTTAACTCAACTAGACTTGATTAGTACTAAGTTTCTAAAATGCTCATTTAATTTGAAGAAATGAAAACACACTCAAAGCACCAGGAAAAAACCTCACTTGAAATCAACAACAAAGAATAAAGAGTATGATAAGTGAGAGAAAGGCAAAAACTTAGCTTTGACTATCTCCAGTATTAACTGTTTGTCTTGTTTTAGTAAGAGATGGAATAGTTCCACAATTGAGACTCAATGCCAGTATAGACATTATTGTCTCCTAACAAATTTGTTGAGGAAAAGCAGTATCTTCATGTTTCTCAAATGTTATTGCCACATTACATGAGTTCTAACAGATTAACGAAGCTTTGACTCAAAAGATGAGTTGCTTGACTGAAGTCAGAGTCCATGGAAGTCAAGACCAGCCTCCATGGCGTTTGAGTCCCATGACCATGCCTCAACCACACTAAAATAATAAGAGAAGGAGGAAAAACAGAAATTGAAAATACCTTAGGGACATTAACTTCTTTCTTATGCGTCTTTCAAACTGTGAAAGCAAAGTTTTCAGTCTTAAGAGGGTCCCTTTTAGAGGCAAATCTTTTAGGACTGTTATTGGGAACATTTCAAAGAATCAGAGAGTTTAAAAATACACTATGAGCAAATTTTAGATTCTGCCTTCAACCTTACAGTCAAAACAAGGATTTCCTGAATGTTTCCTTTTTGAAAGTTTTCTTGGAAACAGTATGATCTCTCCGTTAAAAGCAAAAAGCTCCTTCCAGTAACTAAGTATCCACACATAGGGCAGTCTACCAGTTTGCTCCTGAAGCTGAGGTACTTCTGTACCTGGCAGAAGGACTTACATGTAGAAAGTACAAAACATTCAGCTATCAATTTGTTATTCCCCAGCTGTGATGTGCCCACAAACAGTTGTGTAAGGTAACTGATAACAAAAGTGTAAAACAAACAAGTTGTTGTTATTAGCATTCAATACCAAGCAATGTTGTTTACAGACAATATAGACAGCACTCTAGAGTAAAAGCAAATGGAAATGTAGCTGAAAAGGAGGGTACTTTTCTAAAAGCAATAACTAAGAAATCATACCTGGCAAGAGCAGCAATATTTCCCAGGGTATAGAACACTGCAAAAAGTTTAATCCCCTTTGGGAGCCATAGCAATGCTGTTCCCTATAAAAGACAGGTTATTGGCATGTTTGCAATTAGTTAATTCAATTTATTTAGATTTTATAGTCTATAAATACAACTTCATACTATGAAGAACATATTTCTGACATACACTAACAGAGCACACTGTTCTCAGAGTTGCAGCAGTCACTACCCAGCACACTTCTATTGCCACCTGCTGGCAAACAATGTGCTGGTTCACTGGATTTCTGGATATTTTTACAACTAGGCAGTTTGTTTATATTACTGAACACATTTATATGCACTGTTTATATTCTATTTCACAACACTTCCACTTTTGTTAAAATGCCCCACTGTACATCCTACACCTCTGCACACAAGATAAAATGTCATAGAGCTGCACTAATATTCACCATCTCCTTTCTCCTCCAATCAACAATTTAGATTTGCAGCCTAAATACACTCTGAGGCTGAACAAAAACATTTTAGAACTCTTACTTCCAGATATCTCTTCTTTCCACTGAACTTAAAAAAAAATCCAAAGCCTTCTGCTGATCACAGCTCCCTAGGATGATCAGGGAGAAAAGGAATCATAGAAAAGGGACCTTAAAGATCACCTAGATGCAACTACCACGGGCTGGGGCACCTCCTACTAGACCAGGCTGCTCAAAGCCCCATTCAGCCTGGCTTTGAACAGTGCCAGGGATAGGGCATCCACAACTTCTCTGGACAAGCTGTTCTAGTGCCTTACAATAAAGAATTTCTTCCTTATATCTAACCTAAATATCCCTGTTCTCAATTTGTACCCATTACTCCTTGTCCTATCACTACACCTCCTAACAAAAAGCCCCTTCCTGGCCTCTCTGTAGACTCCCTTCAGATACTGGAAGGATGCCGTGAGCTTTCCACACAATCTTCTCCAGGCTGTACAGACCGAACTTGCTCAGCCTGTCAGAGCCTAAAGAAAGCCTCCACTAGAAGAAAAACAGTGATCTGCACACTGTGTCCTGAAAAAAAACACCAACAAAAAAGCAACTGCATTCTACTCAATTGCAATTTCAGTGGAAATCTGTGGTGAAAGGAAGGGGGGGGGGGGGGGGGGGGAAAAAAGGGCAAAAAGGGGAGAAAAGAGAGAGCCT